>NC_045966.1:9798979-10135229 GCF_010909765.2 Amblyraja radiata | reverse complement strand
CTAATGCCATTGTGACTGAGTAAACCCAGTTTAAATTGACGAGTGTGTAAGAAGGAACTGCAGATGCCGGCTTAAACCGAAGCCAGACACAAAAAGCTGGAGTAACTCGGCGGGACAGGCAGCATCTCTGGAGAGAAGGAATGGGTGACGTTTCGGGTCGAGACCCTTCTTCAGACTGGCTAGGGATAAGGGGAACGAGAGATTTAGATGGTGATGTGGAGAGATAAAGAACAATGAATGAAAGATATGTAAAAGAGTAACAATGATAAAGGTAACAGGTCACTGTTACTGTTTAAGAAGGGACTGCAGATGCGGGAAAATCGAAGGTACACAAAAATGCTGGAGAAACTCAGCGGGTGCAACGCCTATTTCCTTCGCTCCATAGATGCTGCTGCACCCGCTGAGTTTCTCCAGCATTTTTGTCTACCTTCACTGTTACTGTTGTTGGGTGAAAATGAGAAGCTAGTGTGAGTTGGGTGGGGGAGGGATAGAGAGAGAGAGAGAGAGAAAAAGAGAGGGAGAGAGGGAATGCCGGGGCTACCTGAAGTGAGAAAAATCAATATTCATACCACTGGGCTGTAAGCTGCCCAAGCGAAATATGAGATGCTGTTCCTCCAATTTGCATTTTGCCTCACTCTGACAATGGAGGAGACCTAGGACAGAGAGGTCTGTGTAGGAATGGGAAGGAGAATTAAAATGTCCAGCAACCGGGAGATCTGGTTGGCTCAGGCGGGCTGAGCGAAGGTGTTCCGTGAAACGATCGCCCAGTCTGCGTTTGGTCTCGCCGATGTACAAGAGTCCACATCTTGAACAACGGATACAGTAGATGAGGTTGGAGGAGGTGCAAGTGAACCTCTGCCTGACCTGAAAGAACTGTCCGGGTCGCTGGATAGAGTCGCAGGAGGAGGTATAGGGACAGGTGTTGCATCTTCTGCGGTTGCAGGGGAAGGTACCAGGGTAGGGCGTGGTTTGGGTGGGAAGGGATGAGTTAAGCAGGGAGTTGTGGAGGGAACGGTCTCTGCAGAAGGCGGAAAGGGGTGGAGATGGGAAAATGTGGCTAGTGGTGGGATCCCGTTGGAGGTGGCAGACATTTCGGAGGATTATGTGTTGTATGCGACGGCTGATGGGGTGGAAGGTAAGGACTAGGGGGGCTCTGTCTCTGTTGCAACTAGGGGGAGGGGGTGCTGCGGGGTACCGAGGAGACACGAGTGAGGGCCTCAGTAATTGAAGATCTCCAGGTTAGTTTTCTCTTGGCTTGCAGAACCCACCGGTAATGTTAAATGTCCGCCGAGCTTCACAGCTGTGTATCTCTGGCTTCTTAAAAGTTGTCTCCACTCCTTCTCCCCCCTTAGATACATAGAAAATAGGTGCAGGAGTAGGCCATTCGGCCCTTCGAGCCTGCACCGCCATTCAATATGATCATGGCTGATCATCCAACTCAGTATCCCGTACCTGCCTTCTCTCCATACCCCCTGATCTCTTTAGCCACAAGGGCCACATCTAACTCCCTCTTAAATATAGCCAATGAACTGGCCTCAACTACCCTCTGTGGCAGAGAGTTCCAGAGATTCACCACTCTCTGTGTGAAAAAGTTTCTTCTCATCTCGGTCCTAAAGGATTTCCCCCTTATCCTTAAGCTGTGACCCCTTGTCCTGGACTTCCCCAACATCGGGAACAATCTTCCTGCATCTAGCCTGTCCAACCCCTTAAGAATTTTGTACGTTTCTATAAGATCCCCTCTCAATCTCCTAAATTCTAGCGAGCGAGTACAAGCCAAGTCCATCCAGTCTTTCCTCATATGAAAGTCCTGACATCCCAAGAATCAGTCTGGTGAACCTTCTCTGCACTCCCTCTATGGCTATAATGCCCTTCCTCAGATTTGGAGACCAAAACTGTACGCAATACTCCAGGTGTGGTCTCACCAAGACCCTGTACAACTGCAGTAGAACCTCCCTGCTCCTATACTCAAATCCTTTTGCTATGAAAGCTAACATACCATTCGCTTTCTTCACTGCCTTCTCCCCCCTCTCCCCCCCCCCATCCCCCCCTCATTTAACGTACACTGTGCTTTAGCCATCTTTTTACAGCGCCAACCTTCCTGTTCATCGCGGTGTGTGTCTGTTTCACCTTGGTGTTGCACTGTGTGGATTTTTTAGACAGGGCAAGTGGGGGAAGCGCTGTCTAAAAAATTCACACGGGCTGGTGAAGGAAGCGATGTGTGTGTGTCCACTCTGACAGTCGCCGTTCAAGTTCCCGGTTTTTCAGGCGACTGCCGGCAACTTGACCGTCGCCGGCAGCCCGCTGAAAAAACATCTAAGTGTGACAGGTCCATAATATACAATTATAATTTCACCTGAGCAAGAATGTGCGTGAATTAGGCGGCATGGTGGCACAGCGGTAGAGTCGCTGTCTTTCAGCAGCAGTGACCTGGGTTTGATCATGACTAAGGGCTTTGTCTGTACGGAGTTTGTACGTTTTCCCTGTGACCGCGTGGGTTTTCTCCAGGTGCTCCGGTTTCCTCCCACACTCCAAAGACGTACAGGTTTGTCGGTTAATTGGCTTTGGCAAAATTATAAGTTATCCCTAGTGTGTGTAGGATATTGTTCGTGTACGGGGTGATCGATGGTTGGCGCCGACTCAGTGGCCCGAAACATTCTGGGTCTTATGATTACAATCGATCCATTTACTGTGTATAGATATATGATAAGGGAATAACGTTTAGTGCAAGGTAAGGCCAACAAAGTCCGATCAAGGATAGCCCATGGGTACAAAATCAACCCTTGATGTATAAATGGTTAACCTTCTCAGTATTACTGAATTTTAAGAAACTTTGTGAAAGTAGAGGTAAACACAACCAAACCCTCGAGGAAACATCCATGATAAATTTAGCAGGGGAATCTCCAGAACCAATGGTGGTATAATTCAGGGCTAAATGACACCAGCTAAGGACCAAAGTACTTAAGAGGTGCAATTAATCACCAAAAACTCCATGGATTGGTTTTCAATGGATAGTTGCAAGGTAGTGTGATATTTTAGTTTTAGTTTTGAGATACAGCGTGGAAACAGACCCTTCGGCCCACCGCACCGACTAGCGAGACCCGCACATTAACACTATCCTGGGACAATTTACATTTATACCAACCCATTAAATCCTACAAATCTGTACATCTTTGTAGTGCGGGAGGAACCCAAAGATCTCGGAGAAAACCCACGCCATCAAACGGAGAACGTACAAACTCCATATAGACAGCACCCATATGAGCAGAATTCGTGTAGGTTCGGCTGATCATGTCTATTCTGCCATTCAATCATGGCTGATCTATCGCTCCCTCCTAACCCCATTCTCCTGCCTCCTCCCCATAACCCCCGACACCCACACTAATGTGTCTATCTCTGCCTTAAAAATTTCTATTGACGGCCTCCACAGCCTTCTGTGGCAAATAATTCCACAGATTCACTGCCCTCTGACTAAAGAAATTCCTCCTCGTCTCCCTCCTAATGGAATGTCCTTTAATTCTGAAGCTATGACCTCTAGTCCTAGACTCACACGTCAAAACAGCCTGTCCACATCAACTCTATCCAAGCCTTTCACTATTTTGTACATTTTAATGTTTCCCCACATTCTTCTAATCTCCAGCAAACATACATTATGTCCAGTGCTGTCAAAAGCATGGGGAATTAGGGGTGGGCACCAGTTAATGGGGGTTTAGGGGTGGGCACCAGTTATTGGGGGATTAGGGGTGGGCACCAGTTAATGGGGATTTAGGGGTGGGCACCAGTTATTGGGGAATTAGGGGTGGGCACCAGTTATTGGGGAATTAGGGGTGGGCACCAGTTTACTGTTTAGTTTTAGATTTACCATCTCATTTTCTTAATTATAATGTTGATGAAAGCTTGAAAGGATTTCAATTGCTAAATGGCCCACTTCTGTTCCTGTAATCCTGGTCTCACATCCACTGGGTTGAATATGTTTTCTCCTCTGTTTTAAAGCAACCTTCCCGGGTGGTCTTGTGGTGTCCCCGCGGGGTTGCCGGTTTTTAAATCGGCACCAGATGTGGAGAACAGTGTCTCGCTCCTCATCTCCCAAAAATAAATTTTCATTAGGCGAGAACTGAAATCAATTTTCATTAGTCTAGAAAATAGTATTGGGTAGGCTAATGGGACTGAAGGATGATCAAACCCCTGGGCCTGATGGTCTGCATCCCAGGGTCCTCAGGGAGGTGGCTCTAGAAATAGTGCATGACTTTGGTGATCATTTTCCAATGTTCAATAGATTTAGGATCAGCTAATGTTATCCCACTTTTCAAGAAAGGAGCGAGAGGGAATACGGGGAATTACAGACCAGTAACGGACTTCAGTGCTGCTGGAGTCAATTATTAAAGAGGTAATAATGGGGCATTTGGATAGCAGTAAAAAGATTATTTGATATTTGATTGGTTGATGGTTGGACAAATGCCTGAGATGCAAAGACAAAAAGAGTGAGATGAGGAGATAAGTAGAGAACAGGAGCAAATTGTGGTCAGAGGAAGGAATATGGGTCGAAGGCAGATGGTGGGGAAGGACTAGACTGGAAACGCCACCTATCCATGTTCTCCATGGATGTTGCCTGACCCGCTGAGTTACTCCAGCACTGTGTCCTACGCAGGATTCCAGCATCTGCAGTATTTTTGTCTCTACATGGAGAGGTTGGTTCCCATTAATTACACGTGGAATCAGTCCCCGCTTCTCTACCACAGAGCAACATCCAAGACACGACCAGAAAAGCATCTGTGAGCTCTTTAGCGCTGCTGCTAACTAAGGCAAATAGCTGAAGCTGCAGCTATCAAATTATCCTTCATCAACGGCATTTAACTCTCAATTAACTTTGTGGACTTGTGATTTTCCACCTCTTTCATTACTAGGAGTTCCAACCCCTTGGCTACCCAAGCAGCAACAGTCAATTTTGTACATACATTAGAAACACATCACTTCCAGCTTTCTTCTCTCTGCAATCAGTCTGAAGTGCCTCGACCCGAAACGTCACCTATCGATGTTCTCCAGAGATGCTCCCTGACCTGATGAGTTACTCCAGCACTCTGTGTACTTTTGTGTATTAACTAGCATCTGCAGTTCCTTGTTTTTTATGTTTAAACGTCAGCCATTGTCCAACCATCTTCCAATCCACCACCCCCCTCCACCCCACTCACTGGTATCCACCTATCACTTTAGTTCAGAGAATACAGGTTACAGGGCTCAATGAGTCTATGCCGACCATCGATCACCCGTTCAGACTTGTTCTATATTATCCCAATTTCTCATTTGTCAAGTTGGGAAAAGGGGAAGTACAACGGGATCTGGGGGTCCTTGTTCATCAATCAATGAAAGTAAGCATGCAGGTGCAGCAGGCAGTGAAGAAAGCGAATGGCATGTTGGCTTTCATAACAAGAGGAGTTGAGTATCGGAGCATAGAGGTCCTTCTGCAGTTGTATAGGGCCCTAGTGAGACCACACCTGAAGTATTGTGTGCAGTTTTGGTCCCCTAATTTGTGGAAGGACATTCTTGCTATTGAGGGAGTGCAGCGTAGGGTTACAAGGTTAATTCCTGGGATGGACTGTCCCAGGACTGTCATATGCTGAAAGAATGGAGTGGCTGGGCTTGTATACTCTGGAGTTTAGAAGGATGAGAGGTATCTTATTGAAACATATAAGATTATTAAGAGTTTGGACACGCTAGAGGCAGGAAACGTGTTCCCGATGTTGGGGGAGTCCAGAACCAGGGTCACTGTTTAAGAATAAGGAGTAATCCATTTAGAACGGAGACGAGGAAACACTTTTTCATACAGAGAATTGTGAGTCTGGGGAATTCTCTGCCGCGGAGGGTGGTGGAGGCCGGTTCTCTGGATAGTTTCAATAGAGAGCTAGATAGGGCTCTTAAAGATAGCGGAGTCATGAGATATGGGGAGAAGGCAGGAACGGGGTACTGATTGGGGTTGATCAGCCATGATCACATTGAATGGCGGTGCTGGCTCGGAGGGCCGAATGGCCTACCCTTCCCCGGGTGTTCAGGTTTCCTCCCACACTCCAAAGACGTACAGGTTTGTAGTTTAATTTGGCTTTGGTAAATAAAAATTATAAATTGTCTCTAGTGTGTCGGATAGTGCTAGTGCATGGGGATCGTTGGTTGGCGCGGGCGCGGGCGCGGTGCCCGTTTCGGCGCCGTATCTCCAGACTAAATTGAACTAAAATCTACCAATCCATCTTGCACTGATTCATTGCTCCTCTGTGATCAAATGGAAATAAATATACATGATACTCACTGAATCTATTCACCGTTGCTGAGAAAACTAGTCGGCATTACAGGAACTGCCAGGCTTTATAACAGCAAACCTTGAGATCAATCCAAACTGCTGGCGATGGATAGAGACTTTGACGTCCCTTCTGTTCAGAATGCGTTAATCATTAAAGCAATCCATTAGTCTTCCCAGCATCCCAATACTGCAGCGGTACACAGACCATTAGGCTTGCCTTTCTCTTGCACATTATGCCTATTTAGTTTAGTTTAGTTTAGCTAGAGGTTAGTTAGTTAGAGTTAGAGACTTGATAGAGGTCTTTAAAATTATGAGAGCTTTAGACAGGGTTGATGTGGATAAGCTTTTTCCATTGAGAGTAGGGAAGATTCAAACAAGAGGACATGATTTGAGAATTAAGGGACAAATGTTTAGGGGTAACATGAGGGGGAACTTCTTTACTCAGAGAGTGGTAGCTGTGTGGAATGAGCTTCCAGTGGGAGTGGTGGAGGCAGGTTCGATTTTATCATTCAAAAATAAATTGGATAGGTATATGGACGGGAAAGGAATGGAGGGTTATGGTCTGAGTGCAGGTAGATGGGAGTAGGTGAGAGTAATGCCCCTGTCCCACTTAGGAAACCTGAACGGAAACCTCTGGAGACTTTGCGCCCCACCCAAGGTTTCCGTGTGGTTCCCGGAGGTTGCAGGTGGTTGCCGGAGTTTGCAGGTAGTGGAAGCAGGTAGGGAGACTGACAAAAACCTCCGGGAACCGCACGGAAACCTTGGGTGGGGCGCAAAGTCTCCAGAGGTGTCCGTTCAGGTTTCCTAAGTGGGACAGGGGCAATAGTGTTCGGCACGGACTAGAAGGGCCGAGATGGCCTGTTTCCGTGCTGTAATTGTTATATGGTTAGTTCAGTTTAGTTTATTGCCACGTGTACCGAGGTACAGTGACAAGCTTTTGTTGCGCGCTATCCAGTCAGCGGAAAGACAAAACTCGATCACAATCGAGCCATTTACAGTGCAGAGAAAAGGGATTAGTGGAAGATAAAGCCAGCAAACTCCAATCAAGGATAGTCCGAGCATCACCAATGAGGTAGATAGTAGTTCAGGACTGCTCTCTGGTTGTGGTAGGATGGTTCAGTTACCCGATAACAGCTGGGAAGAAACTGTCCCTGAATCTGGAGGTGTGCGATTTCACACTTCTGTATCAGGCAAAAGGTATATTGGTGCCCCATCTGTAGTGGTGAGGCTTTACTTTAGAGGCAGACATCAGGGAGGCTGCGTAGTGTTGAATACTAAATGTAAAATGAGGCTGTTAGTAGAGATTTGCCATCATATCATATTAGTGGATAAATTATTGAATGTATTGGCTGAGGGGAGCAAGGACTAATGCATAGCTAAAGGCTGCGCTCCCAGAGAGAGCTCAATTGGTATATTTTAAAATGGATGTCAAATTCTATCTGCTAATTTCCAAGATGAATGACCCAAACATCTCCAATGCATGAGATAAGGGATCTGGCACCAGTCAACATACCCGCTGGAGTAATCAGACCATTTACTCTGCTCTCCAAAATGATAGTGAGGAGGGTGGGGGTGGGGGGTGGGGGGGGGGGGGGGCTCATTGAGATGTACCGAACAGTGGAAAATAGTGAACATGAGCAGTGTGACTGTGATGTGAACTCACACCATCTGCTGAGTCATATTGCCACAGCAGAAATGCAGGACATTGGGAAAAATGCAGATGAATAAGATTATTCAGTCCCAAACTGGATGTGGAGAGGATGCTTCCACTAGTGGGAGGGTCTCTGACCAGAGGCCATAGTCTCAGAATGAAAGAACGCACCTTTAGGAAGCAGATGAGGGAGGAATTTCTTTAGCCAGAGGGTGGGGAACCTGTGGAATTCATCGACAGACGGCTGTGGAGGCCAAGTCAGTGGGTATTTTTAAGGCGGAGATTGACTGATTCTTGATTAGTACGGGTGTCAGGGGTTATGGGGAGAAGGCAGGAGCATGGGGTTGAGAGGAAAAGGTAGATCAGCCGTAATTGAATGGTGGAGTAGATTTGATGGGCTGAATGGCCTAATTCTGCTCCTATAAATGATGAACTTATGAATGACTCTTGCATTCAATAAATCAGCGAAATATCCAGACATGGATATTCCAGACACTTGTCCTTTCCTTCCACTGTGAGGTGGCTCAAGGAGAGAGGATGAGGAGCCACGGTGATCTCATTGATGACCAGATAGGCTTGAAGAGGTGAACATAGAGTCATAGAGTCATCGAGTGATACAGTGTGGAAACAGGCCCTTTGGCCCAACTTGCCCACACCGGCCAACATGTCCCAGCTACACTAGTCCCACCTGCCAGCAATTGGTCCACATCTCTCCAAACTTGTCCTATCCATGTACCTGTCTAACTGTTTCTTAGATATTGGCAGCTGGCAGCTTATACTGGACCCGAAATGTCACCCATTCCTTCTCTCCAGGGATGCTGCCTGTCCCGCTGAGTTAGTCCAGCTTTTTGTGTCTATCTTCAGCATATTCTGGCAGCTTGCCTTCATCTTATTAAGCATGATTTTATTAAGCATCATCTTACACACCTCTCTAACATTTGTCCTTACATTTCTCAACTTTCTCACAGAGGGTGGTGAACATCAGGAATGAGCTGCCAGAAAAAGTAGTTGAGGCAAATACTATGACAATATTTGAAAGAGATTTGGACAAGGGACACAGATAGGGCAGGTTAGGAGAGATATGGGCCAAACGCAGGCAAATGGGATGAGCTTAGATTGGGCATCTTGGCCAGCATGGATGAGATGGGCCAAAGAGCCTGTTTTCTAGCTGTATGTCCCTATCACTCGATGACTCTAGCTGAGATCTCCATTTACAAGCAAGCGTCCTCTGTGTGTGAAACCATTTTATTTTGTGTCATTACCACCAGGTGGCGCCGTACATGGCAGCCGCGCCAACAGCCTGTCTCGTCCTTTTTTTTTTGCTGCGGCCTTAACATCGTGGAGCTGGCGGTCCCTCTGTTAGGGATCGACTCCGGGAGCTCCAAACCACAGGAGCTTCGACCTCCCTGATCGCGGGAGCTCCGATCGCCCCAATGTGGGAGCTTCGATGGCCCCGACTGCGGGGGTTTCGAATGCCCCGGTTGCGGGGGAAATGGAGGAAAGAAGATATAAGTTATCTGCCTTCCATCACAGTGGGGAATGTGAGGTCCCCGAAAAAACCCTGGGGATTCTCACACGCCATTGTGGTGGCTGTTTAAGGTGGTTTAATTTTTATGTGGATATGTATCTTGTTGCTTTTTTTTTTGTATGAGTGTTGGCAAATCAAATTCTTTGTGATGTTTACATAATTCGCTAATAAAATTCATTACAATTGCAATTACAATTATCCACCCACTACTGACCTTAAGAGTATTGTGTTCAGTTCTGGGCAACGTGTTATGGGAAAGATGTTGTCAAGCTGGAAAGGTACAGATTTACAAGGATGTTGCCAGGGCTCGAGGGTCTGAGCTATAGGGAGAGGTTGAGTAGACTGGGACTCTATTCCTTGGAGCGCAGGAGGATGATGGGGTGATCTTATAGAGCTGTATAGATTCATGAGAGGAATAGATCGGGTAAATGCGCAGTCACTTGCCCAGTGTAGGTGAATTGAGGACCAGAGGACATAGGTTCAAGGTGAAGGGGAAAAGATTCAATAGGGATCTGAGGGCTATCTTTTTCACACAAAGGGCGGTGGATGTATGGAACAAGTTGCCAGAGGAGGTTGTTGAGGCAGGGACTAACCCAACATTTAAGAAGCAGTTAGACAGATACATGGATAGGACAGGTTTGAAGGGATATGGACCAAATGTTGGCAGGTGGGACGAGTGTAGCTGGTACATGTTGGCCGGTGTGGTTAAAAATGATGGATGCTGGATGGAAAAATACATGAGGGGTGAGGAAAAACTCAATCATACTGGGAAATCATACTTCTCTCTCCTCATAAGTCAAGTGCCAGAACTGGGTGTATGGTACACCCAGAGGAGGAACCTGTAGTTGAAGCAGGTACTATAAAAACCTTTAAAAGTAATTTGGAAAAGTACCGAGATGGGAAAAGTTTAGATAGGAAAGGCATGGCCCAGTTGGGCTGAAGGGCCTGCTTCCATGCTATATAACTCAATGACTATGACTCGTTTTCTTTCATTTCATTATACAATGAATCCGAAAGATGCGTGTAAATCATACAAAAGTTGAATTCTGTGTATGATAATTTGCTATAAAATCCCTTATTAGGGTAAGGCGTAATAAATTTGAATTTACGTATAACAATCCTGTTCAATAGAAATATAATTTTCAAACACTGTTTAGTTTAGTTTGGTTTGGTTTAGAGATACAGCATGGAAACAGGCCCTTCGGCCCACCGAGTCCGCACCGACCAGCGATCCCCGCACATTAACACTATCCTACACACATTAGGGGCAATTTTACATTTATACCAAGCCAGTTGACCTACCGACCTGCACAACTTTGGAGCGTGGGAGGAAACCGAAGATCTCGGAGAAACCCCACGCAGGTCTCGGGGACAACGTACAAACTCCGTGCAGACAGCACCCGTAGTCGAGATCGAGCCCGGGTCTCTGGCGCTGTAAGGCAGTAGCTCTACCGCTACACGCCAGCAATTCTACGATAAATCTAAAAGTCATGCAAAAATTGAATTTAGTGTACAATAATTTGCAGTAAAATCCATCATTAGTGTAAGGTTTGTAATAAATTTGAACTTACATAGAACAAACCTTTAGTAAATAGAAATGTAATTTTCAAGCACTGGTATACAAACATTGAATTCTCAGTGGATTAGGTTATTGGCACTTTTTTTGCAGCCAGCAGTTCATGCAATTAATTTTCTAGATGTTCATGCAATTAATTTTCTAGATGTTCATGCCAGGCTGCTGGACACCGTCTATAGACATCTTGGAGAAAGAAAGTCAATGCAGGTTACAAGTCAGTTTTGAGATCAACCTAAAATTGCACTGCCGTTTCTTCCCCGTGCCTAAAACAAGAAAAGAACAAGTCTAATTCTTAAAGCACACTTCAATCGAGCACAGGTAGACAAAAATGCTGGAGAAAGTCAGCGGGTGAGGCAGCATCTATGGATCGCGAGACCCTTCTTCAGACTGATGTGGGGTGGTGAATTGGCTTGGTAAAATCGTAAATTGCCCCTAGTGTGTAGGATAGTGACAGTATGCAGGGACCGCTGGTCGGCAAGGTCTCAGTGGGCCTGTTTCCACGCTGTCTCTCTAAACTAAACCAAACTAAACAATCACTGCAGCAGGACGATTATTGCAGCTGTATTGGACTTTGGCTCCACCGCATTTGGAGCATTGGATGTAGTTCTGTTCACCCCATTGCAGGAGAGATGCGGAGGCTTTGGAGAAGGTGCGGTGGAGGTTTAACAAAATTCTGGAGGGTTTACATAGAAACATAGGTGCATGAGTAGGCCATTCGGCCCTTCGAGCCTGCACCACCATTCAATATGATCATGGCTGATCATCCAACTCAGTATCCTGTACCTGCCTTCTCTCCATACCCCCTAATCCCTTTAGCCACAAGGGCCACATCTAACTCCCTCTTAAATATAGTCAATGAACTGGCGTCAACTACCTTCTGTGGCAGAGAATTCCAGAGATTCACCACTCTCTGTGTGAAAAATGCTTTCCTCATCTCGGTCCTAAAAGATTTCCCCCTTATCCTTAAGCTGTGACCCCTTGTTCTGGACTTCCCCAACATCGGGAACAATCTTCCTGCATCTAGCCTGTCCAACCCCTTAAGAATTTTGTAAGTTTCTATAAGATCCCCCCTCAATCTTCTAAATTCTAGCGAGTACAAACCGAGTCTATCCAGTCTTTCTTCATATGAAAGTCCTGACATCCCAGGAATCAGTCTGGTTAACCTTCTCTGTACTCCCTCTATGGCAAGAATGTCCTTCCTCAGATTAGGAGACCAAAACTGTACGCAATACTCCAGGTGTGGTCTCACCAAGACCCTGTACAACTGCAGTAGAACCTCCCTGCTCCTATACTCAAATCCTTTTGCTATGAATGCTAACATACCATTCGCCTTCTTCACTGCCTGCTGCACCTGCATGCCTACTTTTAATGACTGGTGTACCATGACACCCAGGTCTCGTTGCATCTCCCCTTTCCTAATCGGCCATCATTCAGATAATAGTCTACTTTCCTGTTTTTGCCACCAAAGTGGATAACCTCACATTTATCCACATTATACTGCATCTGCCATGCATTTGCCCACTCACCCAGCCTATCCAAGTCACCTTGCAGCCTCCTAGCATCCTCCACACAGCTAACACTGCCCCCCAGCTTCGTGTCATCCGCAAATTTGGAGATGTTGCATTCAATTCCCTCATCCAAATCATTAATATATACCGTAAATAGCTGGGGTCCCAGCACTGAGCCTTGCGGTACCCCACTAGTCACTGCCTGCCATTGTGAAAAGGACCCGTTTACTCCTACTCTTTGCTTCCTGTCTGCCAGCCAGTTCTCTATCCACATCAATACTGAACCCCCAATACCGTGTGCTTTAAGTTTGTATACTAATCTCTTATGTGGGACCTTGTCGAAAGCCTTCTGAAAGTCCAGATATAACACATCCACTGGTTCTCCCTTATCCACTCTACTAGTTACATCCTCGAAAAATTCTATAAGATTCGTCAGACATGATTTACCTTTCATAAATCCATGCTGACTTTGTCCAATGATTTCACCACTTTCCAAATGTGCTGCTATCCCATCTTTAATAACTGATTCTAGCAGTTTCCCCACTACCGACATTAGACTAACTGGTCTGTAATTCCCCGTTTTCTCTCTCCCTCCCTTTTTAAAAAATGGGGTTACATTAGCTACCCTCCAATCCTACCCTCCAATAATTGAAAAATTATCACTAATGCATCCACTATTTCTGGGGCTACTTCCTTAAGTACTCTGGGATGCAGCCTATCTGGCCCTGGGGATTTATCAGCCTTTAATCCATTCAATTTACCTAACACCACTTCCCGGCTAACCTGGATTTCACTCAGTTCCTCCATCTCATTTGACCCCCGGTCCCCTGCTATTTCCGGCAGATTATTTATGTCTTCCTTAGTGAAGACAGAACCAAAGTAGTTATTCAATTGGTCTGCCATGTCCTTGTTCCCCATGATCAATTCACCTGTTTCTGACTGCAAGGGACCTACATTTGTTTTAACTAATCTTTTTCTCCTCACATATCTATAAAAGCTTTTGCAGTCAGTTTTTATGTTCCCTGCCAGTTTTCTCTCATAATCTATTTTCCCTTTCCTAATTAAGCCCTTTGTCCTCCTCTGCTGGACTCTGAATTTCTCCCAGTCCTCTGGTAGGCTGCTTTTTCTGGCTAATTTGTACGCTTCATCTTTTAACCATATAATATAATGGTATTCTGGCTAATTTGTACGCTTCATCTTTTGTTTTGATACTATCCCTGATTTCCCTTGTTATCCACGGATGCACTACCTTTCCTGATTTATTTTTTAGCCAAACTGGGGTGAACAATTGTTGTAGTTCATCCATGCAGTCTTTAAATGCCTTCCATTGCATATCCACCATCAACCCATTAAGAATCAATTGCCAGTCTATCTTGGCCAATTCACGTCTCATACCCTCAAAGTTACCTTTCTTTAAGTTCAGGACCCTTGTTTCTGAATTAACAATGCCACACTCCATCCTAATGAAGAACTCAACCATATTATGGTCACAAGGGGCCACGCACAACAAGACTGCTAACTAACCCTTCCTCATTACTCAATACCCAATCAAGAATAGCCTGCTCTCTCGTTGGTTCCTCTACATGTTGGTTTAGAAAACTATCCCGCATACATTCCAAGAAATCCTCTTCCTCAGCACCCCTGCCAATTTGATTCACCCAATCTATATGTAGATTGAAGTCACCCATTATAACTGTTTTACCTTTGTTGCACGCATTTCTAATTTCCTGTTTGATGCCATCCCCAACTTCACTACTACTGTTAGGTGGCCTGTACACAACTCCCACTAGCGTTTTCTGCCCCTTAGTGTTTCGCAGTTATACCCATATCGATTCCACATCCTCCAAGCTAATGTCCTTAATTTCTATTGCGTTAATCTGCTCTCTAACCAGCAACGCTACTCCACCTCCTTTCCCTTTCTGTCTATCCCTCCTGAGTATTGAATATCCCTGGATGTTCAGCTCCCAGCTTTGGTCACCCTGGAGCCATGTCTCCGTGATCCCAACTAGATCATAGTCATTAATAGCTATCTGCACATTCAACTCATCCACCTTATTACGAATGCTCCTTGCATTGAGACACAAAGTCTTCAGGCTTGTTTTTACAACACTCTTACCCCTTAGACAATTATTTTGAAAAGTGGCCCTTTTTGATTTTTGCCCTGGATTTGTCTGCCTGCCACTTTTACTTTTCACCTTGCTACCTATTGCTTCTACCCTCATTTTACACCCCTCTGTCTCTCCGCTCACACATTTAAGAAACCCTTTCCCTTTAACACCATCCTCGACTATCCCATTTGACACCCCACCCCCCTTATTCCGTTTAAAACCACCCGTGTAGCAGTGGCAAACCTGCCTGCCAGAATGCTGGTCCCCCACCTGTTAAGATGCAATCCGTCCCTTTTGTACAGTTCCCCCTTACTCCAAAACAGATCCCAGTGATCTAAAAATCTAAATCCCTGCCCCGTGCACCAGTTCCTCAGCCACACGTTCAGGTCCCGTATCTCCCTGTTCCTGCTCTCGCCAGCACGAGGAACTGGAAGCAAACCGGAGATAACAACCCTGGAGGTCCTGCTTTTCAGCATTTTTCCGAGCTCTCTAAAGTCACGCTGCAGAATATTCATCCCCTTCTTTCCGACATCGTTTGTGCCGACATGCACTACCACTTCCGGATGTTCACCTTCGCCCTTGAGGTTTCAACTGCAGGGATGGATAGACTTGGATAGTTTTCTCTGGAACGCCGGAGGTTGGAAGGAGACCTAATAGACGGGATATATACAATTAGTAGAGGCAGAGATAGGGTTGACAGAACCGTTTCCCCAGGGTAGAGACTTCCAATACTAGAGGGCATAGCTATACATTGAGAAGGGGGAAAGTTTAATAGAGATGTGCGTGGCAGGTTTTTTGTACAGAGAGTATTGGGGGCCAGGGGTGGTGGTGGAGGCAGATACAATAGTGGCATTTAAGAGGCTTTTATCTCGGCACATGGAAATGCGGGGAATAGAGGGACAGGGATCATGTACAGGCAGATAAGATCACTTTACAGTGCATTGAGAAAGTATTCAGACCCCTTCACTTTTTCCACATTTTGATACATTACAGCTTTATTCTAAAATTGGTTACAGTCATTTTTTTAAATCATCAATCTATGCACAATACCTCATAATATAAAAGCGAAAACAGGTGTTTAGTAATTATTGCAAAATAATTAAAAATAAATAACTGAAATATCACATTTACGTAAGTATTCAGATCCTTTGCTGTGACTCTCAAAATTGAGCTTTGGTGCATCGTGTTTCCATTGATTATCCTTGAGATATTTCTACAACTTGATAGGAGTCTACAAGTGGTAAATTAAATTGATTGTACATGATTTGGAAAGGCACACACCTGTCTATATAAGGTCCCACCGTTGACAGTGCATGTCAGAGCAAAAAACAAGCCATGAAGACGAAGGAATTGTCTGTAGACCTCCGAGACAGGATTGTGTTGAGACACAGATCTGGGGAAACCATTTTTTGGAGCATTGCAGGTCCCGAAGAGCACAGTGGCCTCCGTCATTCTTAAATAGAACTTTGAAACCACCAGGACTCTTCATAGAGCCTGGCCAAACTGAGCAATCGGGGGAGAAGGGTCTTAGGATAGAGACTTACTAACATATTCAGGGAGGTGACCAAGAACCCGATGGTCACTCTGACAGAGCTCCAGAGTTCCTCTGTGGAGATGGGAGAAACTTCCAGAAGGACAACTATATCTGCAGCACTCCACCAATCAGGCCTTTATTGTAGAGTGGCCAGACAGAAGCCACTCCTCAGTTAAAGGCACATGACAGCCCGCTTGAAGTTTGCCAAAAGGCACCTAAACAATATTCCCTGGCCTGATGAAACCAAGATTGAACTCTTTGGCCTGAATGCCAAGTGTCACGTCTGGAGGAAACCAGGCACCGCTCATCCCCTGGCCAATACCATATCTACGGTGAAGCATGGTGGTGGCAGCATCATGCTGTAGGGATGTTTTTCAGCGGTAGGAACTGGGAGACCAGTCAGGATCGAGGTAAAGATGAACGGAGCAAAGTATAGAGAGATCCTTGATGAAAACCTGCTCCAGAGCGTTCAGGACCTCGGACTGGGGCAGACGTTCACCTTCCAACAGGACAACGACCTAAAGCTCACGTCCAAGACAACGCAGGAGTGGCTTTGTGACAAGTCTGTGAATGTCCGTAAGTGGCCCGGCCAGAGCCCGGACTTGAACCCGATCGAACATCTCTGGAGGGATCTGAAAATAGCTGTGCATCGACACTCCCCATCCAACCTGACAGAGCTTGAGAGGATCTGCAGAGAAGAATGGGATAAATTACCCAAATACAGGTGTGCCAAGCTTGTAGCGTGATACCCAAGAAGACTTGAGGTTGTAATCACTGCCAAAGGTGCCTCAATAAAGTACTGAGTAAAGGGTCTGAATACTTATGTAAATGTGATATTTCAGTTATTTATTTTTAATTATTTTGCAAAAATTTCTAAACACCTGTTTCCACTTATTTTATTGTGGGCTATTGTGTGTAGATTGCTGATAAAAAAAAATGAATTTCATCCATTTTAGAATAAGGCTGTAACGTAACAAAATGTGGAAAAAGTGAAGGGGTCTGAATACTTTCTGAATGCATTGTAACTTGGCATCATGTTCGGCACAAACATTGCGGGCCGAAGGGCCCATTTCTTGTGCTGTACACTTCTATGTTCTATGTTCTGTCAGGGGAGACATGTCCCTGTGTAGAGCAAGATAAATATGAATGCATATTGCAGAAATTTAAATTTGAACACATCCCGCTACACTCCTCCGTGCTATGCAATTGCATTTCAATGAAAGATAAATCATTATGCACGGCTGAGTTACTCCAGCATTTGGGTCTTCCACCCCCCCCGCCCCTCCCGTAAACCAGCATAAATCCGCCTATCCCGGTGCTTTCATTACTTCGCTGGGTGAAGCTTGTAGCGCAGCATACTACTTTTCACGTAATCCGTGTCCAATTTCCGCGAAAAGCTTCAGGAGACACGAGTCAGCATCGCTGCGATCCTCAGCAAACACTCAGCGCGTTGGAAGAAATTGCATTTTAATATCTCGGCATGTTTCCTTCCGCCTTTGCGCTGCGCACCAAGTATCGACCAAAGCAGTCAATGTTGCACGCTTGACGACTTACATCACGCTGCATTGCGCTGGCTCCAAAACGGTAGCGTTGGAGTTCAAAAGTCATCGTTTCTATGTTGAAGAAGGTACATTAGCTTCCCCCTCCCTTCCCCTGAGGTTTTGTGCTACCATTTGATGATCACTAATGGGAAATTAAAAGGATCCTGGGTCTGCTCCTCCCCCCTCCCCTGGATGCAGTGTCTGAGGAGAAATGTAACGCTTTGTGTGTGTGTGTGTGTGTGTGTGTGTGTGTGTGTGTGTGTGTGTGTGTGTGTGTGTGTGTGGGTGTGTGGGTGTGTGGGTGTGTGTGGTTGGTTCCCTGGCTGCCTCTCACACAGTCAAATTAATTGGGAGTCGGGGAGAAAAGAAAAGGGTTTTGAATCTGACGCGAATCTCAGATCCTGAAGCTTTGAATCACGTCATTTTGCCAAGATGAACCGTTTAAACCATTCTGAAGATACTCAAAGCCTCTTGTAATGAGCTGCTGTATGAGAAAGGCTAAACTTTCTCTCATTTCACGTGGCTAATTTATCACTGCAGCTCCAGTTTCAGATGGTGTTGATGTGCTGTTAACTGTAATCATTTAATTAAACTGCTACATCTGCACTAGTTAGATCCTCTTTTCGGCATTTTATCGCTCCCATATTGCAACCGACAGTTTTGATTTTCTTTTATAATTTAATGTATTTTCCAAATTGAAAAGGTCACCCGTAAATCCTTCTCGTGGAATAATTTCCTTCTGATCGCAGTATTTAACAGAAAAAGCTCGTTATAAGATTGCACTTCACATGGAGGCTCACAGACGATGATGGGGGAAAAAAAATAATGACCTGCTGCACTAACGTTCAGGATTAAACCGATTAAGCAGCGTTGATTTAAAGCGGAGATTGATAGGGTCTTGATTAGGAAGGGGGTCAAAGGTTATGGGTAGAAGGCCGGAGAATGGGGTTGAGAGGGGGAAAAATAGATCAGCCACGATCAAATGGCGGAGCAGACTCAATGGGCCGAATGGCCTAACTCTGCTCCAATGTCTTATGATAATGTAATGGATAATAATGGCACGGTGGCGCAGCGGTAGAGTTGCTGCCTAATGCCCCTGTCCCACTTAGGAAACCTGAACGGAAACCTCTAGAGACTTTGCGCCCCACCCAAGGTTTCCGTGCGGTTCCCGGAGGTTGCAGGTGGGTTGCCGGAGGTTGCAGGTAGTGGAAGCAGGTAGGGAGACTGACAAAAACCTCCGGGAACTGCACGGAAACCTTGGGTGGGGCGCAAAGTCTCCAGAGGTTTCCGTTCAGGTTTCCTAAGTGGGCCAGGGGCATTACAGCAACAGAGACCCGGGTTCGATCCTGACTACGGGTGCTGTCTGTACGGAATTTGTCCGTCTACCCGTGAATTGCGTGGGTTTTCTCCGGGTTCCGGTTTCCTCCCACACTCCAAAGACATACAGGCTTGTAGGCCAATTGGCTTGATATAATTGTAAATCGTCCCTAGTGTGTGTAGGATAATGTAAGTGGGTGGGGATCGATGGTTGACGTGGACTCGGTGGGCTGAAGGGCCTGTTTCTCTACTCTAAACTAAACTAAACATGAGCAGTATTTATGCAAGTCACCCTAGTTATTTATATATATGGGAACAGAGTTATAGAGTTGTACAGCAATACAGCGTGGAAACAGGCCCTTCAGCCCAACCTTCCCACTCTGGCCAACATGTCCCATCTACACTAGTCCCACCTGCCTGCACTTGGTCTACATCCCTCCAAACTTGTCCTATCCATGTACCTGTCTAAATGTTTCTTAAATGTTGGGATAGTCCCTGCCTCAACTACCTTCTCTGGCAGCTCGTTCCATACACCCACCTCCCTGTTGCAATGTATTCTGGATCAGTGGGCATGGAAATTTGCTCTTGGCTAAACATCTGACAGAGACGCAACTGTACATCCGTATACAGCACCAGGCACAGTTGTGGCAATTGGAAATGAATTTCAGAAATGAGTGCAACGAGTGATTAGTACGGATGTCAGGGGTTACATAGAAACATAGAAACATAGACAATAGGTGCAGGAGTAGGCCATTCGGCCCTTTGAGCTTGCACCGCCATTCAATATGATCATGGCTGATCATCCAACTCATTATCCTGTACCTGCCTTCTCTCCATACCCCCTGATCCCTTTAGCCACAATGGCCACATCTAACTCCCTCTTAAATATAGCCAATGAACTGGCCTCAACTACCTTCTGTGGCAGTGAATTCCAGAGATTCACCACTCTCTGTGTGAAAAATGTTTTTCTCATCTCGGTCCTAAAAGATTTCCCCCTTATCTTTAAACTGTGACCCCTTGTTCTGGACTTCCCCAACATCGGGAACAATCTTCTTGCATCTAGCCTGTCCAACCCCTTACGAGGGAGGGGGCAGGAGAATGGGGTTGAGAGGGGAAGATAGATCAGGCACCATGATTGAACGGTGGTGTAGACGACGGGCCGAATGGCCTAATTATGCTCCTATCACATATGAAATCATGAACACTAATAGATTACATCACACATGCGACTAAATTTCCTGATGAACAGTTACTCAGATTATTTGTTTTCTTCTGAGCTGCGATTGCTGTTGATGCTACAAGCCTACAAGCGATGGTATATCTAAAGTACTTTAGTTGAATGTAAGGAATTGCCCCCTCTTGGAGACAGGAGGAAGTGCAGGTTGGTTTAATTTAATTTAATTTAATTTAGTTTAGAGATACAGCGTGGAAACAGGCCCTTCGGCCCACCCAGTCCGTGCTGACCAGCGATCCCCCACACTTGCACCATCCTGTGCACTCGGGACAATTTACAATCTATACCAAAGCCAATTAACCAACAACCTGCACTTCTTTGGAATGTGGGAGGAAACCGGAGCACCCGGAGGAAACCCACGCGGTCACAGGGAAGAACGTACAAACGCCGTACAGACAGCGCCCCCAGTCAGTATCGAACCCGGGTGTTGGCAGCAGCTCTACCGTGGCGCCACTGTGTCGCACTTTATGGAAAAGTGGATAATAAGTGGTCTCAAGTGGATAGTTTGTGGAATTACTAGTAGACTAAAGGGCCTGTCCCACTGCATGCGGCAAGCGGGACCTAACGTGGTCGCTTGAGCCGTACGGTCTCGCAGGGCCGGTCCCACTTCGATCGCCGGAGCCATATGGAGTTGTGCGGAGCTGGTCCCGACATCGCGCGGGGCTCCGGAAAACCTACAGCGTTCAAAAATTCCGCGCGGCAATGGCCTGACGGCCCGCAGCCGCATTGATGCCATACGCCCCGCCTCGACGGGCGCGCACAGCGTCTCGACGCCGTACTTCCCGCGGACTTCGCTCGAACTTCACGTCACCCCCGCGCGCCTCCCGCTTCCGGTTTGGTCACGCTCGCCACATGCAGTCGCATGCTCGTGGGACAGGCCCTTAAATGTCAACACTTCATTGTGATATTTGTTCCATTCTCATTGTGTTATTTGTTATCTTTGTGAAGATTTCCAGATATCTCTGATTAGCTTTAACACAACAGGGGTAGAAAAGTCCAGTGGCGTACTTATAGCAAAAAAAGAACCAAAGTACTGTAATTAAGAGTGTGCGGAATAAAACGTTGCTCTAAGAATTAAGGGAAGAGAGTAATTTGTGTTATTAGCCGAGATGGCATCTAATCAATTGATTGGAATGTTCTAATTACAACTATGTTGAGAATTTCAGGACATAAATTAACTTACAAATTACATTTGGTGACCTGGGGTATTAAGCTACAACCCCAAACCAATTGAAAAATAGAAACAAATTTTCTATGGAGTGACCTAAGTTGCTGGGTTACTTTTCATTTCCGTGGAGGATTTTCCTCCTATAGTTTTAGTTTACTTTAGTTTAAAGATACAACATGGAAACAGGCCCTTCGGCCCACCGAGTCAGCACCGACTAGCGATCCACGCACACTAACACTATCCTACACCGTTTAAGAAGGATCTACAATTGTTGGAAAATTGAAGGTAGACAAAAATGCTGGAGAAACTCAGCGGGTGCAGCAGCATCTATGGAGCAAAGGAAATAGGCAACGTTTCGGGCCGAAACATTGCCTATTTCCTTCGCTCCATGGATGCTGCTGCACCTGCTGAGTTTCTCCAACATTTTTGTCTACCTATCCTACACACACTTGGGACAATTTTACATTTATGCCAAGCCAATTTGCCCACAAACCTGTACGTCTTTGGAGTGCGGGAGGAAACTAAAGATCTCGGAAAAAACCCACGCAGGTCACGGGGAGAGGGTTCCTTGGGTGTAATCCTGATTTGTGCTGAAATTTGCACTCATTTCCAAAAATGGGATTTTTGCAATCAAGACTTTTGAGGACTTTTGGGGATCTTATAGAAACTTACAAAATTCTTAAGGGGTTGGACAGGCTAGATGCAGGAAGATTGTTCCCGATGTTGGGGAAGTCCAGAACAAGGGGTCACAGTTTAAGGATAAGGGGGAAATCTTTTAGGACCGAGATGAGAAAAACATTTTTCACACAGAGAGTGGTGAATCTCTGGAATTCTCTGCCGCAGAAGGTAGTTGAGGCAAGTTCATTGGCTATATTTAAGAGGGAGTTAGATGTGGCCCTTGTTGCTAAAGGGATCAGGGGGTATGGAGAGAAGGCAGGTACAGGATACTGAGTTGGATGATCAGCCATGATCATATTGAATGGCAGTGCAGGCTCAAAGGGCCGAATGGCCTACTCCTGCACATATTTTCTATGTTTCTATGTTTCAACGGGTGGGGCAGCCTCTATGGAGGAGTGGAGATGGGACTGATGGAGAGGAGGGTAGAAGCTGGAAAAGTGAGGTTAGTTTAGTTTATTGTCAGGTGTACCTAGGTACAGTGTAAAGCTCTTGAGTCGTGCTATCCAGTCAGTGGAAAGACAATACATGATTACAATCGAGGCATTTACATTTACGCGACTCGTTGCAGCGGCTCCTACAGCCTGTCTGTCTTTTTTTTTATTTTTGTCTAGTTAAATGTAGTGTTTGTGTTTTTTTAAGCTTGGTTTTAAATGTGTATATGTGGGGGGCGGGGCGGGGGGGGGGGGAGGGGGAAACCGTTTTAAATCTCTTCCCTGTTCGGGAGACCCGACCTTTTCCCTGTCGGGTCTCCGTTGTCGTTGGGGCCTAGCACCGTGGAGCGGCCTCCAACCTGAACGACCCGGGGGCTCGGGAGACTGCGGAGCTGCAGACTACTCACCATCGTGGGGCTGGCCGGCCTCGGTGCGTGGGGAGCGGTGGTGACTCCCTCGCTGCTGCGACTCGACTCCTGGGGCTCGGAGGCTCCAGCAACGCAGCCGCAGGTCCGGTGGACTGGGACATCGGGAGCTCGCGGGTCCGGGGGGAGAGAGAGACCGCTTCCCGGAGCTCCCGCAACGCGACTTCTCCAGCCCGTGTCGCGGGGTTGGAACGACCCGGACCGGGACCGTACATCACCTGGCACGGCTTCATGGCCGTGGGACTCACCATCGCACGCTGGGGCTCCGACCTTGTACTTTCAGACCGGGAGCGGGGCCGTAAATCGCCCCGCGCAGCCTAAAATGGCCGTGGGACTTATCATCACCCGCCTGGGGCTTGGACATCGGGAGAGACATGGCGAGCAGGGGAGAGAAAAGACTTTGC
The DNA here is from genome assembly GCF_010909765.2 of Amblyraja radiata. NCBI lineage: Eukaryota > Metazoa > Chordata > Chondrichthyes > Rajiformes > Rajidae > Amblyraja > Amblyraja radiata. Next base: position 10,111,840 of record NC_045966.1, on the reverse strand, counting down.
CTTCCATCACAGTGGGTTCACTGTGATGGATGTTTGTGTGAATTTAATTGTGTGTATGTCTGTAGGACATTGTTTTTGTTTGTATGGCTGTGTAAACAAAATTTCGTTTGAGTCTCACTGGGGCTCAAATGACAATAAATTTGTATTGTATTGTATTGTATTGTATTGTATTGTATTGTATAGATACATGACAAAGGAATAGCGTTTAGTGCAAGGTAAAGCCAAGGAATGTCCGAGGGTCACCAATGAGGTAGATAGTTCAGCACTGCCCTTTGCTTGTGGTAGGATGATTCAGTTGCCTGATAACAGCTGGGAAGAAACTGGCCCTGTGTCTGGACGTGTTTTTGGCAAGCGATCGGTGGAGCAGATGGTCTGAAGAAGGGTCTCGACCAGAAACGTCACCCATTCCTTCTCTACAAAGATGCTGCCTGACCCGCTGAGTTACCCCAGCTTTTTGTGTCTGTCTTCAATGATAGGTGGACACAGGTGAGGGGAGGGGGTGTGTGGCAGATAGGTGGAGACAAAGGGGTCTCCCAAAAGGGGTTAAAAGAAAAGTCCATCAGTGTAAAGAAGGCTGTTGGATGAAAGATTTAATATTTTACACAAAGGTTGGGTATATGGAGCGAGCTGCCCCAGGAGGTAGTTGAGATAGGTGCTATCATGACATTTAGGAGACATTTGGACAGGTACATGGATAGGAGAGGTTTCGGGGGATGTGGGCCAAGCATTGGGAGTTGGAACTAATGTAGATGGGGCACGTTGGTCAGCATGGGCAGGTACATGGGCGATGTATTCAAGAGAGAGTTAGATATAGCTATTAGGGCTAACGGATATGGGGACTAGCTCTTAGGGCTAACGGAATCAAGGGATATGGGGAGAAAGCAGGAACGGGGTACTGATTTTGGATGATCAGCCATGATAATATTGAATGGCGGTGCTGGCTCGAAGGGTCAAATGGCCTCCTCCTGCACCTATTTTCTACGATACTATGTTTCTAAGTTGGGCCGAAGGGCCTCTTTTCCACGCTGTATGACTCTGTGACACAATAAGAGTCCTTACCCAAAACTTTGTCAGTCCATTTCCTCCACAGATGCTGCCTGACCCGCTAAGTTCCTCCAGAGCCTTTGTTTTTTGCTCAAGATTCCAACATGTACTGCAATCTCTTGTATCTCTGTGTTAGAGTCGTTGTTTTCTTTCTTTAAAATTGCACTTCAACTGTCCCAGACTAATGAGTCCTAATTAATTAATGATGCCATCGAAAGTGACAGCCTGCCACTCCTGAATATAATGGCTCCACGTAGCCATTGACAACCATGTTGGCGTACAGTACACTGCATTAGACTTGTCCTTTAATGCATTTAAAACAAAACTTAATTTTAATCGTCTCCTTGAAGTCACACTAATCGCAGCATTAGTAAAAATCACCATTGCAATTAATTCAATGAAGTCAGTCGCACAATCTGTTTTGTAGATTAGTTAGCTGCCAGAGAATTATTTCTTCAGATGGCTTAAAATACCATGAAGCACAATTGCTAAGATATCGCTCAGTTTTTGTTTAGAGACGCAGCATAGAAACAGGCCCTTCAGCCCACCAAGTCCGTGCCGACCAGCACTACACTAGCACTATCCCACACACACTAGGGACAATTTATAATTTTTACCGAGGCCATGTAACCTACAAACCTGTACGTCTTTGGAATGTGGGAGGAAACCGGAGCACCTGGGGAAACCCCACATGGTCACGGGGAGAACGTACAAACTCCGTACAGACAGCACCCATAGTTAGGATCGAACCCGGGTAGCAACATTACCGCGGCGCCACCGTGCCGCTCACCCTGAGTAACAGACGCTGCGCATTTATCCTATCTATTCCCATGATCTTACACATCTCTATAGGATGACCCTTCAACTTAACGGGGAGAACTAAGGTAGCAACAATGGATGTTTGATGTTCAAAAGGGAACTGCAGATGCTGGAATATCGAAGGTACACAAAATTGCTGGGGAAACTCCATGGATGCTGCTGCACCCGCTGAGTTTCCCCAGCAATTTTGTGTACCATGGATGTTTGATGGTTGGCCTGATTTGATGCTGTGTTTATAAACTGAACTAAATTGAACTAAACTAAACTAAACTGAACTAAACTAAACTAAACTAAACTGAACTAAACTGAACTAAACTAAACTAAACTAAACTAAACTGGAGAGAGGTACAGGAAACTGCAGATGCTGGAATCTTTAAGCCCCTGTCCCACTTTCACGACCTAATTGGCGACCTCTGCCGAATATGCCCTTGACTCATACTCGCAGCATGCGCGCCACGAGGTCGTAGGAGGTCTTCGTAACTCTTCCTCATGCTCGTGAGTGGTCTCCGCGTACTCGTGGCCTCATGTAGGTAGCGGCGTTTTATCCAGCCTGATAAAAAATGTCCACGAGTAAAAAAAAGGTCGGCATGGAAAAATGGATACTTTTTACTCGTAGGTAGGTCCTGGGTAGTCGTAGATAGTCGTAGGTAGTCGTAGGTCGGTAACTGGCCTGAGATAAAGAATGCAAACATGACATCATTTTATCATGTGATCATTTTCCACTCGTAGCTAGTCGTAGTTGGTCTTAGGTGTGGAAGACTGAGGTCGAGGGGAGGGTCATAGGAGGTCGTAGACGTAGTCATAGGAGATCGTAGTCGTAGGAGATCGTAGACATAGTCGTAGGAGGTCTTTTACTTCGGCGAGTCAACACGACCTTGACATTTTTTTCAACTCGTCTAGGGTCTTCTACACTCGTGGATTAGGTCGTCCAAGTGGGGCAGGCCCTTTATGAAGGAACTCTTCTAAAAAGTCACCTATCCATTCCCTCTTCTGGAATCTTTAAGCCCCTGTCCCACTTTCACGACCTAATTCCTCCAGCACTTAGTATTTTGATCAGCTATTTCTTCTGAAATAAAGGCGCCTGTTCCTCGCACAATAGATTTATTGTACCATTTCCGAAATATATAACATATTTGTTTTATCATCTTTGTGTGAAATGTCTATTTAATGATAAAACCTGAGGCAAAGTAGAAAATGTGTCCTTTATAATCAGAGCGAATATTGTTTTTGTAGATCGATTAGTTAGTTCCAGTTTAAAACCTGTTTGTAAGAAATGTCATTAAATTCTCTCATGGTCTTTCAAAGGTCAAAAGAGAATGAAAATATTCTGCATTTTCCACCAAATTGGTTGTCCAAGTGGTAAAGCTGGTGAGGTTTGTGAAACAACCTTGCTGTGTACACATCGGATTATAATTCGGTTCAAACTGATGACTAAAGGTGTGAAGGTGTGATCTTTGCATCCTCCTTCTAAAGTAGCAAACCCCAATTCAAACAAGTTTGTGCGGCACACTGGCACAGCAGTAGAGTTACAACCTTATAGCACCAGAGACCCAGCTTCGATCCTGATCAGGGGTGCTGCCTGTACAGAGTTTGTACGGTCTCCCTGTGACCGCGAGGCGGTTCTCCGTTTTCCTCCCACACTCCAAAGACATGGGCAACACGGTGGCGCAGCGGTAGATTTGCTGCCTCATAGCGCCAGAGACCTGAGTTTGATCGTGACTACAGGTGCTGTCTTTACGGAGTTTGCCCATTCTCCCTGTGACCTGCGTAGGTTTTCTCCAAGATCTCTGGTTTCCTCCCACACTCCAAAGACGTACAGGTTAATTGGCTTGGTGTAACTGTAAATTGTCCCTAGTGTGCGTAGGATCGTGTTAATATGTGGGGATCGCTGGTCGGCACGGACTCGATGGGCTGAAGGGCCTGTTTCCACTCTTTATCTATAAACTAAACATGTTTCCTCCCACACTTCAAAGACGCACAGGTTTGTGGGTTCATTGGCTTGGTATGAAATGTAAAATTGTCCCGAGTGTGTGTAGGGTAGTGTTAGTGTGAGGGGTTCGCTGGACGGTGCAGTCTCAGTGGGCCGATGGGCCTGTTTACGCACTGTATCTCTAAACCAAACTAAACTAGACAAATGCCTACACTTTAGATTAGCTTGGAACACATGAAAATGATTGTGTCTGTTCTGCTTCTTATGGAATTAATTTTCTTTCCATGAGCATTGCATTTGAGTAATCTTAATGCAGAAGTGAGCAGATGTATGGTTGTGTGATTGGTTTAATTTAGAGCTACAGTGTGGAAACAGGCCCTTCGACCCATCGAGTCCATGCCGACCAATGATCAACCCACACTAGTTCTATCCTACACACACTAGGGACAATAAACCTTCACATCCTGTCCCACTTTCACGAGGTAATTCACCAATTCTCCCGAGTTTTCCCCTTGATTCAAACTCACAGAATGTTCGTAACGGGTCTGTAGGAGGTCGTAGGAGTTTGTAGATATATCGTAGCGGCCCGTTATGTCAGCCGTAGATACACGTGGCATCAGATAGGTCGGGATGTTTTTTCCAGCCCGATTGAAAATGTCCACGAGTAAAAAAATGGTCGGAATGAAGGAAATTGCAACTTTTTACTCGTAAGGAGGGCATCGACATAGTCGTGGGAATTCATAGACATACTCGTAGGAGTTCGTGAACATTGTCGTGGAAGGTCTTAGGAGTTCGTAGATTACTACGATCTTGATTTTTTTTTTAGGTCCTTTAAACTCGGCAGAGGTTTTGAATTAAGTCGTGAAAGTGGGACAGCCCCCAGTGTTGCGTCCATCAAAGACTTCAACTGAGCAGAAAGTTCTGGCTGCCAAGAATGGATTGAGTTATTCTCTCAGGGAACTGTGCTTGGAAATGAAAGTTCAGCATCCAACTTTACAAGGGCAATTCGGAGAGATTTAAGATGTTGCAGGTTGGTGCAGTATGTGAAATGTCACAGTGTGCATAAAGGAATTCTCCTGAAGCTATTCACCTACATCAGGCCTGCTTAACCATTCCTGAATGCGCACTGCGTGGCTTACTCATCTTGCCATAGCCAGAGAGCAGTCTTGGTTTAGTTTAGTTTCAGAGCCACAGCGCGGAAACAGGCCCTTCGGCCCATCGAGTCCGTGCCGACCAGCGATCCCTGCACATTAACACTATCCTACACACACTAGGGACAATTTTACACATACACCAAGCCAATTAACCTACACACATGTACATCTTTGGAGTGTGGGAGGAAACCGAAGATCTCGGCTGAAAATCCATGCGGTCATGGGGAGAAGGTACAAACTCCGTACAGACAGCACCCACTGTTGGGATCGAACCAGGATCTCTGGAGCTATTATCACTGCAGGGCATTTTTATTTGCAGGAATATGCACCAAAGCTTCTGGAGGTATGGACTGAGAGGCAACAAAGTCCTTTGGTACTTCTTGCAGATGATAAGCTTCAGTAACTGGCTTATATTTATATTTATCCAGTTATTTCAATAGCAGTCCGCAGAGGCCCAAGGAGGCCTGGAGTACACACAGAATGTTATTTCAGGAACCTAAATAACTTTGCTCTTCGCTTGATGCGTTTAGTTGATAGAGATTGAATTTATAGCTCACTGAGTTTCCACTGACCCATTGTGCTGTGTGACAAGGCAAGTGGAAATAATACGATAAACCACAATGTCAAATCTCTGCCTCTGTCTGAGCCAATTCCTGCAGGAGCTCCTGCCAATTCATGGTTCATAAGTTCATAAACATAGAAACATAGAAAATCGGTGCAGGAGTAGGCTATTCGGCCTTTCGAGCCTGCACCGCCATTCAATATGATCACGGCTGATCATCCAACTCAGTATCCTGTACCTGCCTTCTCTCCATACCCCCTGATCCCTTTAGCCACAAGGGCCACATCTAACTCCCTCTTAAATATAGCTGGTGATAGGAGTTCATAAGTGATAGGAGCAGAATTAGGCCATTCGGCCCGTCAAGTCTACTCCGCCATTCGGTCATGGCTGACCTATCTCTCCCTCTAAACCCCATTCTCCTGCCTTCTCCCCATAGCCCCGGCAAAGGGGTTACGGGGAGAAGGCAGGAGAATGGGGTTTAGAGGGAGAGAAACTGTCTATCTCCGCCTTAAAAATACCCATTGACTTGGCCTCCACAGCCGTCTGTGGCAATTAATTCCACAGATTCACCACCCTCTGACTAAAGAAATTCCTCCTCATCTCCTTCCGAAAGTAATGTCCTTTAATTCTCAGTCTATGATCTCTGGTCCTAAACTCTCCAGCTAAACTCTCCCATCCACTCTATCCAGGCCTTTCACTATTCAGTAAATGTGGTGAAGCATAAGGTCATAGAGCGATACAGCATGGAAACAGGCCCTTTGGCCCAACTTGCCCAGGCCGACCAACATGGTCCCACCTGCCTGACTTTGGCCCATATCCCTCTAAACCTCTCCTACCCATATCGCCTGTAAGGTGATAATAATATTACAATAAAGGCGCTGGATAACAAAATTACAAAAGGCGCTGGAGTAACACAGCGAATCAGGCAGCATCTCTGGAGAACAAGAATGGGCGATGTTTTCAGTTGGGACCCTTCATCAGACTGATTGTGGTGCGGGGGAGGGGGAAGAAAGCGGGAAGAGAGGGGAGGGCAGGACAAAGCCTGGCGATTGCCAAGTGGATACAGATGAGGGCGGTTGTTGATAGGCAGATGGTAAGAAAAAGGCCAGAGATGGAGTGACAAAAGGAGTAAGATACTGATTGAAGAGTTGCAAATTGTGGTCAAGGTTCCTCTAAGGTCAGTTTATTGTCACGTGCATCAATTAAGGTACAGTGAAATTATAATTATCTTACGGCAATGTAACAAAATACTAACAAAAGCAACAAGACACACAACTACATAAAAGTTAACATAAACATCCACCACAGCAGATTCCCCACGTTCCTCACTGTGATGGAAGGCAATAAAGTCCTATCTCTTTCCTCTTTATTCTTCCGCGGTCGAGGCAGTCGAACCATCTGCAGTCGGGGTGATCGAAGCTCCCGCAACCGGCGGTCGACGCCCCCGCGTCGGGGCGATTGAAACTCCCGTGTCGGGGCTTTCAAAACTCCTGCGGCTTGGAGTCCCCGATGTCGGTCTCTAACCAGAAGACCGCGATGTTAAAGTCCCGCTGGTTGGAGCCCCAAAGTCGACCCCCGACAGGGATCGTGAGCTCCGCGATGGTAAGTCCGCAGGCTCCCGCGATGGAGCTCCCAATTGGTCACCAGCAAAGGCCGCCAACTCCACGATGTTAGGCCGCAGTGCGGACGGAGATACGCTACGGAAACAATCGCACGTCCGTCGAGGTAAGAGATTAGAAAACGTTTCTCCCAACTCCTCCCCCCCACCCCACAGCCCCCACCCCCACGTAAAACAAGCTAAAGAACACTAAAAAAACATACATTTAACATAAACAAAACAGACACAAAGAAGAATAGGACAGACAGACTGTTGGTGAGGCAGAGGAAGGAATGTAGGTGAAGGGGGATGGGAGGGGGAAAATAATTGCGAGTCCACACCTTTTTGTCTTTTAATCTCTAGCCTTTGTCCAACCATCTGCCTGTCAAAAACCTCCCTCTCCTGTATCCACCTATCACTCGCCTGGCTCTGTTGTGCCCCACCTCTCTTCCAGCCTTCACCCCCTCCCCCCCCCCCCCCCCCATCACCACAATCAGTCTGAAGATGGGTCCCGACCTGAAACGTCACCTATCCATGTTCCCCGAGTAAAGGTAAGAGAGGAAGATAGTGAAAGTAAGAAACAAGGAACTGCAGACGCTGGTGTCCAAAAAAAAAGACACTAAGTACTGGAGTAATTCAGCGGGTCCGGCAGCATCTCTGGAGAACATAGGTGATGATTCAGGTCAGGACCCTCCTTCAGACATCACCTACCCATGTTCTCCAGAGATGCTGCCAGACCTGCCGAGTTACTCCAGCATTTTGCATCTTCTTTCTTGTAGACCCAGCACCTGCAGTTCCTTTCTTTAAAAACTTTCTCTAATTTCCTCTGTTACATCACATTGCTTTCCTTTATAAAACAGGCAGGTAAAGCGTGGTGAGGAGGCAGAAGGAGGAATATTTAAAGGGTTCGGTTTCAAGCAGGAACCAGCTCACCTTAAATCTTGGCCTTTTGGGAAAAATAGCTCCTTTCTCAAATTGTAATGTTTGCTCATTTGTTCCTGATCCACTTAACCCGTCATCTTCTTGATGCCTTTTCTTTATTGAGAGACTGCTCTTCCCGCCTCCATTTCAATACCTCTGCCTTCAGCTTGTCAAAAACCTCCCTCCCTGTATCCACCTATCACTCGCCTGGCTCTGTTGTTTCTTTGGAGCCTCGGCATTGTGGGAGTACGCCATCGAGACTGGATATTACTCGAGGCTGATGCTTGTCAGATTCTGACTCCATTACACTGCCAGTGAGAACATCACACACGCAAAGGGGCCCGCCGCTGAGTGGGGTTACATCTCACATGTGTCGCCAATCATCCTGCCTGCCATCAAGCTGCCCTCAATTCTGATATTAGAGGATTATTCCACGCTGCGTCTCAGGAGACCTGTAACGTTCGTCATTCAGGTATACGATACACACAAAATGCTGGAGTTACTCAGCGGGACAGGCAGCATCCCCGGATAGAAGGAATGGGTGTCATTTCCGGTCAAGACCCTCCTTCAGACTTAGTTTTAACTTAAGGGGCTGTCCCACTTGGGAGACCTAATCTGCGAGTTTAGAAGAGTGTCTTCGACCTTCAAACTCGCAGCGTGGTCGACACGTGGTCCTAGGGGGTCCCTATGAGGTGGCTGGAACTCTCCTCCATGCTCGAGGGAAGTTCCCGAATACTTGGGGCCTCAGCTAGGTCCCGGAATTTTTTTTAGCATGTTGGAAAATTTTCCGCGGGTAAAATTTGGTCGGCATGGTTCTTTTCAACTCATAGTGCCGTGGAGTTGGGTCGTTATTTAGTTACAGGCAGTCGAGGGCAGCCGTAGGCAATCTCCTTCGCTGACCGGGCATTTTAATTGGCTCATTGGAGTTTTCAGGATCAAGGAAAACCTACCGGTAGGTAAAATGCCCGCTAAACTTTATTAAACTTCTTAAAAGTGTCTCTTCTCCCCAGCCCCATGCCTTTCTCTCTATCCCCCCCCCCCCCCCCCGCCCCTTCTCCCCCCCTTCTCCCTCCGCGCTCTCTAAAGGAATTGCCGTACACTGTGCAGCCGTTTTACCTTCCTCTTCATCGCGTGTGTGAATTTCAGACAGCGCTCCCCCGCTTTTCCTGGCCCCCGCCTGCGGTGTGTGTGCACGTGCCTGTGTGTGTGTGTGTGTGTGTGTGCGGTCGATCCAGCTCGAGGCTTTCCAGGCGAGTTCCATCGAGATTGAAGGTCGAAGACACTCTTCCTAACTCGTGGATTAGGTCGCCCAAGTGGGACAGCCCCTTTAGTCATTCAGCTGTTTAGTTTAGAGATAATGCGTAGAAACAGGCCCTTCGGCCCAACCAGTCCGCGCCGACCAGCGATCCCCGCACACGAACACTACCCTGCACATACTAGGGACAATTTTGCATTAGCACCAAGCCAATTAACCAACTAACCTGTAAGTCTTTGGAGTGCGGGAGGAAACCAAAGATCTTGGAGAAAACCAACCCAGGTGAGGGGGAGAAAGCAAGTTGGAGAAAATGTTTTCAATTGTTCCAAAAATGAAATCAAATTCCTTCCCTATGGATAAATAATCATAACACAATAGAAGACGTTTAAACACAGTGCTGGAGTAACTCAGCGGCTCAGGCAGCATCTCTGGAGAAAAAGGAAGGGTGAGGTCGGGAGCCTTCTTCCAGACGCAAAACTTCATCCATCCTTTTTTCTCCAGAGATGCTGCCTGTCCCGCTGAGTTACTCCAGCATTTTGTGTCTACCTTCAGTATAAACCAGCATCTGCGGTTCCTTGTTTCTGCAGAACGACAGCTTGCTGGATCTCCTGTGAATGTGAGATTACATTCATTTGGAAACATGAACTTGCTCGGTGAATACTTTGGTGGAGAAGAAATACTGTCAGTTGTGGGGGCAGAAAGGAAGCGCATGATATGCATGCAGTTTGTGTATTTCTTTGTCACTGTAGTCAGTGCAAGTGTATCCCGGTCTTATGCAAGGGTGAGATTTGTGGCATTACTAGATTAATGATGGGCTAGGATTAGTGGAAGATAGGATGCAGATGTTTAGCATTTGTTAGAGTGAGCTAATTGGCCACAGCTTCTGTTATTTAGTAGATACTGGTAGCATAGGTGGCGAGAGGGCTGATTGTTGAGCCGTTGGACACTGAACTCAACGAAACACCAATGAAGGGAGGTGCCCACTTGATAACCCCAATGATAAACAGCTTCCTTCCACAGGCTGTGAGGCTGCTAATCAGTCACTCCACCTGATTCTGCTGCTTTTGCACTGACAATTTAATAACTGGCACTGAGTAATAACTCTGGCACTGGCTCAGGCCACTTAAATCAGCTGCCCTGGACAGCTGCCCTGCCCAAGACTACAAAAAGTAGTAAACACTGCCCAGTCCATCATCGGCTCTGACCTTCCTTCCATCGAGGGGATTTATCGCAGTCGCTGCCTCAAAAAGGCTGGCAGTATCATCAAAGACCCACACCATCCTGGCCACACACTCATCTCCCTGCTACCTTCAGGTAGAAGGTACAGGAGCCTGAAGACTGCAACAAACAGGTTCAGGAATAGCTACTTCCCCTCAGCCATCAGGCTATTAAACCTGGCTCGGACAAAACTCTGATTATTAATAACCCATTATCTGTTATTTGCACTTTATCAGTTTATTTATTCATGTGTGTATATATTTATATTATGGTATATGGACACACTGATCTGTTTTATAGTAAATGCCTACTATGTTCTGTGTGCTGAAGCAAAGCAAGAATTTCATTGTCCTATACAGGGACACATGACAATAAACTCACTTGAACTTGAACTTGAACTTATGACTGGTTTTACTTGTATTTTAATGTTGCTGTTTTTACCTGCACTTTATAAAACTATTCGTACTGTTTTATCAGGAACTGGATTGTTTTTTTAATTGTTTTTATTTTATACGTGAAATGTTTAAGTTTTTATGTGCGATGCTCTGGTATTCCCTGGGAAACGTCTTCTCATTTTGCACTGTACAACTGTTGCTTTGCAAGATGACAATAAAGGATGATGATGATGATGATATACTTGCATCTACATGATTTGTTTTGTTTTTTTAAAGAGAATTAATATGTAGGTAAAATGTTTAAGAAGGAACTGCAGATGGTGGAAAATTGAAGGTAGACAAAAATGCTGGAGAAACTCAGCGGGTGAGGCAGCATCTACGGAGCGAAGGAAATAGGCAACGTTTTGGGCCGAAATCTCTGGAGAAAAAAGGATAAAGCTTTGTGTCTGGAAGAATGCTGGAGTAACTCAGCTGGACAGGCAGCATCGCTGAAGAGAAGGAATGGGTGATACTTTGGGTCTTCAGGCTGACTTCAAACTAATGATATGTGCAGGAAGGAACTGCAGATGCTGGTTTATACTGGAGAGAGACACAAAAAGCTGGAGTAATTCAACGTGTCGGGCACCTTCCCTGAAAATAAACAAGTGACGTTTCGGGTCGAGACCCTCGTCGAGCTTTAGTTTGACGGCTCTGAATCAGTTAAAGCAAGATTATATTTTTCCAGTGATGTAGCAGTAGAAATAGCAGAGATGTGACTCATGGTGAACTGTGATCAGTGAGCTTCAGTGCAGAGTGCGACATTAGGCAGCCAAGCAAACACTTTCTGTCCTACACCCCAGTGAACAGTTAATGGAGGCAGAAGCATGATTTGGGAACCTGTTATTCAAACTCGTGAATGGAACGCTTGCATCTTGGAGGGGCCTGACCTTTCAGCTAGTGGGGGAATCAGCCACGTCGAGGCAAGAAAATGTTGCCGTTAGTTTGGTATCCAGCTGATCCCTCGATCTAAGTGTGATCTTGTGCAGTGACCTGGGTATAATGTGCTGACTCCAGCCAACCATGATGGACATTGCTCTATTTATTATGTTGTTACTCCATTTCACCATTGGAGTTCCGCATTGATTCATCGCTGTGATTTCTTCTTTGATACGATTGCAACAGAAACATATTTGGCTACCAGCAGCGATGGAAATGGGTTTTAGGAACTAGGGGTACTCTAAGGTCGATGAGGTTGAGGTTGGGAAGGAAGGGGAGGGGGGGATTTTTTATGTGCGGTCATACCCATGTAAGAGTACGAGAATGCATAACTTGTTTATGGTGTATTTATAATATAGTTTATTGTGTATTATATGTCATAGCTGCTTTCTTGCATTTCTCTCTCTTTTTTTTCCTTTTCAAAAACTTGATTTTTGACACGATCATATGATACAACACATCAAAACATAATCAGAAATTACAATGTAACAAATAATCATTATAGTACAACATTGCAATCATTGTTTACAATACTCTCAACCCCACGCGGTGACCAGCGCCCACGGAAGGCCTCCAAAGTCCCCGTGGACACCGCGAGTTCCCTCTCCAGGGACACACGCGCACGGACGTAGGCCCGGTAGAGGGGCAGGCAGCCGACTCTAGTCTGACCATCGACCGCCCGCTGCCTGGACCATCTTGGCCAGGCCCAGGTGCAAACCAACCGGGAAGTCTCTCTTTCCCCTCCCCCTCCCCCTCCCCCTCCCCCTCCCCCTCCCCCCTCCCTCTCTTCCATAATTGTATGTCATCTACATTATTTTCTGTCACCTCCTCTTTCTTTCCGCATGCTGTTTCTTCAGCACGCCTTCTGCCACTAAGAAGCCATGTCCTCACATATTCTTCGGGGTTGAATTTTGACAGAGGAGGTCCCACCAACTTAATAAATAGAAGAGTTGAGAGATGATCAGTTTGAAGTCTTGCACGTTGTGGTACAGAAATTCATGCCACTGAAGGTTCTTTCACATTCTGCTGTTGATACCGGAATTGTATTTACAGCCGTTAGCAGCTGCTGAAAATATGCAGAAACTACCTTCCCTTTAGATTCCTTGAATTCTCTGAAGGCTCTGACACAAAGCTGACCATTTAAGCCAAATTGTTCTGCCATTTCTTCTACATTATTATCCCCAAAGGTAAAAAGTGCATCTTCTGGAATATTGTTAATATCTAAATATTTTGACTTGTTAATTAACTTTTTACATTTGTCATTTGAAGCTGTTGTAGATTCAAGCAGCCTGGATTTCATATTATTGACCAAACTCTTCGAAGACTGTTGTCTATGTATAGTAGGTACTTTACCATTTAGAAACATAGAAACATAGAAAATAGGTGCAGGAGTAGGCCATTCGGCCCTTCGAGCCTGCACCGCCATTCAATATGATCATGGCTGATCATCCAACTCAGTATCCCATACCTGCCTTCTCTCCATACCCCCTGATCCCTTTAGCCACAAGGGCCACATCTAACACCCTCTTAAATATAGCCAATGAACTGGCCTCAACTACCTCTGTGGCAGAGAATTCCACAGATTCACCACTCTCTGTGTGAAAAATGTTTTTCTCATCTCGGTTTAATTAATTAAATATCATCTGGCTTGTTGCTTTCTCCACTTGAGTATAACATTTTCCTGGCTTCTCTATTTGACATTCAAGAACCTTGATTTAATTTCCGTTTAATTTCCTCATGTGCTTTACTAAGTGTACAATTTCGGTTCTGCAGTTCACGTGACAGTTCAGACAACTCTAGCAAACTGTCCATCAACAAGCCCAAATTATTTATGAAAGCTGATGATTCTAATACTATTTTCCGCCCCTCGTACTTTGCCTCTGTGCACTAGATCTTGAAGCATCACAGCTAGCTTTTCCAAAATGCTCCCAAATAAGACGGCCACATTGCCTTTACAGTTCGGTAAGACGAAGCTACCCATCTCTCACTGAAAACACCACCAATTTTCAACAGTTGACAGTGAAGAGCCTCAGCACATGCAGTTAACTCATCCAGATTCTTAGGAGACCCATGATATAAGGAATACAATTTATCACAAAATATCTGAAAATGATTCAAACCTACAACTCAGTTATAGCATCACCTACACTGAGTTCAAGCCTGTGACTGGCACAGTGCCAAACAGTAGGGAAATCATCAAGAAATTGTTTTGCAAGCCCTGCATTTCGTCCTAACATTACTGATGCAACATCAGTTACAAGTGATATCACATTTTCTTTTAGGTACTGTATTGAAAAACCACCTCTTTGTAAGCAACTTAGAAGCCCATCATATATAGATTTAGGAGTTGGGGGAAAGTTTTTCTAATCTCTTACCTCAACGGAGATGCGATTTTATTTCCATATCGTATTAGGCCCTGCCTAATATCGAGGAGTTGGCGGTCTTTGCTGGAGGCTGACTTCGAGCTCCACCGCGGGAGCTTGCAGGACTTGCTATCACGGAGCTCGCCATCCCTTTGCCAGGGATCGACTTTGGGGCTCCAACTGCAGGGACTTGCGGACTTTAACAACATCTCTGGTTAGAAACCGACTTGGGGAATTCCAAGCCGCCGGAGCTGCGAGCGCCCCGACGCGGGAACTTCGAGCGCCCTGACTGCAGATGATTCGACTGCCCCGACTGCGGGAGAATAAAGAGGAAGAAGTTTAGACTTTATTGCCTTCCATCACAGTGGGGAATGTGGGGAATCCGCTGTGGTGGATGTTTATGTTAACTTTTATGAAGTTGTGTGTCTTGTTGCTTTTTTTTTAGCATGGCTATATGGTAATTCGAATTTCACTGTAGCTTCATTGGTCCAAAGAACTCCAAGGAATAGTCGCAACCTACTCAATCCTCTTCCTATAGCTCAGACCCTCTAGTCTTGGCAACATCCCTGTAAAAAGATACAGTGAGGAACAGGCTCTTTGGCCCAGTCTGCACCAACCAGCGATCCCTGCGCATTAACCCTACCCTACACGTACTGGGGACAATTTCATAATTCAACAAACCTGCATGTCTTTGGAGTGTGGGAGGAAACGGAAGCTCTCGGTGAAAACCCATGCAGGTCACGTGGAGAACGTACAAACTCTGTATAGACAAGCACCCGTAGTCAGGATCGAACCCGGGTCTCCGGCGCTGTGAGGCAGCAGCTCTACTGTGCATCCCATGTACCGAGCTATAATGCAAAGCTTTTGTTGTGTGCTATCCAGTCAGCGGAATGACAATACATGATTACAATCGAGCCGTCCACAGTGTACAGATACATGATAAAAGGAATAACATGAATAACGTTTAGTGCAAGATAATGTCCAGTAAAGTCCGATCAAAGATAGTGTGTGATGCCAGAATATGGTGACCCGTGCATGTGTGATTGATGCAAAAAGAATTTTCGCTCTGCAGTGTACACGAGGCAATAAAGCACCATTGAATTCTCAAAGGTAGACAAAAGTGCTGGAGAAACTCAGCGGGTGCAGCAGCATCTATGGAGCGAAGGAAATAGGCGACGTTTCGGGCCGAAACCCTTCTTCAGAATTCTCAACATTGGTGCTGTTACTTCTAAACATTTGCCAATCAAGCCCCCCTCTCACCTGAAGGAACTGCAGATGCTGGTTGAAACCAAAGATAGACACAAAATCCTGGAGTAACTCAGCGGGACAGTCAGCATCTCTGGAGAGAAGGAATGGGTGACGTTTCGGGTCGAGACCTTTCTTCAGACTAGCCAGGCTTTGCCCTGCCATCGCCTCTCCCTCCTATCTTACTTCCCCCCCAACTCCAATCAGCCTGATGAAGGTTGTGTGCCCAGACCTTCCACAGATGCTGCCTGACCTGCTGAGTTCCTCCAGTACTTTCTGTTTTTTGTTCTCGCTTATCAAGGCTATGTTATCTAATCGTAAATCCAAGTTCAAATAATATTTTGGAAAATAGATGAGCATTACATAGAAACATAGAAACATAGAAACTAGGTGCAGGAGTAGGCCATTCGGCCCTTCGAGCCTGCACCGCCATTCAATATGATCATGGCGTCAGCAAAGCGCCCCATCCTATGTGTTTATGACTTGGCTTGTGTTATTTAATCCATTAGAAAATGACAATTCACCACCCATAAGCAAATAAGAACTTCTTACTCTGATGTCTTGGCTCCAGCATTGCAGACGTTTGTTCCAACGTGGAAAGAGCTGTCGTCGTAAATTTTGAGATCAGAGACGAGAACTATTGATGCTGGCATTTAAATCCTAATGCAACCAGAATGATCCGCTTGGCTTTGCACACAAGTTACATGGAAGCTTAGTTTAGTTTAGTTTAGTTTAGAGACACAGCGCGGAATTTCAGGACACGTTACGAACAGCATATCGGGTATCTAGTTTAGTTTAGTTAGTTTACTTTAGTTTAGTTAAGATACAGTGCAGAAACAGGCCCTTCGGCCCACCGAGTCTGCGCCGGTCCCCACACACTTACACGATCCTGCACACAGTAGGGCCAATTCACAATTGTACTCGTACGCATACTTACTTTATTAGCCAAGTATGTTTTGCAACATACGAGCAATTTGATTTTACAGTCATACTAATAAAAAGCAACACCAAAGCCAATTAACTTTTTCCCCGAGGTCCATTTCCTCCCACACTCCTGAGACGTAAAGGTCTGAAGAAGGGTTTCGGCCCGAAACTTCGCCTATTTCCTTCGCTCCATAGATGCTGCTGCACCCGCTGAGTTTCTCCAGCAATTTTGTGTACCTTCGATCTTCCTGCATCTGCAGTTCCTTCTTGAACACAAGGTTTGTAGGTTAATTGGCTTGGTATAAGTGTAAAAAAAAATGTCCCTAGTGTTTGTAGGATAGTGTTATGCCCCTGTCCCACGTAGGAAACCTGAACGGAAACCTCTGGAGACGTTGTGCCCCACCCAAGGTTTCCGTGCGGTTCCCGGAGGTTTTTGTCAGTCTCCCTACCTGCTTCCACTACTTGCAACCTCCGGCAACCACCTGCAACCTCCGGGAACCGCACGGAAACCTTTGGTGGGGCGCAAAGTCTCCAGAGGTTTCCGTTCAAGTTTCCTAAGTGGGACAGGGGCATTAGTGTGCTGGGATCGCTGTTCGGTGTGGACCCGGTGGGCCGAAGGGCCTGTTTCCGCGCTGTATCTCTAAACTAAACTAAAATGGCCCACTACTTTAAAAAAGTTTATATAATGAAGTAATTAGCTAAAAATGGATTAAGAGTCTGGAAAATGTCCAATTGTCAGTAAGGCTGGCAGGGCTGTCATCTGTGACTACTCTCCTGTCATCAGGCCATATCTCAGCTACTGCTGGAGTGGTGAACACATTGAACGTGAATACAATTAATCTTTGTGATACACACTGCAACTTAAACAGGCGAAAAGATGCATCGATGCATGCCAAACCTTAAAAATAACTGATTGCAACGTTGCATTTTATTAGTCATCAAACTGTTACTTGTGAAATTATTTTGCGGCTAAAATTACCTTTAGACTTTTATTAACTTTTAGAGATACGGGTCCTTCGGCCCACCGAGTCCGCGCCGACCAGCGATCACCCCGCACATTAACATTATCCTAAACACTAAGCGTAACTTAACACTTGTACTGAAGCCAGTTAACCTACAAACCTGCACGTCTTTGGAATGTGGGAGGAACCTGGAGAATGTGGGAGGCACCTGGAGAAAACCCACGCAGTCTCAGGGAGAACGTACAAGCAGCACCCGTAGCCAGGATCGAACCGGGGTCTCTGGTGCTGTAAGGTGGTGACGCTACCACTGTGTCACCCTCATATGGGGTTAAGAATGGCTTGCCTGATATTAATTTTTCTTGCTGTGAAGCCGATATTCCTTGAGATGTGGCAATGAACTCGACGACTCAGACTTGACTAAAGGAGCATTGTGAAATGATTGGGAAGGTTCAGTCTTGGAAATGGACAGCATTGACTGGCTATTGCTGTTCAACCATATTGACATGTGGTATGCCTGTATCTTGAGAACTATTCCGCAATCCTGAATTCAAGTAAGTAAGTAAGTTTATTGGCCAACTATTCACATACAAGGAATTTGCCTTGGTGCTCCACCCACAAGTAACAACATGACATACAGTGACAGTTAAAAATGACTCAGAAAACACTAAACATTAATAATAATGAAACATTAATGATAAAACACCATTGATCAAGCATGTGAACCAACAAAATACCAGATCAAAGGGAGGCTACAAATTTTTGGCTGTTGAGTAGAGCAACTAATCGTGGATAAAAACTGTTTTTATGTCTGGCTGTGGCAGCTTTGTCAATCCGGAGTCGCCTTCCAGAGGGAAGTGATTCAAAGAGTTTGTGGCCAGGGTGAGAGGGGGTCAGAGATGATCTTGCCCGCTCACTTCCTGGCCCTTGCAGTGTATAGTTCATCAATGGAGGGAAGGTTGCAGCCAATAACCTTCTCAGCTGATCGGATGATTCGCTGCAGCCTCCAGGTGTCGTGCTTGGTGGCTGAGCCAAACCAGACCATGATGGAGAAGGTGAGAACAGACTCTACGATGGCCGTGTAGAATTGGACCATCATTGCCTGTGGCAGATTGTGCTTCCTCAGCTGCCGTGGGAAGTACATCCTCTGTTGTGCCTTTTTGACTGTGGAGTCGATGGTAGCCCCCCCACTTAAGGTCCTTGGAGATGATGGTTCCCAGGAACTTAAAGCACTCCACAGATGTGACTGTGACGGCACAGCAGCGCAGCAGGTAGAACCGCTGTCTCCAGGTTCAATCCCGACCTCGGACGCTGTCTGTGTGGGGTTTGCATGTTCTTCCCGTGACCATGTGGGTTTCCACTGGGTGTACTGGTTCCACCCCCCCCCCCCTATCCCCTCCCTCATCCCAAAGATGTGTGGGTCAGTAGGTCAATTGCAGCTCAAGATTAGAGGGAAATGGGCCTAAAACCGGCAGGTGGGTCTAGTATAGATGGGTCATTCAGCGTGTGCAAGTTGCGCTGAAGGGCCTGTTTGCTGACTGTATGAATCAATGGCTAATGTTTTAGTTTACTTTAGTTTATAGTGTTACAGCACCGAAACTGGCCCTTCTCCCCACCGGGTCCGCGTCGACTGTTGATCCCCGCACATTAACTCTATCCGACACACACTCTGAAACTATTTACATTTACGCCAAGCCAATTAACCTACAAATCTGTACGTATTTGGAGTGTGGGGGAAACCGTTGATCTCAGAGAAAACAAACGTGGTCACAGGGAGAACGTGCAAACTCTACACAGACAGCACCCGTAGCCGGGATTGAACCCGGGTCCCTGGCGCTGTATGCGCTGTAAGGCAACAACTCTACTGCCACCTGTCAGAAAGGTTTATGTGACCATCAATGCACATGTGCCACTGACTTCATGGAGTAACTGAGTCACCTGAAATCAGAGAAGCAATTGAAATCCTACTGGAAGGAATGAACAGGTGTGTTACAAGGACAATGAACCGTTAACCAGAGGTGGACAGATCTGTCAAAAGCATCAGTAAAAATTATGGTCTAAAGATTTTTCTGAAAGGTACAACTCCAGACAGTGTTATAGACAGCTGGTGTGAGGAGAATACAAAAATAACTAAAGTGTCTGCTGGAAGAATTGCAAATTAAACAGAACGAGAGAAAAATGACAGATTTTTGATTCGCAGAGAAGAAAGACAGACTTGGATCTTTTGTTAATTTAGGGTTGCGCGAAATTCTGGTGGGTTAAGTACAGCTTGCAGTGAATGAAATAGGAACTACTGCTGGGGCAAGAGAGATCTATCTACCTCAATGGTGACCCTCGGGATATCTTTGATCGGACTTTACTGGCTTTACCTTGCACTGAACGGTATCCACTTTATTGAGTATCCTTAAGGGCCTGTCCCACGAGCATGCGACTCCATGCGGCAAGCGCGACCTAACGTGGTCGCTTGAGCCTTACGGCCTCGCGGGGCCGGTCCCACTTCGATCGCCGGAGCCATATGGAGTTGTGCGGAGCTGGTCCCGACATCGCGCGGGGCTCCGAAAAACTGACACTGTTTAAAAATTCTGCGCGGCAACGGCCTGCTGGCCCACAGCCACATCAACGCCATGCGTCACGTGTGAACTTCCCGCAGACTTCGCTCGAAATTCATTTCACTCACTCAACCTCCGCGTGGCCCTCGCTTCTGGTTTGGTCGCGCTTGCCGCATGCAGGCGCATGCTGGTGGGACCGGCCCTTTAGGTCGCGCTTGCCGCATGGATGTCGCATGCTCGTGGGACAGGCCCTTAACACTGTGAATGGCTCGATTGTAATCCACCAAAAACCTGACCTCGGGTGCTGTCTCTGTGGAGTTTGCACGCGCATGCTGTGGCCACATGGTTTTCACCAGTATGTAATAGGAAGGAACTGCAGATGCTGGTTTATACCAAAGATAGGCACTAAATGCTGGAGTAACTCATCAGGTCAGGTTGCATCTTTGGAGAAAAAAGGAATAGGTGACGTTTTGGGTCGGAACCCTTCTTCGGACTGAAAGTGGAGGGGGAAGAACTGGTGGCGGGAAAAGATCGGGCCAGCAACAGATAGCTGGCAACAGGTGTCCACCTTTAGGGTTCCTCCGGGTTTTCCCGTTTCCTCCCAGATCCCAAAGACGTGCGGGTTTGTAGGCTAATTGTCCCCTTGCAAATTGCCCCCTAGTGCGTAGGGAGTGGATGAGCAAGCGGGATATCATAGACCTGGTGTGGATGGGTGGTCGGCGTGGACTTGGTGATTTGAAGGTCCTGTTTCCATGCTATATCTTTCAATCAATGTATCTTTCAATTCAGTCAATTGGACTGAATTCAGACACAGCGAATGATAGTGCTGCGGGGAATGTTGTAGAGCAGAGGGATGTCGGAGTGCAGGTGCATGGTTCCTTGAAGGTCGTCACAGGTAGATAAGGTGGTCAAATAGGCTTTTGGCACATTGGCCTTCATCAGTCAGAGTATTGAGTATAGAAGTTGGGAGTCATGTTGCAGTTGTATAAGACGTTGGTGAGGCCGCATTTAGAGTATTGTGCTCAGTTCTGGCCACCATGGTATAGGAAAGATGTTGTCAAGCTGGAAAGGATACAGAGAAGATTTACGGGGATGTTGCCTGGACTAGAGGGTCTGAATTATAGGGAGAGGTTGAGTAGGTTGGGACTCTATTCCCTGGAGCGCAGGAGGATGAGGGGTGATCTTATAGAAGTGTATAAAATCATGAGAGGAATAGATCGGATAGATGCACAGAGTCTCTTGTCCAGAGTAGGGGAATCAAGGACCAGAGGACATAGGTTTAAGATGCAGGGGAAAAGATTCAATAGGGATCTGAGGGCTATCTTTTTCACACAAAGGGTGGTGGGTGTATGGAACAAGCTGCCAGAGGAGGTAGTTGAGGCTGGGACTATCCCAACATTTAAGAAACAGGTAGACATGTATACGATAGGACAGGTTTGGAGGGATGTGGACCAAACACAAGCAGGTGCAACTGGTGTAGCTGGGACATTGTTGGTCGACATGGGAAAGTTGGGCCGAAGGGCTTATTTCCACACTGTATCACTCTCTGACTCGAATGAAATTGCAAAGCTGTTTGCAGGTTTTGAATCAAATGCACTATTTCAGAGCCTTGGCGTTGAAGTGTCAAGACTAGCCCTCGAGTGTCGGTCTGAAGCATACCTCACCTGCAACACTACCCTGGCCTCCTGGCAATTAGAGCGCTCCTGACACTTCCCCACTAATTAACCTTAAAACTAAATTCTCAGCAGCTCTCTGTCGCTGCATATGTGTCAGTTAATTTATTGTCCATTTTAGTTAGCTGAGCAGTGCTTGACTTTGATTGCTCATTTAGTTGCAAATTATGGCTGCTCCCTGGTCTAGCGTTTACCTCCACCAGGAAATGAAGGTAGACACAGAATACTGGAGTAACTCAGTGGGTCAGGCTGCATCTCTGGAGAGAAGGAATGGGTGACGTTTCGGCTAGGGATCTTTCTTCAGACTGGCTAGGGATAAGGGAAACGAGAGATATAGACGGTGATGTGGAGAGATAATGAACAATGAATGAAAGATATTCAAAAAAGTAACGACCCACTGATAAAGGAAACCTGCCATTCATTGTTAGCTGGTACACAAAATTGCTGGGGAAACTCAGCGGGTGCAGCAGCATCTATGGAGCGAAATAGGCGACGTTTCGGGCCGAAACCCTTCTTCAGACTGATGGGGGGTGGGGGGGGGGGAGAAAGAAGGAAAAGGGGAGGAGGAGGAGGAGCCCGAGGGCGGGCGGATGGGAGGGTGGGAGGAGACAGCTAGAGGGTTAAGGAAGGGGAGGAGACAGCAAGGGCTAGCAAAATTGGGAGAATTCAATGTTAATGCCATACGGACGCAAGGTCCCCAGACGGAATATGAGGTGCTGTTCCTCCAATTCATTGTTAGCTGTTCAAGAAGGAACTGCAGATGCTGGAAAATCGAAGGTACACAAAAAAGCTGGAGAAACTCAGCGGGTGCAACAGCATCTATGGAGCGAAGGAAATAGGCAACGTTTCGGGCCGAAACCCTTCTTCAGACTACCATTCATTGTTAGCTGTTTGTTGGGTGAAAACGAGGTTAGTGCGACTTGGGTGGGGGAGGGGAGTGAGAGAGAGAGAGGGAGAGAGAATGCCAGGGGCTTCCTGAAGTGAGAGAAATCAATATTCATACCACTGGGCTGTAAGCTGCCCAAGCAAAATATGAGATGCTGTTCCTCCAATTTGCGTTTAGCCTCACTCTGACAATGGAGGAGACCGAGGACAGAGAGGTCTGGGTAGGAACGGGAAGGAGAATTAATGTGTCCAGCAACCGGGAGATCAGGTAGGTTCAGGCGGGCTGAGCGAAGGTGTTCCGCGAAACGATCGCCCAGTCTGCGTTTGGTCTCGCCGATGTATAAGAGTCCACATCATGAACAACGGATACAGTAGATGAGGTTGGAGGAGGTGCAAGTGAACCTCTGCCTGACCTGGAAGGACTGAAACTGCTTACACTCCATCCCGTCCAGGAGTCTGATCAGAGGGAGAGAAAGATCACTCCGCGAGAAATCCAAGCCTGTGCAGGGAGGAACGGCAGATTTGCTGGTTTACACCGAACATAGACACAAAATGGCGGAGTGACTCAGCGGGACTGGCAGCATCTCTGGAGAGAAGGGATAGGTGACGATTCGGGTCGAGGCCCTTCTTCAGACTCACGGTTCAGCCCAGATTCGTACTCGCATGCCAAAGATAATATTGGCACCAATCTGTCGTGGACCGACCACGTTGAATCGACAGCCAATGGCCGGCACTATGGCGCAGCGGTAGAGTTGCTGCCTTGCAGCTCTTACAGCGCCAGAGATCCGGGTTCAATCCCGACGAAGGGTGCTGTCTGTACGGAGTTTCTACGTTCTCCCCGTGACCTCATGGGTTTTCTCCGAGATCATTGGTTTCCTCCCGCACTCCAAAGACGTACAGGTGTGCAGGTTAACTGGCTTGGTATAAATGTAAATTGTCCCTAATGTCACGTGTGTTAGTGTGCGGGGATCACTGGTCGGTGTGGACCCGGTGGGCCGAAGGGCCTGTTTCCGCGCTGTATCTCTAAACTACACTAAAACCTTAAAATGCAGCCAAATACAAACTTAAAATTAGCCTTGATTTTACTTCGGAGTCACGTGAGTGACTACGTGAAGAACCCGCTCAGTGCGCAGGCGCGGCATTACGCCAGCAGTGCAACAGCGGCCGCAACGGGAGTTAGGCTGTCCCGTTACAGATGAACCGGACCGTCAGGTGAGTACCCTGAGGTCGGGGTTTCTTTTACAGGTGAGCCATTTTTCTGCTTGTGTTTTTTTACAGGCAGAGAAAAAGGCTCTGGAACAAAACTGTCCCCGTTCAAGGAGGAACGTATTCCCGTCGGGGGGAAGGGGGGCAGCAACAGGCGGTAGGAGCGTTACCCGGTGTTCCGTAATTCCCCGACACCGTGCCGAGGCCAGCCCGCTAGTACCTGAGCAGCGGGCTGGATGCATAGCCACTCGAGAGGCATCCGGCAGGTGTTCCCGATTGGGACGGGACGTCTCTCCACCCGCACGGGGGGAGAGAGAGCCGCCTGAGCCGCTGGAGCGGCTCACGGAGCAGGTGCCTGCGAGACGCGCTGCTTGAGGGGCGCTCTCGCATCTACAAGGCAAAAGCTCCAGAAGAAGGCGGTAGGAACCGGGCGCTCCGCTATTCCCATCACCGCGCCGAGCCCAGTCCCGCTAGTGCCTGAACTGCGGGCTGGATATCTAGCCATCCGAACAGGCATCCGGCCGGTGGCGTCCGATTCGTCGGAGGGGGACATGTCTCTACCTAAAATGGAGGAGAGACAGCCGCCTGAGCTGCATCCAACAGCTATTGGAGCAGCTCCAGCGAGATGCGCAGAAAGAGCGCTCTCGCGAAAAGAAAAAACAAGACTTTCGAAGAAATCTGCCCCCCGTCCAACTCCGCAAGAGGAGAAGGGGGGGCAGCAACAGGCGGTAGGAGCGCTATTCGGGCGCTCCGCTGTCCCCGACACCGAGCCGAGTCCAGCTCCGCTAATGTCTGAACAGCGGGCTGGAGGCAAAGCCAAACGGAAGAGCAACCGGCCGGTGGCATCCGACTCGTCGGACGGGGACGTCTCTCCACCCAGGAGGGGGAGGGACAGCCGCCTGAGCCGCATGGAGCGGCTCTTGGAGCAGGTGCTCCAGCAAGGTGCACCCCGGGAGGGGAGCTCTTGCAGAGGGAGGTCAGGCACTCCCTCTACAGTGCCTCCTGCACTGTCCATTGCATCCTCCTTTCCAGAGGATAGCTTTGGGGACCAGGACTGGGCTGGTCCAGAACAAGGGGTTATGGCTGAAGATTTCGGGAGTATGCAGGGGGTGCAGGAGCAGGAACAGCTGCTTGGTGCAGTGGGCCGCTACGTGTCAAAACCCCGTGCAGGGGAACCGCTAGAGGCCAAACTAGCGGCAAGTATCAATCACCTTTCCAACAGAGCTCTGCAGGGGCAGGTGATTAATGAAGCTTTAGATACCTATACGGCGCCGGAGAACTGTGAACCTCTAAAAAGTACCAGCGGTGAACAGCCAAATCTGGGGACACATTGGGGCAACCATCCGGCACCACGAGCTAAAGCTGCAGCGGATACTCCGACTATTGACAGCAGGCATCACTTCGTTTGCTCGTTCTATAAACAACACTGAGATGACCACCAATCAACAGGAAACACTTGCGTTGTTGTGTAACACGCAGGTTGAAATTAATAATCTGCGGAAAGAAATCATCAAACCTGCCATCAGTCCTCGATTTGCCGGGCTGTGTAAAACACCAGCCGATAAGCCAGACAGGCTGCTCTTCGGGAAGGCAGGGTATAAAACGAGCAAACTGAAAACACACACCACCAAGTGGCAGCACCCCGCCGCATCCACCAGTAAACATCCGCCATTCAACACTGGTGAAAGCTCGGGGTCCGCTTACTTTCACCGTAAGTCTTTTTTAGACCAGGGCCCAGAGCGGACCCCATGGAAAATGCGCCAACCCCCAACAAACACGCCACATCAGACACCTCGCAAGCCTCGTCCGACCAAAGGGAATCAGAGGAAATACCCGTAACCATGGAGGTAGGTGGGTCTGGTTCCTATCACCTTTTGGGAGGTGGAGGCTTAATACTAACAGGAGGTAGATTGCACCGGTTTGAAGCATAGTGGATATAAAATACAATTCATGTCAGAAAAAACGCCGCCAGTTCAACAATGGCCCCAAAGGGTATTTCTCCCTCCGTCAAAAAGAAACGTGAGGGACAAGCTGAACTGGTGAGACTTATCACAAAGGGGGTCATCGAAAAGACCAAACATGAACCTTTGGAATTTGTATCGAATATATTCACTAAAACCAAAAAAGATGGTGGCTGTCGCATCATCATTGACTTAACATCACTAAACAAATTTGTTAAGTATATACATTTCAAAATGGAGACATATGTTACTGCCAAACAACTGAATTCCAAAGGATATTCGACAAGTAGCAAGAGTAATTGGGAAAATGGTAGCAGCATTTCCGGCTACTCAATTCGGACCTTTGCACTATCAAAAAATTTACAGAGAGCAAAGGTACAGGCAATAAAACGACATACAGGTCACTATGATCGTGTCATGAACTTACCCACTGAAGCAATATCAGAGCTACAGTGGTGGGCAGAAAACGTTTGGCATAGTTTCAGCCCTATCTTTATCACTAACCCTACTTTAGTTACTAAAACAGATGCCAGTGCTCAAGGCTGGGGAGCGACTAACTCCATATCCAGCACAGGTGGTAGATGGACTAACCTAGAGTCATCATTACTACTTACACTGGGCATTAACTATCTAGAGATGTTGGGCGCCTTTTATGGTTTAAAAGCATATGTATCTAATATGCAGCACTTGCATGTTCGGTTACAAATTGATAAATACTACGGTGATGGCTTATATTAACCATATGGGTGGCATAAAATCATTGTCATGCGACAAATTGGTCAACATGATTTGGCAATGGTGTGTCGAAAGACATATTTGGCTATCAGCTACTTACCTACCAGGTAAGCTAAACACCCATGCCATGAGAAAATTAAACGCCTGGGTTGCAAGTTTGAACAGACCTTACCTGGAACTGGGATTGTCCAAACAAACCATCACCATGTCGGCATCCCTTCGAACATCCACCAGAGGCAGTACTTAACCAGCATCAAAAAAGGGAGAAGTACTGCCAGGAAACAGGGACGACATACGCAACAGCTACAGCCACCAACATACTGGAGTTCCTGGCCTATCTACACCACGATGTAGGGATCAGCTACAGTGCCATCAACAACCAGCGCCAGGACAACAGGCGATGGGATCCCATCCACTGGTGGTAAAACTGATGACGGGCATTTACAATATCAAGCCCTAAGCCCAGGTATACCCATATTTGGGATATCAGTGTGGTCCTGACATATCTCAGGGAATGGCCACCAGCCAGATCCCCCGGCCTCGAGCAAGCTACACTAAAGACGCTCATGTTGATGGCACTTGTATCCGCTCAGAGGGTCCAGTCACTACACCTATTGCGACTGGACAACATGATCACAGCTCCAGACCAGATCTGTCGTTATCCAGCGGCTGATCAAACAGAGCAGACCAGGAACACCTAATCCAGTCGTGGCTTACCCACCAGAACCACGGTTATGTGCCATGACCTACCTACTATCCTACATAGACACAACCAAAATATACGAGGGAGATGAAAAGCCTTGTGGGTCAGTCACAAAAACCTTATGGTCGGGTGACGAGCCAAACCATTGCGAGATGGCTCAAGCAGGTGCTAGAAACTGCTGGGATAAACACTAACATGTACAAATTTTATTCCACCAGGACAGCATCCATGTCGACGGCTAAAGAATGGACATGCCTATAGACCACATCCTGGCTACAGCAGGATGGTGGGGGGGTAAAGACCGTTCAGAAATTTTATAATAAGCCGTTGGCAAAACCTGGTTTATTTGCAGTAAAGATTTACGAACTGCAAATATTTAATTTAAGCCCAGGGGAGCAACTTAATTCTTTGTTGTTATTGTTTAAAAAATACCATTGTGTTTTTCTACAAATAGACTCATTGGTTGATTACGATAACACTTCCTCCCTCAAGAACTTCGGCAGTGAGTGAAATGAAACTGTTACACGGTTTGAAATCACAGAGCTTTGAAATCTTCACGTAGTCACTCACGTGACTCCGAAGTAAAATAGTAAGATTAAACGAGAACTTACCAGTTTGAAGTTTGATCTGTATTTTATGAGGAGTTACGATGAGGGATTACGTGCCCTCCGCTCCCACCCTCATTATATGGATCAAACTAAGAAATTGATGTCTCCTTATCTTTACTATGTTTACTTCAAATAACTGTGTCTATCTGTGATTCCACACCGCTGCTTGGAAGTATGCCGCGCCTGCGCACTGAGCGGGTTCTTCACGTAATCCCTCATCGTAACTCCTCATAAAATACAGATCAAACTTCAAACTGGTAAGTTCTCGTTTAATCTTACTATTTTATCAGCTTGGAAACTTTGGGCTGGTGGTTTAGTGGTCCATGTAACTAAATTGTGTCCCAATAATTACTCGAAGGCTCAGGATCCCACTCTGCAGCAGTTACCAAACATGTAGGCTTTGAACTCTCTAATGTAACCTGTTCATGTTGTACAAGTCATGATGTATTTTATGGAACACTAACTTTAATATTCTTTCTGTTCCATGTCACTGAGACACTGAAGTCACTAACGCCCTAAAAATAGTGTCGGCAAGAACCTTGAAACAGATCAATAACATCTCCGGTGTGGAGGAAGGAACTGCAGATGCTGGTTTAAGCCAAAGATAGACACAAAATGCTGGAGTAACTCAGCGGGACAGGCAGCATCTCTGGAGAGAAGGAATGGGTGATATTTTGGATCGAGACCCTTCTTCAGACTGACTTTAAACGGTGGGCACAGTGGTAGAGTTGCTGCCTTACAGCGCTTGCAGCGCCGGAGACCCGGGTTCGATCCCGACTACGGCCGCTGTCTGTACGGAGTTTGTACTTTCTCCCCGTGACCGCGTGGATTTTCTCCGAGATCTTCGGTTTCCTCCCACATTCCAAAAAAGTACAGGTATGTAGGTTAATTGGCTTGGTAAATGTAAAAATTGTCCCTAGTGTGTGTGTAGGATAGTTTTAATGTGCGGGGATCGCTGGTCAGTGTGGACCCAGTAGGCTGAAGAGCCTGTTTCCGCGGTGATCTCTAAACTAATGATATGGTGATAACTCAGCGGGGCAGGCAGCATCTCTGACAAGATGGAATGGGTGATGTTTTGGGTCTGAAGAAGGGTCTCGACCCGAAACATTACCCATTCCTTCTCTCCAGAGATGCTGCCTGCCCTGCTGAATTACTCCAGCATTTTGTGAATAACTTCAACGTTGAAGAATGAGGAAAGACTGGAGAAACCTGTCCATTCAGAAACGTGAAAGGAGATAATGGAGAAATAGTTTTAAAGCGGTACGGAAAATAGCAAAATCTGATGCGAAAAGTAGCTTTATAAATCTGGAAGGTAGACAAAAATGCTGGCGAAACTCAGCGAGTGAGGCAACATCTATGGAGCCAAGGAAATAGGCGACGTTTCGGGTCGAGACCCTTCTTCAGACCTTCAGATTTTCTTAAAATCTGGAGCATGCTTTTCTTAAAAGATACAGCGCGGAAACAGGTTGACGATTTGGAAGGAACTGCAGATGCTGGTTTACACTGAAGATAGACATAAAATGCTAGAGTAACTCAGCGAGTCAGGCAGCATCTCTGGAGTAAAACAATAGGCGACGTTTCAGGTCGTAACCCTTCCTCCAGTATTAAGAAGGGTTTTGACCCGAAACGTCACCCATTACTTTTCTCCAGAGATGCTGCTTGACGCAATGGAATTAGGTCCTTAGGTCCACCAAGTCCACAATGACAATCAACCACCCATTCACATTAACCCTGCACTAATCTAACCCAACTTTATCAGAAAATCATAATAGACATAGGCGGAGAACTGGACCATTCGGCCCATCGAGTCTGCTGTGCCATTAGATCATGGCTAATCTGTTTTTCCGTCTCAACCACATTCTTCGGCTTTCTTCCCGTAACCTTTCACACCATTCTATCCGTGAACCTATCAACCTCCACTTCAAAAATACCCAATGACTTGACCTCCACCACCACCTGTGGCAACGAATTCCACAGATTCGCCATCCGCTGACAAAATAAATTCCTCTTCATCTCTTTTCTAAAGGGGTACGTCCTTCTGATCTGAGGCTGAACACCCTCTGGTCCTAGACTCTCCCACAAGTGGAAACATCCTCTCCACATCCAGTTTGGGACTGAATAATCTTATTCATCTGTATTTTTTCCAATGTCTTGCATCTCTGCTGTGGCAACATGACTCAGCAGACGGTGTGAATTCACACCACAGTCACATTTTTCACACTGAGGTCTGGCTCAGTCACTGGCACCTAGGAATGGACTGGGTGACGACCAAGAATAGTTTGGTGACTACTGGAAATACAGTTGATGGCACGGAGAGACGGCACCCGGGACAGGCTAGGTTAGCACCCCCAGTCTGTGTCTTTCATGAGAAAGTCACCCAATAAAACTACGGAAAGGCCTAATGAACCACCGTGGCCTAAAAATCCATCAGGCGAGAATGAAATGCTCGGAGAAGGAGAAAGAGGTGCAGCGCACGCACAGGCCTTGAACCTGGTGAGACGCAGGAGGAGCCCGTCCAGGACTCACCCCACAGAGCCCAGTCCCTCCACGCAGTAGAATCTCCCAACCCCTGCAATGTAGTTATTAAGATGGCTGATCGCGACGAGCGCGACCAAACCGGAAGCGGGGGCCGCCCGGAGGTTGAGTGAGTGACGTGAAGTTCGAGCGAAGTCCGCGGGAAGTTCGCGCGTGACGTACGGCGTCAAGACGCTGCATACTGCGTCGAGACGCTGCGCACGCCCATCGAGGCGGTGCGTACGGCGTCAAGGCGTCTGCGGGCCGGCAGGCCGTTGCCGCGTGGAATTTCTGAACACGGTCAGTTTTTCGGAGCCCCGCGTGATGTCGGGACCAGCTCCGCACAACTCCATACGGCTCCGGCGATCGAAGTGGGACCGGCCCCGCGAGGCCGTACGGCTCAAGCGACCACGTTAGGTCGCGCTTGCCGCATGGAGTCGCATGCTCGTGGGACCGGCCCTTAAGGTAGACACTACATGATTACAATCATGCCAGACTGGTCTCGGGTCGAAACGTCGCCTATTCCTTCTCTCCATAGATGCATCCTCACCCGCTGAGTTTCTCCAGCATTTTTTGTCTACCTTCGATTGTTCCAGCATCTTAAATTAGCACTGAGTGTATCCTATTTTCTTTTTTCTTTTTTTTTGGAATTAATTTTATTAGAAGCAATTGTACAGGGATAAGTCGATCGACATAACAGTTAACAGAACAGCTTCATTTTTAACATTGAAACCTAATTAAAAACGAAAGAAAAAAAGGAAAAAAAGAGAGAAAAACAAAGAAAATGAAGAAAGCAAAGTAAAATAAGAGAATGCAAGAAGACCCCTAAGCTACCAAAGATGTGTAAGAGAAAAGAAAAGAAATAAGGAACGAGACGATGGAGATATAGCTTCACCCCCCCCCCCCCCACCACCATTCCCTGGCATTGGGTTTAAATTTGTATTTATTCATTCTGTTGTTGCAAAAATTCGGTAAAAGGCGTGTATCCTATTTTCTATCGACTGATTTGATTTCAGATTCTGATTTTAATGACCTCAGGTCCTTCTTTAAACATGAGCTAATAATGTGTTATGGAACCGACCCAATGATGTACCTGCTCTCTCTAGAGCTTACTTGCAAGCCCATGACTTATTCATGAGAACTTCTTCAGCTTTTCTGAACCAAAGATCTCCGCTCTATGATCTCTGCCCTGAACATTGACGAAATTACAGTGAGTTCACCTTATGTTTGAATCAGAAGGTGCCTCATTCCACAGCAAGGTGAGACATACAGGTCAGAGTTAGTTAGCAGCTCCGTCTCATTCATTCAGAACATGCATTGTTGCGATGTAAAATATGGATGGGATGGATTTACAAACAGAAAAGGTGTAGAGGGATATGGGCCTAACACAGGCAGGTGGGACTAGCAACATAGATAAACAGGTGCAGGAGTGGGCCATTCTGCCCCTCGTGCCAGCACCGCCATTCAACATGATCATGGCTGATCATCCAAAATTAGTACCCCGATCCTGCTTTCCCCCCATATCCCTTGATTCCCTGAGCCCCAAGAGCTAAATATAACTCTCTTTTGAACACATCCAGTGAATTGGCCTCCACTGCCTTCTGTGGCAGAGAATTCCACAGATTCACAACTCTCTGGGTGAAAAAGTCTTTCCTCATCAGTCCTAAATGGCCGAGCCCTTATTCCTAAACTGCGACCCCTGGTTCTGGACACCCCCAACATCGGGAACATTTTTCCTGCATCTACCCTGTCCAATCCTCCAAGAATTTTACATGTTTCTATAAGATTCCCTCTCATCCTTCTAAATTCCAGCGAATACAAGCCCAGTCGACCAAAGTCGATACAAGCCAATACAAGTACAGATGGGGCATGTTGTTCGGCGTGGGCAAGTTGGGCCGAAGGGCCTGTTTCCACATTATATAATTCTATGACTATATAGGGTCTGAAGTGCTACCTTCCTTTAAGCTGGTGTTATATTTAAACAGAGGAATCCCCTTTCAAAAGCACAAGATAGAAGCATGAGAGAACCTTCTGATCAAGGGTCCCGGCCCGAAAAGTCACCCATCCTTTTTCTCCAGAGATGCTGCCTGACCCACTGAGTTAAAAGTAGACTATTATCTGAATAACCATATAACCATATAACAATTACAGCACGGAAACAGGCCATCTCGACCCCTCTAGTCCGTGCCGAACACATAATCTCCCCTAGTCCCATATACCTGCGCTCAGACCATAACCCTCCATTCCTTTCCCATCCATATAACTATCCAATTTATTTTTAAATGATAAAAACGAACCTGCCTCCACCACCTTCACTGGAAGCTCATTCCACACAGCTACCACTCTCTGAGTAAAGAAGTTCCCCCTCATGTTACCCCTAAACTTCAGTCCCTTAATTCTCAAGTCATGTCCCCTTGTTTGAATCTTCCCTACTCTCAGTGGGAAAAGCTTTTCCACGTCAACTCTGTCTATCCCTCTCATCATTTTAAAAACCTCTATCAAGTCCCCCCTTAACCTTCTGCACTCCAAAGAATAAAGCCCTAACTTGTTCAACCTTTCTCTGTAACTTAGTTGCTGAAACCCAGGCAACATTCTTGTAAATCTCCTCTGTACTCTCTCTATTTTGTTGACATCCTTCCTATAATTAGGCGACCAAAATTGTACACCATACTCCAGAATTGGCCTCACCAATGCCTTGTACAATTTTAACATTACATCCCAACTTCTATACTCAATGCTCTGATTTATAAAGGCCAGCACACCAAAAGCTTTCTTTACCACCCTATCTACATGAGATTCCACTTTCAGGGAACTGTGCACAGTTATTCCCAGATCCCTCTGTTCACCTACATTCTTCAATTCCCTACCATTTACCATGTACGTCCTATTTTGATTTGTCCTGCCAAGATGTAGCACCTCACACTTATCAGCATTAAACTCCATCTGCCATCTCTCAGCCCACTCTTCCAACTGGCATAAATCTCTCTGTAAACTTTGAAACTCTACTTCATTACCCGCAACCCCACCTATCTTAGTATCATCTGCATACTTACTAATCCAATTTACCACACCATCGTCCAGATCATTGATGTACATGACAAACAACAGTGGACCCAACACAGATCCCTGTGGCACCCCACTCGTCACTGGCCTCCAACCTGACAAACAACCATCCACCATTACTCTCTGGCATCTCCCATTCAGCCACTGTTGAATCCATCTTGCTACTCCACCATTAATACCCAACCATTGAACCTTCTTAACCAACCTTCCATGAGGAACCTTGTCAAAGGCCTTACTGAAGTCCATATACACAACATCCACTGCTTTACCCTCATCAATTTCCCGAGTAACATCTTCAAAAAATTCAAGAAGATTAGTTAAACATGACCTTCCAGGCACAAATCCATGTTGACTGTTCCTAATCAGACCCTGTTTATCCAGATGCTTATATATATTATCTCTAAGTATTCTTTCCATTAATTTGCCCACCACTGACGTCAAACTAACAGGTCTATAATTGCTAGGTTTACTCTTAGACCCCTTTTTAAACAATGGAACAACATGCGCAGTACGCCAATCCTCCGGCACTATTCCCGTTTCTAATGACATTTGAAATATTTCTGCCATAGCCCCTGCTATTTCTACACTAACTTCCCTCAATGTCCTAGGGAATATCCTGTCCGGACCTGGAGACTTATCCACTTTTATATTTCTCAAAAGTGTCAGTACTTCCTCTTCTTTGATCCTCTTAGTTTCCATAGCTACTCTACTTGTTTCCTTTACCTCACATAATTCAATATCCTTCTCCTTCGTGAATACCGAAGAAAAGAAACTGTTCAATATCTCCCCCATCTCTTTTGGCTCTGCAGATAGTTGGCCACTCTGACTCTCTAATGGACCAATTTTATCCCTCGTTATCCTTTTGCTATTAATATAGCGGTAGAAACCCTTCGGATTTACTTTTACCTTACTTGCCAAAGCAACCTCATATCATAATGGTGGCCGATTAGGAAAATGGGAGATGCAACGAGACCTGGGTGTCATGGTACACCAGTCATTAAAAGTAGGAATGCAGGTGCAGCAGGCAGTGAAGAAAGCGAATGGTATGTTAGCATTCATAACAAAAGGATTTGAGTATAGGAGCAGGGAGGTTCTACTGCAGTTGTACAGGGTCTTGGCGAGACCACACCTGGAGTATTGCGTACTGTTTTGGTCTCATAATCTGAGGAAAGACATTCTTGCCATAGAGGGAGTACAGAGAAGGTTCACCAGACTGATTCCTGGGATGGCAGGACTTTCATATGAAGAAAGACTGGATGGACTCGGCTTGTTCTCGCTAGAATTTAGAAGATAGAGGGGGGATCTTATAGAAACTTACAAAATTCTTAAGGGGTTGGATAGGCTAGATGCAGGAAGATTGTTCCCGATGTTGGGGAAGTCCAGAACAAGGGGTCACAGTTTAAGGATAGGGGGGAAATCTTTTAGGACCGAGATGAGAAAAACATTTGAGAGTGGTGAATCTCTGGAATTCTCTGCCATAGAAGGTAGTTGAGGCCAGTTCATTGGCTATATTTAAGAGGGAGTTAGATGTGGCCCTTGTGGCTAAAGGGATCAGGGGGTATGGAGAGAAGGCAGGTACAGGATATTGAGTTGGATGTTCAGCCATGATCACATTGAATGGCGGTGCAGGCTCGAAGGGCCGAATGGCCTACTCCTGCACCTATTTTCTACGTTTCTATGTTACTCCAGCATTTTGTGTCTATCACAAGATAGAATTGTTGTTCTTTTTAATTGGCTCTTACTGTCTATCTGTCTTTTGTTGTGTTTTGCACCCAAAAGACTTAAGGGCCTGTCCCACTTACGCGGTTTTTATCGGCGACTGCCGGCACCCGTCATAGTCGCAGCCGGTCGCCAAAAATTGATCAATTTTCGGCGACTTGATGCGACTATGACGGGCGCCGGCAGTCGCCGAAAAAAAAGTCACATAAGTGGGACAGGCCCATTAGTTCCATTAAAAAAACTCACTGTGTTACAAAACCATCCCAAAAATTCCTTTCATGGACCAGGGAAGAAATGTTGGTTTTGACCATGGCTGGTAGCATTAAGAGGCGTTTATCTCAGATGTATGTCACGCCCAATGTCAAATGAATTGAAAATTGAGCGATAATAATAATAATAATAATGGATGGGATTTATATAGCGCCTTTCTAATACTCAAGGCGCTTTACATCGCATTATTCATTCACTCCTCAGTCACACTCGGTGGTGGTAAGCTACTTCTGTAGCCACAGCTGCCCTGGGGCAGACTGACGGAAGCGTGGCTGCCAATCTGCGCCTACGGCCCCTCCGACCACCATCAATCACTCACACACATTCACACACAGGCAAAGGTGGGTGAAGTGTCTTGCCCAAGGACACAACGACAGTATGCACTCCAAGCGGGATTCGAACCGGCTACCTTCCGGTTGCCAGCCGAACACTTAGCCCATTGTGCCATCTGTCGTCCCAATGCCTAATCAATATCTCCCATTTTGCACTATTGCCCAAGGTCAAAGTGGTCTAATGCCACTCACTTCCATGACTAGAGTTTCACTCAATATTTCCAGTTCACCAGATAAAATTGGTATCTGATCCTTTGCGCCGAGCCTTGGGAGCTAATTTTCTGGTTCTCCCCGTCCTGTGTAATGTGATGCAACTTTGATCATGACCTCGTCTGTGGCCTCTAATAGAACTGAAGGGACAGCAGCCAATATCCTCAGTACTTCAATCAGAGCAGTAGCCCAGAGCTTTGTAAGGCACTCTCAATGGTGGTCTCACTGAAAACAAAGCCCGGCCAAAATTAGATATGGGACATGATCTTCTGGCAAGCTACCCCAACTCACCGGTCGCCTACTCTTTGATCGATTGATTAAAAGTTACAGCATGGAAACAGGCCCTTCGGCCCAACTGGTCCACGTTGGCCATTGATCACCCGTTCATTCCAGCTCTATGTTATCTTTGGATAAATCTAAAGCAGAGATTGATAGATACTTGATTGGTCATCAGGTCATTATTGATAGGAGCAGAATTAGGCAATTCGGCCCATCAAGTCTCCTCCGCCATTTAATCATGGCTGGGTAAGGGTGTCAAGTTTTATGGGGACAAGGCAAGATAATGGGGTTGAGAGGTAAGGATAGATTAGCCAGGAATGAATGGCGGAGTAGACTCCCAATACATTGTGGGCAATTTACAGAAGCCAATGAACCCACAAACCTGTATGTCTTTGAGATGTGGGAGGAAACTGGAGCACCTGGGGGCAACCCATGCGATCACAGGGAGAAGGTGCCATCTCAACACGGGCAGTACCAATGGTCAGGATCGAACTGGGGCTGTAAGGCAGTGGTACCCAGCAACTGTGCCGCCAAAATGCCTTAAGGGCCTGTCCCACTTACGCGACTTCTTCGGCGACTGCCGGCACCCGTCATAGGTCGCCGAAAATGTTCAACATGTTGAAAATTCAGCGGCGACCAGAAAGACGCTACGACTCTTTGGGTGACTAGCAGACGACTCACGACCATACAGGTGACACCCTGGCAACATGTCGCGGGATGAAGCCTGTATGGTCGTGAGTAGTTGCCCAAAGTCGTACCTTATTCTGGTCACCGCTGGATTTTCAACATGTTGAACATTTTCGGCTACCTGTAACGACCTATGATGGGTGACGGCAGTCGCAGAAAAAGTCGGGTAAGTGGGACAGGCCCTTAACACTGGCGGAGACCTGGGTTAGATCCTGACTACCGGTGCTGTCTGTATGGAGTTTGTTCGTTCTCCCTGTGACCACGTGGGCTTTCTCGTGGGTGCTCCCGTTTCCTCCGACACACCAAAAGACGAACAGGTTTGTAGGTTAATTGGCTTTTGCAAATTGTAAATTGTCCCTAGTGTGTGGGATGTTGCCAGGTCGGTGCGGACTTGGTGGGTTAAAGCACCTGTTTCCACACTGTATCCTGAAATTAAGTCTAGAAACATTTGAGATAGCACAAACTGCTGGAGTAACTCAGCTGGTCAGGCAGACACTTCACCTGGTTTTAAGCTGATGGTCTGTCATGCTACATTTGAACATTTAGTGTAACAATGAAGGTATTAGCCTTGAAGGTCTTTCCTTCAAGTAATTGTTACAAATAAATGCACTTTATCACTGCTGGGTACTCCGCCCCACACCTTAAGTCAGTCCCCTTGATGTCAGAAGCTAGATACAAGTTTGTTTTAGTTTAGAGACCCAGGCCCTTCAGCCCACCGAGTCCGCGCCGACCAGCGATCCCCGCACACTAACACTATCCATGGACAATTTACAATTTTACCAAGGCAATTAACATACAAACCTGTATGTCTTTGGAGTGTGGGAGGAAACCGGAGCACCTGGAGAAATCCTACCGGGAGAAAGTACAAACTCCGTACAGACAGCACCCGTGGTCGGGATCGAACGCGGGTCTCTGGCACGGTCAGGCAGCAACTCTACCACTGCGCCACCGTGCCGCCTATAAATCAATACAAATACTGAAATTTTTATGCCTTTGATCCCTTCTTTTGTATTATAATCAAACCGAGAAATTAAGTCGTCACAATTGAATAATATTTGTCACTGGCTGTGATTGTAAATAGAACTACGTACAGTTTGCAGCAGTGATTACTGATATTATCTTCAGCAGACTTGGCCAGGAGCATCTAGTGACGTTAATGATACAAGGGAATTTTACTAACATCCTGAGATTTGCAATCAGTTCACCACAATGCTGTCAGTGTGAAATTATTGAAGCCGCAAGAACAGTGGAACAGGGTAGCATCAGGTTAGAGAATATTCAATAGCATAAGGAATGATTCCTATTGAATTTTCTTACACCATTGACCACAGTCACACCTCTAAGCCGTTACTGCCATCTGTGATCATTAATTAAACAAAGTAAATTTGAAGATGACAATAATCCTTTTTCAAAGAGATCTTAACAAAAGCCAATATGCAGGCATTATTTTCGCTCCAGACTTTATTTTTTTAGTTTAGAGATACAGCGTGTGCCGACCGGTGATCACCCTGCACCCCAGCACTATCACTAAACAAAACCTGCACGGTTTTGGAAAGTCACAAGGTCATAAGGTCAGGTGATAGGAGCAGAATTAGGCCATTCAGCCCATCAAGTCTACTCCGCCATTCAATCATGGCTGATCTATCTCTCCCTCATTTACCCCATTCTTCTGCTTTCTCCCCATAATCCCCAACACCCCTGAATTTGGGAGGAAATGTGGGAGGACCACGCGGAGAAATATCCACGCGGTAACAGGCAGAACGTGCAAACTCCGTACAGACAGCACCGGTAGTCAGGATCGATCCTAGGTCTCTGGCTATGTAAGGCAGCAACTATACTGCCACGACACCGTGCCGCCCATTCACTCGCGCCAGCATGAGTTCAGGGTGTGGGGCAAACCAGAGGAAACTCGTGCAGCAACAGGAAGAACATGCAAGCTCCACACAGACAGCACCAAAGATCAGAATCAAATCTGGGCTGCTGCAACTACTCGCAGCTGTCCTCAATGAAGATGCCCAGACTGCCAGCAGCAGATGCAGAGGTGTACAGTTGGTGGAAGTACTTGGGTGGCAGAGAAGATGGATAGACAAGTGTTGCATCTTATAGACAGGTGTCAGAGGTCATGGGGAGAAGGCAGGAGAATGGGGTTAGGAGAGATAGGTCAGTCATGATTGAATGGGCCTAATGGCCTAATTCTACTTCTATTCCCTATGACCTTATGATCTCCATTGCTAACACTAGAGTTTAGAAGATTGAGGGGGGATGTTATAGAAACTTACAAAATTCTTAAGGGGTTGGACAGGCTAGATGCAGGAAGATTGTTCCCGATGTTGGGGAAGTCCAGAACAAGGGGTCACAGTTTAAGGATAACGGGGAAATCTTTTAGGACTGAGATGAGAAAAACATTTTTTACACAGAGAGTGGTGAATCTCTGGAATTCTCTGCCACAGAATGTAGTTGAGGCCAGTTCATTGGCTATATTTAAGAGGGAGTTAGGTGTGGCCCTTGTGGCTAAAGGGATCAGGGGGTATGGAGAGAAGGCAGGTACAGGATACTGAGTTGGATGATCAGCCATGAACATATTGAATGGCGGTGCAGGCTCGACGGGCCGAATGGCCTACTCCTGCACCTATTTTCTATGTTTCTATGTACACTGGAGGGCTTTGAGTTAGA
Organism: Amblyraja radiata; assembly: GCF_010909765.2. Taxonomy (NCBI): domain Eukaryota; kingdom Metazoa; phylum Chordata; class Chondrichthyes; order Rajiformes; family Rajidae; genus Amblyraja; species Amblyraja radiata. The sequence continues at coordinate 10,072,412 of NC_045966.1, read as the reverse complement.
TGACACTAATGAGTATCTTCAATTGTTAGTATCTTGTTTAGTTGAGTTGATTTTATTCTTGTCATGTGTAACGAGGTACAGTGAAAAGCCTCTGTTGCGTGCTAACCAGTCAGCGGAAAGACAGTACATGATTACAATCAACCCATTCACAGCGTACCGATCCATGATAAAGGGAGTAACGTTTAATTCAAGGTAAAGCCAGCAAGGTCTGATCAAAGATAGTCCAGGACTGCTGTCTGGTCGCTGCAGTAGGATGGTTCAGTTGAGAAGAATCAGGAGGTGTGCGTTTTCACACTGGGGAAATAAAGTAAACCCCTTCTGAGTAAACATTTTTGGCATTTATTCCTCCGACATTTTTAAAGACGGTGCTGATTCTGATCGTTGCTTGAATCCAAATAAAATCCTGGGACAAAATTCATTCATGTAGACAATAGACAATAGACAATAGTTGCAGGAGTAGGCCATTCGGCCCTTCGAGCCAGCACCGTCATTAACTGTGGTCATGGCTGATCGTCCCCAATCAGTACCCCATTCCTGCCTTCTCCCCATATCCCCTGACTCCGTTATCTTTAAGAGCTCTAACTCTCTCTTGAAAGCATCCAGAGAATTGGCCTCCACTGCCTTCCGAGGCAGAGAATGCCACAGATTCACAACTCTCTGGGTGTAAAACAGCTCTGCTGAAGATGTTGAAAGTACTGCAAAACGAGATACAATACTAGTGGTGGCTTGTTGGTGCAGCGGTAGAGTTGCTGCTTTACAGCGCTTACAGCACCAGAGACCCAGGTTCAATCCCGACTACGGGTGCCGTTTGTACGTTCTCCTCGTGACCGCGTGGGTTTTCTTCAAGATCTTCGGTTTCCTTCCACACTCCAAAGACGTGCAGGTTTGTAGGTTAATTGGCTTGGTAGAAAATTTAAATTTTCCCTGGTGTGTGTGGGATAGTATTAGTGTGCGGGGATCGCTGGTCGGCGTGGACTCACTGGGCCAAAGGGACTGCTTCCGTGCTGTATCTCTAAAACTAAACGAAACAATTAAATCCAATGAAGGAACTCTTTGTTGGGGGTGACACCAACAGGAATGTGAGGTCATGGGATTTACAGAGAAGCAAATTCTGACAGGAATGAAACGACTTCTTCCACAGATGGAAAAATTCCAACTCAAAATTAGCCAATGTGGGTAGTTTGGATGTGTGCCTTTGGACTGTGCAGTCAATTAATTATTTGGCAACACATCACAGTGGCCTCTGGGTCCCAAACCACAGAGGACCTTGCCAAAGACCGGTAGTATTTTGTTAAGAAATTAGGAAGCAACTCACAGGCGGAGGTCTTCGAAACGGCTTGAATTATTGCAACATACACTTTAGTAAAGGGACATTGTTTAACATAGAACAGTACAGTGTAGGAAGGAACTGCAGATGTTGGTTTAAACCGAAGATAGACACAAAAAGCTGGAGTAACTCAGTGGGTCAGACAGCATCTCTGGAGAAAAAGAACAGGTGAATAGGAAATGTTTGAGAAGAAACTGCAGATGCTGGGAAATCGAAGGTAGGCAAAAATGCTGGAGAAACTCAGCGGGTGAGGCAGCATCTATGGAGCGAAGAAAATAGGTGACGTTTCGGGTCGAGACCCTTCTTCAGAATAGGAAGCGCCACCTATTCCTTTTCTCCATAGAACAGCACAGCACAGGTACAGACCTTTCTGTCCACAATGTTAGTACCGAACATGATAGAACCATAGAAAATAGGTGCAGTAGTAGGCCATTCGACCCTTCGAGCTGTCGTATGATGTCACGTTAAACATAGAAACATAGATAGAAACATAGAAATTAGGTGCAGGCCCTTCGAGCCTGCACCGCCATTCAATATGATCATGGCTGATCATCCAACTCAGTATCCCGTACCTGCCTTCTCTCCATACCCTCTGATCCCCTTAGCCACAAGGGCCACATCTAACTCCCTCTTAAATATAGCCAATGAACTGGCCTCGACTACCCTCTGTGGCAGGGAGTTCCAGAGATTCACCACTCTCTGTGTGAAAAAAGTTCTTCTCATCTCGGTTTTAAAGGATTTCCCCCTTATCCTTAAGCTGTGACCCCTTGTCCTGGACTTCCCCAACATCGGGAGCAATCTTCCTGCATCTAGCCTGTCCAACCCCTTAAGAATTTTGTAAGTTTCTATAAGATCCCCTCTCAATCTCCTAAATTCTAGAGAGTATAAACCAAGTCTATCCAGTCTTTCTTCATAAGACAGTCCTGACATCCCAGGAATCAGTCTGGTGAACCTTCTCTGCACTCCCTCTATGGCAATAATGTCCTTCCTCAGATTTGGAGACCAAAACTGTACGCAATACTCCAGGTGTGGTCTCACCAAGACCCTGTACAACTGCAGTAGAACCTCGCTGCTCCTATACTCAAATCCTTTTGCTATGAAAGCTAACATACCATTCGCTTTCTTCACTGCCTGCTGCACCTGCATGCCCACTTTCAATGACTGGTGTACCATGACACCCAGGTCTCGCTGCATCTCCCCTTTTCCTAGTCGGCCACCATTTAGATAATAGTCTGCTTTCCTGTTTTTTCCACCAAAATGAATAACCTCACATTTATCCACATTATACTGCATCTGCCAAACATTTGCCCACTCACCCAGCCTATCCAAGTCACCTTGCAGTCTCCTAGCATCTTCCTCACAGCTAACACTGCCCCCCAGCTTAGTGTCATCCGCAAACTTGGAGATATTGCCTTCAATTCCCTCATCCAGATCATTAATATATATTGTAAATAGCTGGGGTCCCAGCACTGAGCCTTGCGGTACCCCACTAGTCACTGCCTGCCATTGTGAAAAGGACCCGTTTACTCCTACTCTTTGCTTCCTGTTTGCCAGCCAGTTCTCTATCCACATCAATACTGAACCCCCAATGCCGTGTGCTTTAAGTTTGTAAACTAATCTCTTATGTGGGACCTTGTCGAAAGCCTTCTGGAAGTCCAGATACACCACATCCACTGGTTCTCCCCTATCCACGCTACTAGTTACATCCTCGAAAAATTCTATAAGATTCGTCAGACATGATTTACCTTTTGTAAATCCATGCTGACTTTGTCCAATGATTTCACCACTTTCCAAATGTGCTGCTATCCCATCTTTAATAACTGACTCTAGCAGTTTCCCCACTACCGATGTTAGACTAACTGGTCTGTAATTCCCCGTTTTCTCTCTCCCTCCCTTCTTAAAAAGTGGGGTTACGTTTGCTACCCGCCAATCCTCAGGAACTACTCCAGAATCTAAAGAGTTTTGAAAGATTATTACTAATGCATCCACTATTTCTGGAGCTACTTCCTTAAGTACTCTGGGATGCAGCCTATCTGGCCCTGGGGATTTATCGGCCTTTAATCCATTTAATTTACCCAACACCACTTCCCGGCTAACCTGGATTTCACTCAATTCCTCCAACTCCTTTGACCCGCGGTCCCCTGCTATTTCCGGCAGATTATTTATGTCTTCCTTAGTGAAGACGGAACCAAAGTAGTTATTCAATTGGTCCGCCATATCCTTGTTCCCCATGATCAACTCACCTGTTTCTGACTGCAAGGGACCTACATTTGTTTTAACTAATCTCTTTCTTTTCACATATCTATAAAAACTTTTGCAGTCAGTTTTTATGTTCCCTGCCAGTTTTCTTTCATAATCTATTTTTCCTTTCCTAATTAAGCCCTTTGTCCTCCTCTGCTGGTCTCTGAATTTCTCCCAGTCCTCCGGTATGCTGCTTTTTCTGGCTAATTTGTACGCATCATCCTTCGCTTTGATACTATCCCTGATTTCCCTTGTTATCCACGGATGCACTACCTTCCCTGATTTATTCTTTTGCCAAACTGGGATGAACAATTTTTGTAGTTCATCCATGCAGTCTTTAAATGTCTTCCATTGCATTTCCACCGTCAACCCTTTTAGAATTAATTGCCAGTCAATCTTGGCCAATTCACGTCTCATACCCTCAAAGTTACCTTTCTTTAAGTTCAGAACCATTGTTTCTGAATTAACAATGTCACTCTCCATCCTAATGAAGAACTCAACCATATTATGGTCACTCTTGCCCAAGGGGGCACGTACAACAAGACTGCTAACTAACCCTTCCTCATTACTCAATACCCAGTCTAAAATAGCCTGCTCTCTCGTTGGTTCCTCTACATGTTGATTTAGATAACTATCCCGCATACATTCCAAAAAATCCTCTTCCTCAGCACCCCTGCCAATTTGATTCACCCAATCTATATGTAGATTGAAGTCACCCATTATAACGGTTTTGCCTTTGTTGCACGCATTTCTAATTTCCTGTTTGATACCATCTCCAACACCCACCAGCGTTTTCTGCCCCTTAGTGTTTCGCAGCTCTACCCATACCGATTCCACATCCTGCAAACTAATGTCCTTCCTTTCCATTGCGTTAATCTCCTCTCTAATCAGCAACGCTACCCCACCTCCTTTTCCTTTCTCTCTATCCCTCCTGAATATTGAATATCCCTGGATGTTCAGCTCCCAGCCTTGGTCACCCTGGAGCCATGTCTCCGTGATCCCAACTATATCATAGTCATTAATAGCTATCTGCACATTCAACTCATCCACCTTATTACGAATGCTCCTTGCATTGAGACACAAAGCCTTCAGGCTTGTTTTTACAACACTCTTACCCCTTATACAATTTTGTTGAAAAGTGGCCCTTTTTGATTTTTGCCCTGGATTTTCCGGCCTGCCACTTTTACTTTTCACCTTGCTACCTATTGCTTCTACCCTCATTTTACACCCCTCTGTCTCTACGCTCACACATTTAAGAAACCCTTTCCCTTTAACTCCATCCTTCACTAGCCCATTCGACACCCCACTCCCCTTATTCAGTTTAAAACCACCCGTGTAGCAGTGGCAAACCTGCCTGCCAGAATGCTGGTCCCACACCTGTTAAGATGCAATCCGTCCCTTTTGTAGTTGCCCCTTACCCCAAAACAGATCCCAGTGATCTAAGAATCTAAATCCCTGCCCCGTGCACCAGTTCCTCAGCCACACGTTCAGGTCCCGTATCTCCCTGTTCCTGCTCTCGCCAGCACGAGGAACTGGAAGCAAACCGGAGATAACAACCCTGGAGGTCCTGCTTTTCAGCATTTTTCCAAGCTCTCTAAAGTCACGCTGCAGAATATTCATCCCCTTCTTTCCGACATCGTTTGTGCCGACATGCACTACCACTTCCGGATGTTCACCTTCGCCCTTGAGGATTTTCTGCACTCTGTCCGTGACATCCTGGATCCTGGCACCAGGAAGGCAGCACACCATCCTCGCATCCCGTCTGTTGCCGCAGAAACCCCTGTCCGTACCTCTCACAATGGAGTCTCCTACTACAATGGCGTTGCCTGCCTTAGGCCTTTTTGGTTTTGGCTCAACAGCCCTATTCGCATCACAACCCAGTCCACCTCTTCTGTCCCGACAGCTTCTAAGTGGGTGAACCTGTTCACAAGAGGTACAACACCCGGGGAAGTTGGCATTCCATGCTTCCCTCCCGTTCTCACTGTCTCCCACCTTCTCTCTTCCAGTACCTTAGGTGTAACAATCGTACTGTAGGACTTGTCGAGGAACGACTCCGTTTCTCGGACGAACCGGAGGTCATCCACTTGCTTCTCCAGTTCCCCAACACGGCCCTTCAGGAGCTCTACCTGGATGCACTTTTCGCATTTGTAGCAGCCAGAGGCACCAGCGGTGTCCTTGACCTCCCACATACTGCAAGCATCACACTGAATCAGCTTGCCTGACATCTCCTTCTTTCGTCTCTCCCTCTGCAGTGTTTTGCGTAGTCTCCTCTCCAAAGACTCTCGAGCCAAAGACTCACAGGGCACTTCACTCACAAGGCCGCTCACTCACTGCCGCTCCCTAAGAGCAGTCTTACTTAAATTGACTGATAAATTGCCTGATTTACCAATTTACAAACCAAATTCCTCAGTTTTCAATTGTTTTCCCAGCACTGACTCACTTCTCTCCTCCCACTTGGGCTAGAGCCAATCAGTCGTATCTCTTGCTTATCCACTCCTGCTGCTGTTGTTGCTCCCAAAGCTACAGCAGTTCTGAGTCAAGTCTGCCTGTCCTTGACCTGTACTTAAACTGTTTTCACTTCTCTCCTCCCACTTGGGCTAGAGCCAATCAGTCGTATCTCTTGCTAAACTCCTCCTGCTGCTGTTGTTGCTCCCAAAGCTACAGCAGTTCTGAGTCTAAACTGACCTCCTCTGCCAGGACATGAGCCATTTCTGCGCTGTATCACAAAACTAAACTAAACAGTCCTACACACAGGATTAAAGAAAGATTTCACTCATCCTTTAGAAACATAGAAAATAGGTGCAGGAGGAGGCCATTCGGCCCTTCGAGCCAGCACCGCCATTCATTGTGACCATGGCTGATCGTCCCCTATCAATAACCCGTGCCCGCCTTCTCCCCATATCTCTTGACTCCACTAGCCCCTAGAGCTCTATCTAACTCTCTCTTAAATCCATCCAGTGACTTGGCCTCCACTGCCCTCTGTGGCAGGGAATTCCATAAATTCACAACTCTCTGGGTGAATTTTTTTTTCTCACCTCAGTCTTAAATGACCTCCCCTTTATTCTAAGACTGTGGCCCCTGGTTCTGGACTCGCCCAACATTGGGATCATTTTTCCTGCATCTAGCTTGTCCAGTCCTTTTATAATTCTACAACAAAGGATGAATGAAAATTAACAACATGTGCGCGATTGGTCTGCCTCTGAGCTTGTTAAGAGCAGGTTGATGTTAGATGTGGGACATGCGATTTAGCACAGCTGCACAATCGGAAGGAAAGGTGTGCATTTTACCCCCAGAGACTGGGAATAAAACATAGGAGGATTATCTATCCTGGATATGATTGAGCAGTGGGATAGGAGGGATCGGTTTCCCCTAACTTTGTCGTCAATATCTGCAACTTAGGAACGCTAACCTTCCACCATTTGCTTTAACGACTTGCTTTAAAAGCTCGTTCAAACACAATGGCTACGAAAAAGTTCAATCCCAACATATAGTAGATATATATATATATAGTAGATATATATATAGTAGATATATATATATATCTACAATATGTTGGAATTGAACTACAGGTATATATATACAGTCTGAAGAAAAGTCTTGACCTGAAACGTCGCCTATTCCTTTTCTCCAGAAATGCTGTCTGACCCGCTGAGTTACTCTAGCTTTTTGTGTCTATATAGGTTATTAAGGGTGAGTGCAGAGAACTGTTTTTACTGCAGTGAACCACAGTACTAATTGATCAGGTAACACTTGCTAGCAAGGAATAAGAGGTTTCCTTGTTGACTATTTGGATTGGGGTTGTAAAGGCAAAAAGAAAACATGAATCAAGGTTTTGTAATGAAAGTAACGAAGAGAAAACATCAACCCAGACATTAGAGATGAGATGAAGAAGGGTTTTGGCCCGAAACGTCGCCTATTTCCTTCGCTCCATAGATGCTGCTGCACCCGCTGAGTTCCCCCAGCAATTTTGTGTACCTTCGATATTCCAGCATCTGCAGTTCCCTTTTGAACACATTAGAGATGAGTGTGTTGCTGTTTATATCTTTTAGTGGGCACTCTGGATATATTGAACGGATGGCCTCGTTGAAGTAAAGTATTTGGAGTGAAGCAGAATTCAACCTCTGACTTTGATTTTTGTTTCCATTCCTTCCCCAACTCCTGCTTTGTTGACAAGTAAGTGCCCGTACTTGTAAATCAGAGCATGTCCCTCCTGACTTAACACCTCAGATGTTGTTATTCACCAAAGACAATTTTGATTCTTGACTGAGTTGCCTTTGAGGATCGGCAAATCGCGTTATTGAAATGCTACCTGTTTGCAAAGGGCAGCTGCTGAAAGGTGATAGGAAGCAACAATGACAGATAGCGTTATTTCGTTAAATGGCACTCTCAAAGCTTGGGCAGGAATCAGAAATAAGTCAGAGAAGTGAGAGAGCAACAATTTTGGATGGTCATAAATTTTGTGTTTGTCGGGTACAAAAGAGGACATTTGTTACTCAAAGGGTATCATCGTTTTCCGAAACGTGCTCGCTATGAGGAAGGGTCTCGACCCGAAACGTCACCTATTCCTTCTCTCCAGAGATGCTGCCTGTCCCGCTGAGTCACTCCAGCATTTTGTTTCTATTTTAATCTGGACACGTTTCAATGATTTTCCAACGTTAATATATCAGAGACAGTCCCAGTATGCGTTAAGCATTTATTTGCCTTTTAATTCATATCAATTTATAAATGAAGTTCAATACCATTAATTCATTTGCTTGGAGATCTAATCGAAAAAGAGCCTTTTCCTTGGCATACGAGTTGAACAACATACTAAGTTGGAGTTTATACCTCCAAGGTATCTTTAAGCTACAGAGATACTGTGTGGAAGTTACCCCTTCACCCCCACCGAGTCCGTGCCGACCAGCGATCACCCTGTACACTGGCACTTCCTACACACTAAGTGTCAATTTTGCCAACTAGTTCAGCTTAGTTTATTATTGTCACGTGTACTGAGGTGCAATAAAAAGCTTATTGTTGCGTGCAAAAAGTCTTTAAATGCTTCCAAGGCCACCAACTTGATCAAGGTTGAGTCCCACCCCAGTTACTCCCTCTTCTCCCCTCTCCCACCAGGCAAGGGATACACAGTAGTGTGAGAACGTACACCTCCAGATTCAGGGAGAGTTTCTTCCCAGCTGTTATCAGGCAACTGAACCAACTAGAGAGCGGACCTGAGCTACTATCTATCTCATTGGAGACCCTCGGGCTATCAGTAATTGGATTTTATCTTGCACTAAACATTATTCTCTTTGTCATGTACCTGTACACTGTGGATGGACTGGGGTGAGACTTGTCCTTGATTATGCTGGTGGCCTTGTAATCATGTATAGTCTTTCAGTTGACTAGTTACAGTAGCATGCAACAAAAGCTATTTACTGTCCCTGGGAACACGTGACATTAAAATAAACTAATCACGAACTAATCACTAATCAATCATGCTATTCACAGTCTATAGACATAAGATAAAGGGGATAATATTTAGTGCAAGATAAAGTCCAATTACAGATAGTTCAAAAATCTCCAATGAGGTAGATGGGAGACCAGGGCCACTCTCTAGTTGGTGAGAGGATGGTTCAGTTGCTTGATAAAAGCGGGGAAGAAACTGGTCCTGAACCTGGAGGTGTGTGTTTTCAAACTTCTGTGCCTCTTGCCTGAAGGGAGAGGGGAGAAGGGAGAGTGACCGGGGTGAGACTGATCTTTGATTATGCTGCTGGCCTTGCCGAGGCAGCGTGAAGTGTAGATGGAGTCAATGGAAGGCAGGCTGGTTTGCGTGATGGTCTGGGCTACTTCCACAGCCCTCTGTCATTTCATGCGGAGAAACTAGAATGATATATTGCAGCATCTTAATTCGATGTTAATAAGACAGCGACAAATTGAAGATGTCACAATTCATGGCAGCTTTCTTCACTGGTGCTGCCTGCCACTTAGAGCATGCCATGGTGATAACAATCATCTATTCGACATTTTCCTTGATCCACGCCCCCTTTGATCTCTCATTTTCATACCTTAATAATAATAATAATGGATGGGATTTATATAGCGCCTTCTAATACTCAAGGCGCTTTACATCGCATTATTCATTCACTCCTCAGTCGCACTTGGTGGTGGTAAGCTACTTCTGTAGCCACAGCTGCCCTGGGGCAGACTGACGGAAGCGTGGCTGCTAATCTGCGCCTACGGCCCCTCCGACCACCACCAATCACTCACACACATTCACACACAGGCAAAGGTGGGTGAAGTGTCTTGCCCAAGGACACAACGACAGTATGCACTCCAAGCGGGTTTCGAACCGGCTACCTTCCGGTTGCCAGCCGAACACTTAGCCCATTGTGCCATCTGTCGTCCCATGTCATACCTTACCCATCCATGCCCCTCGTTCCCCTCTCCCCTGACTCTCAGTCTGAAGAAGGGTCTTGACTCGAAAGACGAGTGAGAGCGAGAGTTTGAGACTGGGTCGAGACTGAGACTACTTCAGACTGCGAGTCAAGGGCAAGAAGGGTCTCGACCCGAAACGTCACCTATTCCTTTTCTCCAGAGATGCTGCTTGGCTCGCTGAGTTAATCCGGCTTGGTGTGTCGATCTGGGGATTCTGCCTGACCTCATTGCCCAGGTAAGAAAGACAGCAACCCAGTGGATCGCAGTGTGGCTTACTGCTGCACAGTTGAAATCAGCGTACGTTTTAAATCTTGGAAGCTACAGTCATGCACAGACCCATCAATAAATTGGGAAGGTGTCTACCTCAGATTAATACTTATTGGGCATTATTGAAATTGGAGTGGGCAATTCAAAGTCTGAAATTACATTACTGCTTTTGTATATACTTTACCTCGCATTCCATTAAATATTTATCACTTAATGTTACAGTATTGATTTCCTAATGGTCTAAGGAACTGGGACTAGGATTGTCAAGGACGTCTGCACTTAAAAGATTTCCTTAATTATTTTTGTGTTTACTTTATTTCTTGAACCGTTAACCTGTTCACTGCCTGGTTACTTAGCTGTGATCATGCAACTGCACCATACTATCAACAACTAGAGAGCGGCCCAGAGCTACCATCTACCTCATTAGAGGCCCTCGGACTATCTTCAATCGGACTTTGCTGGACTTTATCTTGCACTCAACGTTATTCCCTTTATCATGTATCTGTACACTGTGGAGGACTCGATTGTAGAAACATAGAAACATAGAAACATGGAAAATGGGTGCAGGAGTAGGCCTTCGAGCCTGCACCGCCATTCAATATGGTCATGGCTGATCATCCAACTCAGTATCCTGTACCTGCCTTCTCTCCATACCCCCTGATCCCTTTAGCCACAAGGGCCACATCTAACTCCCTCTTAAATATAGCCAATGAACTGGCCTCAACTACCTTCTGTGGCAGAGAATTCCAGAGATTCACCACTCTCTGTGTGAAAAATGTTTTTCTCATCTCGGTCCTAAAAGATTCCCCCCTTATCCTTAAACTGTGACCCCTTGTTCTGGACTTCCCCAACATCGGGAATAATCTTCCTGCATCTAGCCTGTCCAACCCCTTAAGAATTTTGTAAGTTTCTATAAGATCCCCCCTCAATCTTCTAAATTCTAGAATATGTGGAATTCTCTGTCACAGAAGGCAGAGGAGGCCAATTCACTGGATGTATTCAAGAGAGATTTGGATATAGTAATCATGCATTGTCTTTCCGCTGACTGGTTAGCACGCATCAAAGGCTTTTCACTGTACCTCGGTACACGTGACAATAACCTAAACTAAACTAGGATTGTACCGTGAATGTTTCTATAGCTATAAACGTATATAAATGTCATTGTTTAAATCCAAAGATAGTCGCTCCAAAGGCGTACAGGTTTGTAGGCTAGTTGGCTTGGAAAAAATGGAAATAGTCCACGGTGTGTGTAGGATAGTGTTTGTGTGCGGGGATCGCTGGTTGGCACGAACCCGGTGGGCTGAAGGGCTTGTTTCTGCGCTGTATCTCTAAACTAAACTAAACTAAATGATGAATTATAAATAACAGTAAAGTCAGGTGATTGAATATTATATGGTACTTGTGAGTTTAGCCTCCTGGTGAATTTTTGATGAATTCCTGTCTTCTGCGTGGTAATTTCAAGCAATTTCCCCAGAGTTCTCTTTGGTAGGCAATTGTAGAGGAGACAGTGATGAGGAGAGGTGCTGGAGAATCTGTTCATCCCTGGCTTTAAAATGTCCACTGACCTGGGTGACCTGACTGACTGAGTCGACCCAACAACCACGATTGGACGTAGCTGCGGCTCCTCTGTCGACGATGTGGCCCTGGTTTACTCCAGAGTGCCGGCATCTTCCGGCAGCCAAGCGTTGTTCGTGGTGTTGATCGTAGGCTTACTCCGGCCTGTCTGCGGGTGACGGGGATCGGAGCGGCCCTAAGGGAGGCCCCTCACGTTAGTGAACCCAGCCCAGTCCATCGCAGACTCATCGCTTCCTTCCGTCCAGCCCTTCTTCACTGTGTGTTGAATGGGGAAGGCTGGAAGTATCGTCATGCCTGCCTCTCTGGCCTCTCCCTGTTCTCTCTTCCATACTCTGTTTGGAGACACTCTGTTTCACCCAGAGAGTTGTGAATATGAGGAATTCTCTGTCACTGAAGGCAGTGGAGGCCAATTCACTGGATGTATTCAAGAGAGAGTTGGATCTAGCTCTTTGGGCTAACGGAATCAAGGGATACGGGGAGAAAGCTGAAACGGGATACTGATTTTGGATGATCAGCCATGATCATATTGAATGGCGGTGCTGGCTCAAGGGGCCGAATGGCCTACTCCTGCACCTATTTTCTATGTATCTATGATTCTGTACAGGAGCTGGAAAGTTTGGACATCTAGACTTAAGAACAGTTTCTTCCCAACTGCTATCCAATTTCTGAACGGATAACTCCAGTGGGACCCATTTATGTTTATGCTGGCATGTAGCGGGGATTCACAGGAGTCCAGCCAAAAACCAAGCGGAACAAAGGTTGTGTGAGCGAGACGTATTTTATTCAGTTACAGTACTGATCCCTACTCCTCACTGGTCACGAGCGTTACCCGGCCTCAAATACCCACTCAGGTTTGCACACGCTAGAGGCAGGAATACTGTCCCTGACGTCCCTTGTCAGCCACGGTTGCCCCTTACTCCCCTTGGAATCTTTCTTCCTCCTAGGAATGAACTGATCCTGCACCTTCTGTATTATTCTTAGAAATACCTGCCATTGTTGTTCCACTGTCATCCCTGCTAGTGTATCTTTCCAGTCAACTTTTGCCAGCTCCTCCCTCATGGCCCCATAGTCCCCTTTATTCAACTGTAACACTGGCACCTCCGATCTACCCTCCTCCCTCTCCAATTGTAGATTAGACCTGACCATATTATGGCCACTACCTCCTCATGGCTCATTACCCTCAAGTTTCTTTATCAAATCCGGTTCATTACATTGCACTAAATCCAGAATTGCTTTCTCCATGGTAGGCTCCAATGCAAGCTGCTCTAAGAATCCATCACGAAGGCATTCTACAAAGTCCCTCGTCTAATCGAATTAAATGGAGAAAAGTCAGCAGTTTTCCAGCCAATTGTTAATGTTTGCCAGAAAAATCTGCTGTGTGGCAGAGGGTGACATAGGTGTCAGTACAGAATGTAAAGGGCTTGACACAGTCAATGTTGCTGACGAGAGTTTGAAGACTATTAGAAATTAATGGCATTTCACTTTAATTAAATAATGTAATCTAAGAGTCGCAATCGTTAAAGCCAGATTGTTTCGAATTCTAAAAGGCCTGCCCCACATACGTAACTTTTTTGGCGACTGTCGACACCCGTCATAGGTCGCCGAAAGACGCTACAACTTTGGGCGACTGAGGAGACTGTTCATGACCATACAGTCGACACCCTGGCGACATGTCGCGGGGTGAAGCCTGTATGGTCGTGAGTAGTCGCCCAAAGAGTCGTACCTTGTTCTGGTCGCCGCTGGATTTTCAACATGTTGAAAATTTCCGGCGACCTGTAACAACCTATGACGGGTGCCGGCAGTCGCCGAAAAAGTCGAATAAGTGGGACACGCCCTTATCACACACTATTTATATATCACCAGATTAAACAAGAGCAAGTTTTTATCCATCTCCTAAGTTTTTATCCAAACTTAAACTAAGGATTGTCAATTTTAAGAATTATTTTAACTTCTAGCTGATATTGCTACTTTGCTTTTGTTCCTAAATATGTGACCAAACAGTTGGAAGAACTGAAGAATACTGTGCCTTAAACTGAAGAATACTGTGTTCTTGTATGTTATAGAGTGAAACAATGTGGAAACAGGCACTTCGGCCCAACTTTCCCACACCAGCCATCATGTCTCACCTGCACTAGTCCCAACTACCTGCGTTTGGCCCATATCCCTCTAAACCTGTCCTATCCATGTACCTGTGTAAATTATTCTGAAAAGTTGCAATAGTATCAGCCTCAACTATCTAATAGAAACATAGAAAATAGGTGCAGGAGTAGGCCATTCGGTCCTACGAGCCTGCACCGCCATTCAATATTATAATCTGGCAGCTCGTTCAATACATCTGCCGCCCTTTGCGTGAAAACATTACCCCTCAGATTCTTATTAAATCTTTCCCTCCTCACCTTAAACCTATGTCAATTCTCAATTCTCCTACTCTGGGCAATAGACTGTATTCTGTACCCTGGGCAAGTGACATGATCTATTCCTCTCAAGATTTTATTCACCTCTATAAAATCACCCCTCATCCTGCTTTCCAAGGAATAGAGTTCCAGTTTGCTCAACCTCTGTTTTAAAATGGGAGCAGCACGGTGGCGCAGCGGTAGAGTTGCTGCCGTACAGCGCTTACTGCCCCGGAGACCCGGGTTCGATCCCGACGACGGGTGCTTGTCTGTATGGAGTTTGTACGTTCTCCCCGTGACCAACGTAGGTTTTTCTCCGAGATCTTCGGTTTCCTTCCACACTCCAAAAACGCACAGGTATGTAGGTTAATTGGCTTGGTGTGTGTGTGTAAACTCTCCCTAGTGTTAATGTGCAGGGATCGTTGGTTGGCATGGACTCAGTGGGCTGAAAGGCCTGTTTCCGTGCTGTATCTCTAAACTAAACTAAACTAAAGATATATTTTAGACTTTAAATGTTTTGAAGCTATCTGCACTTTGCCAACCCTTCAAATGTAATTTACCTTCATAAATGTTATTAATTAGTATATTGAGAGCATCATATTCTTAAAACAGAATCTGCAAATGATATTACAGAAGTTAGAAAGGAGATGAGGAGGAATTTCTTTGGTCGGAGGGTGGTGAATCTGGAATTCATTGCCACAGATGGCTGTGGAGGCGGTCTATGGATATTTTAATGGCGGAGATTGACAGATTCTTGATTAGTACCGGTGTCAGGGGTTATAGGCGGAAGGCAGGAGAATGGGATTTCGAGGGAGAGGTACATCAGCCACGATTGAATGGTGAAGTAGACTTGATGGGCTGAATGGCCTAATTCCGCTCCTATCACCTAGGAAATCTTACAAAGCAGAAGATGCAACAGCGGAGTCAACCTACCTTGTTTTTCTGTGGTAGACAAAAATGCTGGAGAAACTCAGCGGGTGCAGCAGCATCTATGGAGCGAAGGAAATAGGCAACTTTTCGGGCCGAAACCCTTCTTCAGTTTTTCTGTGCCTATGAATAGCTCTCAGAGTGAACTTAGAAGAGCTTTCATAGCAAAAGGATTTGAGTATAGGAGCAGGGAGGTTCTACTGCAGTTGTACAGGGTCTTGGTGAGACCACACCTGGAGTATTGCGTACAGTTTTGGTCTCCTAATCTGAGGAAAGACATTCTTGCCATAGAGGGAGTACAGAGAAGGTTCACCAGACTGATTCCTGGGATGTCAGGACTTTCATATGAAGAAAGACTGGATAGACTCGGCTTGTACTCGCTAGAATTTAGAAGATAGAGGGGGGATCTTATAGAAACTTACAAAATTCTTAAGGGGTTGGACAGGCTAGATGCAGGAAGATTGTTCCCGATGTTGGGGAAGTCCAGAACAAGGGGTCACAGTTTAAGGATAGGGGGTAAATCTTTTAGGACCGAGATGAGAAAAACATTTGAGAGTGGTGAATCTCTGGAATTCTCTGCCATAGAAGGTATTTGAGGCCAGTTCATTGGCTATATTTAAGAGGGAGTTAGATGTGGCCCTTGTGGCTAAGGGGATCAGGGGGTATGGAGAGAAGGCAGGTACAGGATACTGAGTTGGATGATCAGCCATGATCATATTGAATGGCGGTACAGGCTCGAAGGGCCGAATGACCTACTCCTGCACCTATTGTCTATGTTTCTATGTTTCTAAGAGCTTGGATAAGATCACTTGCTCATCGTTTGTGACCCTCACAAAGGCAAATAGAGAGAGCGAGAGAAATGAACTGAGCATAGAACAGTTGAAACAAATGCAAAAATATGTGGAGCGTCAAGCGGCTCCTGAACACTAAAGGACAGATTAACATTTTGAATGTGAATCTTCATTAAAATCAAAGAAACAGCGAGCATCATTCTTGATTCCCATCCAACACGGAAAAGCAATCCAAGACTAGCAATGTCTATCTTAATTTCCCACGGACGCTGTTCTTGTGGACAGCCCCTGTCATGTTTAAACCATGAAAATATCGCCAGTGGATTACAACAAGTCCAACAGAATAATATAGCTTGAGCTAGCCCAGGATATCTATGCTTGTAATATGAGTTTGAGGTCCTGAAGTTTTGATTAGTTTCTTGAGGCATTCATGGAATGAATATTAAAAGATAGGTTGACCTCAGTGAAATGTGTTTGAAACATAACTATAAAACTATTTAAGT
Source organism: Amblyraja radiata (assembly GCF_010909765.2). NCBI lineage: Eukaryota > Metazoa > Chordata > Chondrichthyes > Rajiformes > Rajidae > Amblyraja > Amblyraja radiata. The sequence continues at coordinate 10,055,977 of NC_045966.1, read as the reverse complement.
TATATAGCAATTAAAGCCAAATTGCTTTATTTATTACAGACTGGAAGTCACAAGGAACATAAATGCGGAACATTGAAAATTACTTGTGAAGCAAGGAAGATGATTATTGACAAATGCATCAACTAGGGACTCAGTTTACTGATTAATAACATCTTGCCCCTTTCACCTTAAACATATGTCCTCTTGTTTTTAATTCCTCTACCCTGGGTTAAAGATTCTGTGCATTCATCCTATCATTTCCCCTCATGATTTTATACACCTCTTGGCCTCCTGCTCTCCCAAACAATAAAGTCCTAGCCTGCCCAACCTCACCCTGTAGCTCAGTGCGTTGGGAGGTGAGTATAGAAGTTGGGAGGTTATGTTGCAGTTGTATAAGACATTGGTGAAGCTGCGGGCGCTGTCTGTATGGAGTTTGTACGTTCTCCCCGTGACCAAGTGGGTTTCCTCCGGGTGCTCCGGTTTCCTCATGCATTCCAAAGACGTGCAGGTTTGTAGGTTAATTGGCTTCTGTAAAATCGTCCCGAGTGTGTAGGATCGAACTAGTGGACTGGTGATTGTTGGTTGGTATGGACTCTGGAGGGCTGAAGGGCCTGTTTCCATACTGCATCTCTAAACTAAACTAAAAAGGATTTAGTCACTTCCTTTGCAATTACATAAAACCCCAAGAAAGGCAGGCAAGGATATCAACAACCAGTCAGATAATAATCAAGCAGAGATAACGGGTTTGCCAAATATTTCTTTATCTGGAAAATGCTCTTTAAAAAAACCCAGAGATCACGCAAATAAACTTATACTTATATTTTGGGAAAAATACATCCATACCAACGTTGAAAATGTAGATTTCAAACATGTCGGAAACCTCACATCTTGAAGAATTGCGTCTCCTCCTAACAGACAAAGCAGACCAATTCTTAATGATTTGGTCTCCATTTATCGACTTCTTACAAGCATATTGTGCAACATAACCGTAGAAATTAACCGTTTTAGGATCGGGTGAAGGGTGGTCAAGAATAATAAATAGCTATTTCTCCTTCAATCTCCTGTTTTCTATCTCCTCTTTCTCTATCTCTCTATTCTCTCTCTTTTCTTCTTTCCTTCTTCTCACTGTTCGGTATCACGCACTTCTCTATTTTCCTACTATTCCATTTCTTTTCTTTCTTTTACTGCTAAAAAAAAAAATAAGAAGCTGGACATAAAATGTAACATGTCAATATATATTAGGTATCTACAAGGTACCACATTATTGTACTTACTTCTAATAAAATAAATTAATTAAAAAAAAAATACAGAGATCCCAAGAAAGGCAATTCTCCGAAGATGGACGCAAAATGCTGGAGTAGCCCAGTGGGCCAGGCAGAATCTCTGGAGAAAAATAGTCGGTGACATTTTTCGGGTCGAGACCCTTCTTCAGACTGAGAGCCAGGGGAGAGGAAAACTAGAAGGTATGAAAAGGTACAGGAACAAATCAGAGTTGGCACCAATCTACTGGCTTCAATATCGTTGTTGGCTGTGATCATGGAACGATGATGAATCTGTCCTGAGCCTCACTTTAAGGTACCATGTTTTGTGTTGAAACTTCCCAAGCAACAGGAGTAGTCTTTCAACCTTAGGCAAATCTCTCTTATTAATACTGATTTTCCTACTAATTAAACATCTCTCAGGGCTGTCGTTGTTATTTATCCTGTTCTGATTGCCAGCCGAGCGATAAAATGAACCATACGTAAAAACCTTTTAAATTCGTAAGTTCTCACTGTGACTGTGTGAGGTTTCCCCAAGATCTTTGGTTTCCTCCCACACTCCAAAGACGTACAGGTTTGTAGGTTAATTGGCTTTGGTAAAATTGTAAATTATTCCCACTGTGTGTAGGATAGCGTAATGCCCCTGTCCCACTTAGGAAACCTGAACGGAAACCTCTGGAGACTTTGCGCCCCACCCAAGGTTTCCGTGCGGTTCCCAGAGGTTGCAGGTGGTTGCCGGAGGTTGCAGGTAGCGGAAGCAGGTAGGGGGACTGACAAAAACCTCCGGGAACCGCACGGAAACCTTGGGTGGGGCGCAAAGTCTCCAGAGGTTTCCGTTCAGGTTTCCTAAGTGGGACGGGGGCATTAGTGTGCGGGGATCGCTGGTCGTTGCGGAATCGGTGGGCCGAAGGGCCTGTTTCCGCGCTGTATCTCTAAACTAAACGAAAAAATGATTAATTCTTAACTTTGTGTTATTGCTTCCTATTCAATGTAAGCGATGGGACCTCATTCACAAATGGGCAAAAAATATTTTAAGATATTCCAGAATTTTTATCACCTCTAGTCCATCAAATATTTAAGAGCTATTCAATTTCTTTGTGGCGAAATGAGCCATTGGTGTGTTCTTCATTCAGTGTTACTTGCAAGAATCATTATTTAGCATTCCAAATGCAACCTATTAAAGATCCCCAACTGTGCATTTACAAAATTAAATAAACCTATTGCATATCATGGGAGCAGAAGCAAGAGCCAAGGGCAAGGCTGGAATGTCTATAATCATGAGAAAGACTTGGCAAGTTGAGTGAATAGGTTCCTTAATATTCTTATTGCGCTGTGCACATGAACAGACTGGGTTGCAACAGGCAACTGAAGGATTGTTTATAGCTTCAGATGCAGTTGAAAATTTATCTCCAGCTTAATTTACAGTTTTAGTTTTAGAGATACAGTACTGGAAACAGGCCCTTCGGCCCATCGAGTCAGTGCCGACTGACACACACGGGGGCCAATTTACACTTTTGGCCCAATTAAGCTACAAAACCTGGATGGCTTTGGAGTGTGGGAGGAAACCGGAGCACCCGGAGAAAACCCACGCAGGTCACGAGGAGAAGGTACAAACTCCGTACAGACAGCAAGCATAGTCGGGATCGAACTATGGTCACCTTGCTGCTCCTTCCAAAGCGCTGGTTTCATCAAGAGAGCATCTAGTTAACCCATCTTTCAGCTGATGAAAGATCTTTTCCATTTGCAAATGTAAATGCTGATGTTTTGACATCCATTCAATATGATCAAACACACAAGGACATTTTTCTCCAACCTGTTGGGTGGCACAGCTGGCAGAGCCGCTGCCTTGCAGCACCAGAGACCCGGGTTCGATCCTGACCTTGGGTCTTGTCTGTGTGGAGTCTACACGTTCTCCCTGTGACAGCGTGGGTGCATAAAGTACTTTGCAAAACCAGACATGGATCAAATCAGGAATCGTGATTGATCTACAGTGGGTTTCCTCCGGGTGCTCTGGTTTCCTCCTACATCCCAAAGTCGTACGGGTTTTGTAGGTTAATCGCCCCTCTGTAAAGTGTCCCCTGGGGTGTAGGCAGTGGATGATAAAGCGGGATAACATAGAACTAGTGTGAACGAGCGATCGATGGATGGTCGGCGTGGTCCCAGTGGGCACTAATGCAATTATCAAGAAAGCTCATCAGCGCCTCTACTTCCTGAGAAGATTACGGAGAGTCGGTTTGTCAAGGAAGACTCTCTCTAACTTCTACAGGTGCACAGTCGAGAGCATGCTGACCGGTTGCATCATGGCTTGGTTCAGCAATTTGAGCGCCCTGGAGAGGAAAAGACTACAAAAAGTAGTAAACACTGCCCAGTCCATCATCGGCTCTGACCTTCCTTCCATCAAGGAGATTTATCGCAGTCGCTGCCTCAAAAAAGCTGGCAGTATCATCAAAGACCCACACCATCCTGGCCACACACTCATCTCCCTGCTACCTTCAGGTAGAAGGTACAGGAGCCTGAAGACTACAACAACCAGGTTCAGGAATAGCTACTTCCCCACAGCCATCAGGCTATTAAACCTGGCTCGGACAAAACTCTGGTTATTAATAACCCATTTTCTGTTATTTGCACTTCATCAGTTTATTTATTCATGTGTGTATATATTTATATCATGGTATATGGACACACTTATCTGTTTTGTAGTAAATGCCTACTATGTTCTGTGTGCTTAAGCAAAGCAAGAATTTCATTGTCCTATACAGGGACACATGACAATAAACTCACTTGAACTTGAACATGAACATGCTGTATCCATACTGTACCTGTAAGCAAATCTAAACCAGTAAACTGCGTCTTCATAGATACAGGTTGAATTTGACTCACTGGTGGAATTATACCAGTGTTCTCACATTGCCGCGAGCTGATAATCGGATGCAAATTTCTGCGTGGATCCTTGGCGCCATTTCTCTTCAGCCTCTAAAGATCCCCAAATGAAATTCCAAGTTATTAACGTAATCAGGCAGCCGATTCTATTCAGCCTTGACCAGTTGTTCTACGAAAGTGATTCATGCATATTCTAAGCTCCACGTGAACCACAAATGTCTTTGAAGTGCCTGATTATCCATTTCTCACAGCCTTTTCATTTCATTTCACTTGCCAGGCTCAGTCAGCTAGTATTATGCTCACACTGTACATTGATATCCTACAGATGTATATTAGGCAAATTGACCATCGAGGCTTCTGTTTGGATGTCAAAGCGTAAGTGAATTTGAGGCAAGCTGTTAGCTATGGTTCTACAGGGAGTCAGCGTGGATGACTCAATATACTGCAGCAGATTTCCCTCCAGCATAGGGACAAAGGGATGATGTTATGCCTACTAATGGGAAATATTGCATGTTGCTAAGGGTGATTATCCCCAACATGTCTCCAGTAAGAGATGCTACCCGCCCCAATATTTCTCTTCTCCAGTGGGGGTTCGACATGAATGCTTGCGGACACGAGAGACAGCAGATGCTGTGATCTGGAGCGAAAGGTAAACACACTGCTGTAGGAACTCAGCAGGCCAGGCGGCATCATGGTCATTCAGCATGGAAACAGGCCCTTCGGCCTACACCGCCCACCATGTCCCATCTACACTAGTCCCACCTGCCTGAATTTGGCCCATATCCCCCTAAACCTGTTCTATCCACAATGTTTCTTAAACGTTGTGATAGTACCTGCCTCAACTACCTCCTCCAGCAGCTCCTTCCATATACCCACCACCCTTTGTGTGTAAAAGTTACCCCTTCAGATTCATATAAAATCTTTCCCCCTTCACCTTAAACCTAGGCCCATCAATGGAGGAAGAGGGATAGCGGATTTTAGTGTTTAGTTTAGTTTAGAGATACAGCGCAGAAACAGGCCCTTCGGCCCACTGAGCCCGCACCGACCAGCGTTCCCCGCACGTTAACACTACCCTACACACACTGGGGACAATTTTACATTTATAACCAAGTCAATCGACCTACAAACTTGCACGTCTTTGGAGTGTGCAGTTTTGGGCGAGGATCCTGGAGGGGGGATGATGGGCAGTGGGAACCAGCACCAAAGTGTCAGAGGTAAAGGTGACTTATTTGCTGTTCAATTAAATTGGTACCGATTGCACTTGTCCATATATTTGCAGAGTAATACAGAGGCAGGCTAATAACTTTCATCCCACCATAACAAAAGTTAATTTGAAAAGAAAGTGGTCAATAGACCATTAATGCAGTTGTGTAGGGTGGCACGGTGGCGCAGCGGTAGAGTTGCTGCCTTACATAGCCAGAGATCCTGGCTCGATCCTGACTACGGGTGCTGTCTGTACGGAGCTTGTACGTTCTCGCCGGGACCACGTGGGTTTTCTCCAGGTGCTCCGGTTTCCTTCCACACTCCAAAGACGTGCAGGTTTGTAATTGGCCTCTGGATATTGTAAATTGTCCCAAGCATGTAGGTAAGTGCCAGTGTGCGGGGTATTCGCTGGTCAGCATGGAGTCGGTGGGCCGAAGGGCCTGTATCTCTTAAGTCTAAAGTCTAACTGAATATATTCAAAATCTGGTTGATACATCCATAATAGATAGACCTTTAGACTTCAGATTTACCGTGTGCGCAGCGTGGAATCAGGCCCTTTGGCTCACCAAGTCCACGCCAACCAGCGTTCACCTGTACACTAACCTCGGACAACCTTACAACTTGCCAAAGCTAATTAACATGCAAACTCCACGCAGACAGCACCAGAGTCAGGATCACACCCGGGTCTTTGGTGCTGCAAGGCTGAAACTCCACCATTGTGCCACCACACTGCCCTTAAAGGACTCAGTCGGCTCAGTAGTTGTTAATATCTTTCGGAAGAGTTAGTGATAGCCCACCCATTTTGCAGAAGATAGACACAAGAAGCTGGAGTAACTCAGCGGGACAGGCAGTATCTCAGGAGTGATGGTATGGGTGACGTTTCGGGTCGAGACCCTTCTTCAGACTGGTCTATCTTCGTGTCTATCTTCAGTTTAAACCAGCATCTGCAGTTCCTTCCTTCCCATTTTGCAATCGTTCTGGAAAGCAGCATCCTCCCAGTTAATTGAACTTGTGTTAAAGCAACTCAGCTGGGCTTACTTCAATGTGTCAATACATGAATACATGAATCAAATGCATGAATGATAATCTGTGCTTTCCAGCACCACTCTCGTTAACTTGCACCCAATGCTTGGAGACCTGGGATGCAGCAATGCTGTAAAATAAGTTGTTCAATGTTAAAACATAAGCAACAAGGACTCGTTGCCCAGAAGGCCAGTGCTTATGAAAAAACATTCCGTATCATTGCTATATTATTTTTGCTTCTATGTTTGTGCATTGAAGTTCGGTATTATGTTGTTAGGAATTTAAAATGGAATTATCTTTTGTTATTCCCGAGTTCTGCAACGGTAGAGTGATATTTTACTTTCCACATTGTGAGCAGCAACAGCGCCCAGCACCGTCGCCATGGTGACAGGTAGGATGTTTGCAGATGCAGAGACAATTTTGAGGCTGCACGATCAATTTTGGCGAGCTGTGTTACTTACGCAACAGAAGACATTGCATTGTTTAGTTTAGTTTAGTTTAGAGATACAGCGAGGAAACAGGCCCTTCGGCCCATCGAGTCCGCGCCGACCAGCGATCCCCGCACATTAACACTACCCGACACACACTTGGGACAATTTGCAATTATACCCAAGCCAATTAACCTACAAACCCGCACGTCTTTGGAGTGTGGGAGGAAACGGAAGATCTCGGAGAAAACCCACGCAGGTCACGGGCAGAACGTGCAAACTCCGTACAGACAGCGCCCGTGGTCGGGATCGAACCCGGGTTTCTGGGGCTGCAAGTGTTGTAAGGCAGCAACTATACCGCTGCGCCACCGTGCCGCCCTTGTGTAGAAAGGAACTGCAGGCGCTGGTCTAAGCCGTAGATAGACACAAAATGCCGGAGTAACTCAGCGGGTCAGACAGCATCTCGGGAGATACTCCAGCATTTTGTGTCAACCTTCAGAAGGCTGTGCATTGATTGGCACATTACCATGGTTACAGCTGAACATTAGTGTGTGGTAGCTGGAGTTTGGACAATAATTCACTGGGATGAATCTTTTGGTTGCATTATGTGGAATGAAATTCATATCCGATCCAGTACCTGTAAATCATTGTGCCATTTCGCCAATAGATATTGCACCACTGGTTACAAATAAGGCTGTATAATGCTTTAATAACGTGAACCTTCTATATACATTTATGAAGATATTTAACTTCTGTTGGGATCCATGAGAAAAGTTATTGAAAGTGAATGGATATACAGTGCATTCAGAAAGTATTCAGACCACTTCACTTTTTCCACATTTTGTTACGTTACAGCCTTATTCTAAAATGGATTAAATTCTTTTTTTTTATCAGCAATCTACACACAATAGCCCACAATAAAAAAGTGAAAACAGGTGTTTAGAAATTTTTGCAAAATAATTAAAAATAAATAACTGAAATATCACATTTACATAAGTTTTCAGACCCTTTACTCAGTACTTTATTGAGGCACCTTTGGCAGTGATTACAACCTCAAGTCTTCTTGGGTATCACGCTACAAGCTTGGCACACCTGTATTTGGGTAATTTATCCCATTCTTCTCTGCAGATCCTCTCAAGCTCTGTCAGGTTGGATGGGGAGTGTCGATGCACAGCTATTTTCAGATCCCTCCAGAGATGTTCGATCGGGTTCAAGTCCGGGCTCTGGCCGGGTCACTTACGGACATTCACAGACTTGTCACAAAGCCACTCCTGCGTTGTCTTGGACGTAAGCTTTAGGTTGTTGTCCTGTTGGAAGGTGAACGTCTGCCCCAGTCCGAGGTCCTGAACGCTCTGGAGCAGGTTTTCATCAAGGATCTCTCTATACTTTGCTCCGTTCATCTTTACCTCGACCGTTTCGGCCGCCTCTTCCATGGAGAGGCGATTTTTTCAGGTCGCCTCCCCCGTGGCCTAACAGCAGGGATCGGCGCCGACTTTCCCGGAGACGCGCCTGGAGCTTCAGCGGCGGGTGCAGCGTGGACTCTCGGCACGGAGCGGGTGAGACCTCGCTGGAGGGGAGCGCTCCGTTACGCTGGCCCGCGGCAGCCGGCAGCCTGAAGCCGCGGTCTGCAGAACTCCAGCTGGTGCGGCGTCTACAGCCCGGGATCTCACGTTGGGGACCCGGGTGGAAGAAGCTTCCACCGCCGGCCCGCGGCCATCTTCTACCGCGGGTGCGGCATGGACTTAACATCTCCCCTGGAGGGGAGCTTCGACCGCTGGCCCTGCAGACTGCGGTGCTTCCGGCTGCGGCACGGCAGGTACTTTAAAACTTTGACCGCCGGCCTACACCAGCCTGAAGCCGCGGTCTCTGGTTGGGAAGAGCCGATCCTGGACGCACCTTGACTTTGACTTTGTCCCTTACCATCTGGACGCCCGCAGCAACGGCTGTGGAGGGTGGTGGTCCCGTGGGGAAAATGGAGGAGGACTGGCCAAGCTCTGTGCCTTCCACCACAGTGATGAATGCTGTGGTGGATGTTTGTGTAAATTTTTTATTGTGGTTGTGTTCTTTATTATTGTACCGCTGCTGGCAACCCAAATACCACCGACCTTGGTTGTGTGGCAATTAAATTATTTCATATGTTAGTAAGTCTCTATCCTAAGGCCCTTCTCCCCCGATTGCTCAGTTTGGCCAGGCTCTATGAAGAGTCCTGGTGGTTTCAAAGTTCTATTTAAGAATGACGGAGGCCACTGTGCTCTTCGGGACCTGCAATGCTCCAAAAAATGTTTTCCCCAGATCTGTGTCTCAACACAATCCTGTCTCGGAGGTATTTGACTTCTGTTGGGATCCATGAGAAAAGTTATTGAAAGTGAATGGATATACAGTGCATTCAGAAAGTATTCAGAAGGAGGTCTACAGACAATTCCTTCGTCTTCATGGCTTGTTTTTTGCTCTGACATGCACTGTCAACGGTGGGACCTTATATAGACAGGCGTGTGCCTTTCCAAATCATGTCCAATCAATTTAATTTACCACTTGTAGACTCCTATCAAGTTGTAGAAACATCTCAAGGATAATTAATGGAAACACGATGCATCAATTTTGAGAGTCACAGCAAAGGGTCTGAATACTTACGTAAATGTGATATTTATTTTTAATTATTTTGCAATAATTACTAAACACCTGTTTTCGCTTTTATATTATGAGGTATTGTGCGTAGATTGATGATAAAAAAAATGACTGTAACCAATTTTAGAATAAGGCTGTAATGTAACAAAATGTGGAAAAAGTGAAGGGGTCTGAATACTTTCTCAATGCACTGTAGAGCATATATCCACCGTCGTGGTCCAAACCTTCAACTTGGACTTATTCTTTCCTTTGAAAATGGCCCCAAAATATAGCGACATGTGGAAGAATTTCACGCTGCAGTGCAACCGTGACACTGAAGAGCCGTTGAACCATTAAAGACCCTTTGAACCATTCCTATAACGTTTAAAAGATACTTGGACAGGTACATGGATAGGATAGGTTTAGAGGGACATGGGCAGGTGGGACCAGTGTAGATGGGGCATCTAAGTCAGTGTGGGCAAGTTGGGCTGAAGGGCCTGTTTCCATGCTGAATGACCCTAGGATTCTCCATCACTTTAAAATGAGCCTGCAAGACTCATTTTGGCCCTTGTGGCTAAGGGGATCAGGGGGTATGGAGAGATGGCAGGTACGGGATACTGGGTTGGATGATCAGCCATGATCATATTGAATGGCGGTGCAGGCTCGAAGGGCCGAATGGCCTACTCCTGCACTTATTTTCTATGTCTATGTCTATGTCTAAGACACCTAGTACGGAAAATCCATTCTTCTTCTTCTTCTTGGGTGTGGCGTGCACAGCCTAAAGATGTCGGACAACTTGTTTTATTTGATCTTATTTGATTGTGCACGCCGGGTTGATTGCATTCGTCGAAACAGGGCGGAACCCTATTCTCCCACCCCGGAAAATATATTAATCCAATAAAACACTTTTTGGAAAATGGAGCAAAATAAAATTTTGGGGTAGAAAGAGCATGTAATAGTTGATCCATATTGACATAAAAATATAGAACGTAGGTGCAGGAGTAGGCCATTCGGCCCTTCGAGCCTGCACCGCCATTCAATCTGATGGTAACAGCCGCAGAACAGCCTCCACCTTCTGGAGAGTGTTGGACCAGGGTAGTTACGGATCAATATGGTTTGGAAGGTATTGTTTGGCATTGTGTAAAGTGCGTTTCTCAGGTGTCTATGCAATGCAGAACTTGATATGAAATATGGTTAAAAAGCACTGAGGAAAAGACTTTTAGGATCTTGATTGATTACATAGAATGCATTTTTGGAATGCATGCATGGATGGACACACAGTGCTGGAGTAACCCAGGAGATCAGGCAGGATCTCTGGAGAAGATGGATAGGTGAGAATTACATGTCGGGACTGTACTTCAGACAGACCCTATCTGAAGAAGGGTCTTGACCTGAAACGTCACCTATCCATGTTCTACAGAAATGCTGCCTGACCCGCTGAGTTACTCCAGCACTTTAGTGTATTAACCAGCATTTGTGGTTCCTTGTTTCTAGAATAAGGACCTGTTCTTGTTTTATACTGTTCTATGTTCTATGTTGGGACGACATATGGCACAATGGGCTAAGTGTTCGGCTGGCAACCGGAAGGTAGCCGGTTCGAATCCCGCTTGGAGTGCATACTGTCGTTGTGTCCTTGGGCAAGACACTTCACCCACCTTTGCCTGTGTGTGAATGTGTGTGAATGTGTGTGAGTGATTGGTGGTGGTCGGAGGGGCCGTAGGCGCAGAATGGCAGCCACGCTTCCGTCAGTCTGCCCCAGGGCAGCTGTGGCTACAGAAGTAGCTTACCACCACCGAGTGTGACTGAGGAGTGAATGAATAATGCGATGTAAAGCGCCTTGAGTATTAGAAATCCCATCCATCATTATTATTATTATTATTATGTTCTATCTTCTGTTTTGGGGAGAACCAGCCTATTTTACCTGGGCATTGAGGAACACCGAATAAATCGATCAGTGGACTGTGTAACTTTACTTGTTGTCGTGAGAATAATTTCTTATGAAACATGGCAGTAAACTGATTTGGGATTCCACCGCGATCACTAGCTTTCAACAAAATGATGAGTATTGACTGCTCTGTAGGATTGGCACGAGTAATGCTTTTTCATTCAATACAACAGGGAATGGAGAATGCGGGAGAGTTTTTATTTTAGTTTAGTTTATTTCAGTGATACAGCACGGATACGGGCCCTTCGGCCCACCGAGTCCGCACCGACTGGCGATCCCCGCACATTAACACTATCCTACACACACTAGGAACAATTTTACATTTATAACAAGCCAATTAACCTACAAACTTGTACGACTTTGGAGAGTGGGAGGAAACCGAAGATCTCGGAGAAAACCCACGCAGGTCACGGGGAGAGCGTACAAACTCCGTACAGGCAGCACCCGTAGTCAGGATCGCACTCATAGAAACATAGAAAATAGGTGCAGGAGTAGGCCATTTGGCCCTTCGAGCCTGCACCGCCATTCAATATGATCATGGCTGATCATCCAAATCAGTATCCTGTACCTGCCTTCTCTCCATACCCCCTGATCCCTTTAGCCACAAGGGCCACATCTAACTCACTCTTAAATATAGCCAATGTACTGGCCTCAACTACCTTCTGTGGCAGAGAATTCCAGAGATTCACCACTCTCTGTGTGAAAAATGTTTTTCTCATCTTGGTCCTAAAATATTTCCCCCTTATCCTTAAACTGTGACCCCTTGTTCTGGACTTCCCCGACATCGGGAACAATCTTCCTGCATCTAGCCTGTCCAACCCCTTAAGAATTTTGTACGTTTCTATAAGATCCCCCCTCAATCTTCTAAATTCTAGCGAGTACAAGCCGAGTCTATCCAGTCTTTCTTCATATGAAAGTCCTGACATCCCAGGAATCAGTCTGGTGAACCTTCTCTGTACTCCCTCTATGGCAAGAATGTCTTTCCTCAGATTAGGAGAATCTGGCACTCGGGTCTCTGGCGCTGTGAGGCAGTAGCTCTACCGCTACACCACCATTAGTCAAAGGGAAAAGAGCTCCTCGCTTGATATTCTGGAGATTTTCTCAATTATATTTGAAGTCGGCAAAAAAGTTTCAGAGTTTTGTTTTGTGGGAAGTTTATTCCATGGAGATTCAAATCAAAAGACCACAAGGCCTTACCTCCTGCTGCTTTTACATGCGTTCGCCATGCTTGAGTCCACGATTATGAAAACACCATTTGAGGATGGAACAAGTTATAAGTTAACGATACAGTGTTTTGTTTGTTTCAACCTCTTGGATGTTGGCGTGGTACATGCATACGATGCAATTGGAGAACGTGTTAAGAATAGAGATTTCCCCCCTGAGCAACAAGCTCAGTGAGCAGCGAGCTAGAAGTCCTTCTGAGATCTTGTATTTTTTCATTTGGCCTCACTAACATCCAAGCAGTAACTTATTTTCCAAAGGAAATTAATACAATTGATGTTTTTGCCTCCTGTTCCTCCTGGATTAGAGGGTTTCAGCTGCAATGGGATGTTTGACAGATTTAGATTTTTTTCTCTGGAACATCCAAGGTTGAGAGAAAACTTGATAGAAACTGGGTAGAGTGGATGTGAAGAGGATGCTCCCATTTGTGGGAGAGTCTAGGACCAGAGGCCGTAGCCTCAGAATAAAAGGACGTACCTTTAGAAAGGAGATGAAGAGGAATTTTTTAGTCAGAGGGTGGTGAATCTGTGGAATTCATTGCCACAGACGGCTGTGGAGGCCAACTCAATGGATATTTTTAAGGCAGGGATTGGCAGATTCTTGATTAGCACGGGTGTCAAGGGTTACGGGGGAGAAGGCAGGAGAATGGGGTTGAGAGGAAAAGGTAGATCAGCCATGATTGAATGGCGGATTAGATGTGATGGGCCAAATGGCCTAATTCCGCTCCTGTAACTTAAGAACTTAAAATTAGATAGGGTAGACAGTCAGAACGTTTGTTTTCCCAGGGTGGAAATATCCACCACTAGAGGGCGTAGCTGTAAAGTGAGAGGGGGGAAAGCTTAATGGAGATGCGCGGGGCATGTTTTTGTACACTCAGGGAGTGGTAGGGGCCTGGAACGCTTTGCCAGTGCTGGTGGTGGAGGCAGATACGATAGTGGTATTTAAGAGGCTTTTGGATTGAAGCACATTGAAGTGCAGGGAATAGAGGGATAGGGATCATGTACAGGCAGGTGAGATCAGTTTAACGTGGTATTGTGTTTGGCACAAACACAGCTGTTCTTGAGTTGCACTGTCCTATTGGAATAGAAAGAGGAGCTGATATAACAATGGTGCTTTAGAAGCTTTTAGGTGGATACACAGTGAATGGAGGGATATGTATCACGTGCAGGTAGAGATGATTAGTTTAACCTGACATCATGTTATAAAGTTATCTCTTATTATTCCTGCAAGTTGCGATTTTGCTGTTCATAAACACAGCTGTTAGATTTGTCCCTGGGGAAGAATGCTGCACAAAAAGAGAGGATTTCTGAATTGCCACAATATAGGGCGGCGCGGTGGCGCAGCGGTAGAGTTGCTGCCCTGGGTTCGATCCTGACTACGGGTGCTGTCTGCATGGAGTTTGTACGTTCTCCCCGTGACCTGCGTGGGTTTTCTCCAGGTACTCCGGTTTTCTCTCACACTCCAAAGACATACAGGTTTGTATGTTTCAGGACGTTTTGGGTCAGGACCTTTCTTCCAACGTTCGTTTGAGTGTGAAGAAAAGTCCAAATTCAAAACTTAGTCAGTCCATTTTCTCCCCAGGCTGCCAGACCTGTTGAGTTCCTCCAGTATTTTTTACTTTGTTTAAATACTACTTGGGCGGCACGATGGCGTAACGGTAGAGTTGCTGCCTTACAGCGCTTACAGTGCCGGAGACCCAGGCTCCATCCCGATGACGGCTGCTGTCTGTACTGATTTTTTACGTTTTCCCTGTGAGCGCGTGTGTTTTCTCCGAGGTCTTCGGCTTCCTCCCACACTCCAAAGACGTACGGGTATGTAGGTTAATTGACATGGTAAATGTAAACATTGTCCCTAGTGTGTGTAGGATAGTGTTAATGTACTACGGGGATCACTGGTTGGCGTGGACCCGTTCGGCCGAACAACTTGTTTCCGCGCTCTATCTCTAAACTAAACTAAACTAAACTACTTTGCTTGTAACCGTTGCAACCGCAAGAAATGCAACACCTGTCCCTTCACCTCCCCCCTCGACTCCATTCAAGGTCCCAAGCAGTCGTTCCAGGTGCGACAAAGGTTCACCTGTATCTCCTCCAACCTCATCTACTGCATCCGCTGCTCTAGATGTCAGCTGATTTACATCGGTGAGACCAAGCGTAGGTTGGGCGATCGTTTCGCCGAACACCTCCGCTCAGTCCGCAATAACCTACCTGACCTCCCGGTGGCTCAGCACTTCAACTCCCCCTCCCATTCCCAATCCGACCTCTCTGTCCTGGGTCTCCTCCATTGCCAGAGTGAGCAACAGCGGAAATTGGAGGAACGGCATCTCATATTCCGTCTGGGGACCTTGCGTCCTTATGGCATTAACATTGAATTCTCCCAATTTGGCTAGCCCTTGCTGACTCCTCCCCTTCCTTAACCCTCTAGCTGTCTCCTCCCACCCTCCCATCCGCCCGCCCTCGGGCTCCTCCTCCTCCTCCCCTTTTCCTTCTTTCTTTCCTCCCCCCACCCCCCATCAGTCTGAAGAAGGGTTTCGGCCCGAAACGTCGCCTATTTCCTTCGCTCCATAGATGCTGCTGCACCCGCTGAGTTTCCCCAGCAATTTTGTGTACCTTCGATATTCCAGCATCTGCAGTTCCCTTTTGAATATTTTGCTTGTACAATGCGTTGTACTTTGATTTTCCAGATGGTCTCACCCATTTTGTTTAGTTAACCAACCCCAGTTTAGTTTGGTTTAGAGATACAGCATGGAAACAGGCCCTTCGGCCCACCGAGTCTGTGTGCTGACCAGCAATCCCCGTACACTAGCATTATCCTACACACTAGGGACAATTTACAGTTTTTAACCAAAGCCAATTCACCTACAAACCTGTACATCTTTGGGTTTGGGAGGAAACCGGAGCACCCGGAGAAAACACACGGGGAGAATGTCCAAACTCCGTACGGACAGCACCCGCAGTCAGGATCAAACCCGGGTCTCTGGCGCTGTAAGGCAGCAACTCTACCGCTGCACCACCGTGCCACCCTAGACGGTGACAATCTTGGCGAATGAGGCTGTCAGCACACTGGATGACTAAGGAAAGTTCCTTCAAAAAAGTTTCTTTGAAAACTGCTGCATCTTTCTAATCTCATCGTGGTAACTGCTCCAATCACCGGCCACTGGGTCCACAGAGCGTTTTGCTGCCCCATTATTCATCCTCGACGCGCTGAGATGATGCTGGTAGCTCTCGAACATGGGTTAGGCATACGTGGGGCAAGGGGAGCAACAGTATGAACGAGGAAGATTGCAGAAGTCATCAGTTTAGCTTTGTGTAAAATGGGTGAGAGCAAACTGACCTGCAAGTTACCAGGGATGTTTCCTACACTAACTTCCTGACTTCAGGATATATGGAAGCACTTCATACCAATGAGATGGGTTTGAAGTGTATTCACTGTTGAAATCGCAACCACTCCAACGATTCTGCAAATGGTAGCGTGATGGATGGCCAGCTAATCTATTTTGAGACACAGGAAAACAATCCTCAAGTTCCTTCTATATTTCTTTGGAAGAAATGCCCAGGGATCGTCTCCAAGACCAAAAGAGGCTGCAGAAGGTGGTGGGCATTGCTCATGACCTCCTCGCCATCAAAGGGATCTACAGGATCCACTGCCCCAAGAAGGCAGCCAATGTCATCAAAAACGTGGAGCGGCTTGGTGCCGCAAGGTGGCGCTGCGGTAGAATTGCTGCCCTAGAGCGCCAGAGTCCCGGGTTCAATCCCGACTATGGGTGCTGCCTGTATGGAGTTTGTACATTCTCCCCGTGACCCACGTGGGTTTTCTCCAGGATCTCCGGTTTCCTCCCACGCCGCCAACGCTAGTGTGTAGGATAGTGATAATGTAGGCCCAATGGGCTGAATGTCATAATTCTGCTCATAAGATCATGTGATAGGAGCAGAATTAGGCCATTTGGCCCATCGTCAACGCCATTCTAGTGGTAATCTACTGAATTCCAGATGGCAATCTACTGAATTCCACGTTCCTTCAGACTGAAGGGTCCTACTCTGTAAGGTTGTCTGTCTAATTCCCTCCACACATGCCTGGCCTGCTGTTCTTCCAGCAGTAATTTTTAATTCCATCCATGCCTTAATCAAATACCTGTACAGCCACGACGTAAATGTTGTCATAATTTTATAACTAATAAGAGCAAATTTAGCCATTCGGCCCATCAAGTCCACTCTGCCATTCAATCATGGCTGATCTATCTCTCCCTCTAATCCCATTCTCCTGCCTTCTCCCCATAACCTCTGATGCCCGTACTAATCAAGAATCTATCTATCTCTGCCTTAAATATATCCACTGACTTCTGCTTTATCAAACCGCTCTGATGCTGATTCTCCAAGAAAAATAATCTCACTTCCCCTCCCCCCCCCCCCCCCCCCCCCCCCTCACAAATTGGGAAAACCTCTCCGGAATTGCATCAATTATTCGGATTGCTGCCGTTACCGGACCTCCTTGTGTTTGTAACCTGCTGCTCTGCAGGATCACACGGCATGGACCTCTTTTGTAAGCCCCTCCGACGCATGGCTACCTGCTGCCCAGCGATCATCTTGAGCGGAAGTTAATGATTTCTCCTGTGAAGCAAAGAGAAAGGCAAGGAAAACCTGCAGTTGCTTTGTAAATAGGCATTTGCTGGCAGCACTGCTGAATTAAAGTCCACTGAATTATTCAGCCTGGGGAAGGAGATATAGATGCTTGGTTGAATTGATTGAAAGGTACAGCATGGAAACAGGCCCTTCATCCCACCGAGCCCACGCCTGACATCGATCACCCACACACACACACGTTCTGTTGTTATCCTACTTTCTCATCCACTCCTTACACACTAGGGGCAATTTTAGGCCAATTAACCTATAAACCCATAAATGTTTAGGATGTGGGAGCTTTCAGTGGAGGTAGTTGAGGCAGGGACTATCACAACATTGAAAGAATCACTTGGACAGGTATATGGATAGGACAGGTTCAGAAGGAAAATGTATGGTCTATGGCCATGCTAGCCTGAAAACACATGATGTCATCTGATCTCAGAAGCTACGTAGGCTCAGGCCTGGTTGGTACTTGGATGGGAGACCACCCTGGGAATACCAGATGCGGTGGACTTAAAGCTTTTCACTGTACCTCGGTATACGTGACAATGGGGAGAAGGCAGGATAATGGGGTTAGGAGGGAGAAAGCCATGGCCGTGGAAAGAATGGCGGAGTAATTCTGCTCCTATCACTTATTGAATTGAATTGAATCCTTTATTTGTCATTCAGACCTTTCGGTCTGAACGAAATGCTGTTGCCTGCAGCCATACATGTAATAATAACAAAACACAAATTAACATCCACCACAGTGAGTTCACCAAACACCTCCTCACTGTGATGGAGGCAAAAGTCTTAGAGTTACTGTCTCTTCCCTCCTCTTCTCCCTCTGCGCCGAGGCGATACCCCATTTGACATAAACTAAACCCTTCAAATGCAGGCAGGTGGGACTACTGTGGATGAGGTATGGTGGTTGGCATGCACCTGTTGGGCTGAAGGGCCTGCTTGCATGCTGTATGGCTACACCCAGAGGAAACTCACGTGGTCATGGGGAGAACATAGAAACATAGAAACATAGAAAATAGGTGCAGGAGTAGGCCATTCGAGCCTGCACCGCCATTCAATATGATCATGGCTGATCATCCAACTCAGTATCCTGTACCTGCTTTCTCTCCATACCCCCTGATCCCTTTAGCCACAAGGGCCACATCTAACTCCCTCTTAAATATAGCCAATGAACTGGCCTCAACTACATTCTGTGGCAGAGAATTCCAGAGATTCACCACTCTCTGTGTGAAAAATGTTTTTCTCATCTCAGTCCTAAAAGATTTCCCCCTTACCCTTAAGCTGTGACCCCTTTTTCTGGACTTCCCCAACATCGGGAACAATCTTCCTGCATCTAGCCTGTCCAATCCCTTAAGAATTTTGTAAGTTTCTATAAGATCCCCCCTCAATCTTCTAAATTCTAAGAACGTGCAAACTTCACGCAGGCAGCAAACAGCAACCCGGGAGCTGTGGTGGAAGTGGCATGGACTGAAAATGGTCTCATCTGCTTCAACTTCCCGTGAGGCCAATTCTGCGGAGAACCTCTGCGCTGACAGCAAGACTAAGGCTGGCGCAACCCCTTGCGATCAATATCAACCATGAAAAAACACACAAAATACTTGAAGGGCACAGTGGCGCAGCGGTAGAGTTGCTGCCTTACAGCGCCAGAGACCTGGGTTCGATCCTGACCACGGGCGCTCTCTGTATAGAGTTTGTACTTTCACCCCGTGACCTGCGTGAGATTTCTCCACGTGCCGCATTTTACTCTCACACTCCAAAGACGTATAAGGTTTGTAGGTTAATTGGCTTTGGTCAAATTTTTAATTGTCCCTATTGTGTGTAAGATAGTGCTAATATACGGGGTGATCGCTGGTCGGCGCGGACTCGGTGGGCCGAAGGACCTGTTTCCGCACTGTATCTCTAAAGTCCTTAGTCTAACTCAGCAGGTCAGGCAGCATCTGTGGAGGGAACGGGCATGTGACATTTCGGGTCAGGTCACTGGTTGAGTACGGGGAAGAAAACTGGACAAGAAGGGTAGGGGCCATATTAAGCCTGGCAAGTGATAGGTGGATACACAAGATGCTGGAATTCTGAGCAGAACACAAAGTGCTATCGTAACTCAAACTATTGTACTTTCTTACCTACTATCATGTATTCAGACTTCACTTTAAAAATAATTTCAATGTTGGCAGAGTTTTGCCGTATTTAATAACTTTTAATTTCAATTTATCTATTTCCTCTAATATTTCAGTTAACATATTGTAATATAGCTTGCATATGTTTCTGTAAAATGCATTTTGAAGGAAGAACAGTAAGTTCTCAGCTTTCTTTTGTAGATTTATTTTCCAATTAATATAATTTTTTTTAGATACCGTGTGGAAACTGGTTTATCAGCCCACCGAGTCCGCGCCGACCAGCAACCCCCGTACACTAGTTCCATCCTACACACTAGGAACAATATACAGAAGCTAGTTTGCCTACAAACCTGCAGGTCAGTGGAATGTGTGGGGAAACCAGAGCACCCTGAGAAAACCCACATGGTCACAGGGAGAACGTACAAACTCCGCACAGACAAGCACCCGTAGACAGGATCGAACCCGGGTCTCTGGCGCTGTCCCACTGTGCCATTTTCTGTATTTAATACAAAAAATTTCTGGGTCCGTAAAAGATCAAGGAAATGAGAGTTGTGGAGAAATATCACAGCCTAGTTCAGCCATTAGTTGAGTTGATTTGAGTTTAGTTTATTGCCAAGTGTACCCAGGTACAGTGAAAAGCTTTTGTTGCTTTTCACTGTTAGTCGGTACACACATTGAAACATATAAGATTGCTAAGGGTTTGGACACGCTAGAGGCAGGAAACATGTTCCCGATGTTGGGGGAGTCCAGAACCAGGGGCCACAGTTTAAGAATAAGGAGTAAGCCATTTAGAACCGAGACGAGGAAACACTTTTTCTCACAGAGAGTGGTGAATCTGTGGAATTCTCTGCCTCGGAGAGCAGTGGAGGCTGGTTCTCTGGATGCTTTCAAGAGAGAGCTAGATAGAGCTCTTAAAAATAGCGGAGTCAGGGGATATGGGGAGAAGGCAGGAACGGGGTATTGATTGTGGATGATCAGCCATGATCACATTGAATGGCGGCGCTGGCTCGAAGGGCCGAATGGCCTACTCCTGCACCTACTGTCTATTGTCTATTGCGTGCTAACCTGTTAGCGGAAAGACAAAACGCGATTGCAATCGAGCCGTCCGCAGTGTTCAGACACATGACAAAGTTCAAGGTAAAGCACTGACTGGCAACGTTGGTCCATTTGACATTCTGTTACCTATCTCAGCTCTGCCATTTTGGAGGTCGGGCTTTTCCAGCAGTGTATGGGAGGAAGGAAAGCCTAACAGAATTGCCAGAACACGAGGAAATATGTTCCACCATTCAATATGATCATAGCTGATCTAGGCTGCCCTCAACTACTCAATGACCTCTCTCCATAACCCTTAATTCCTTCGTCTTTCAGAATATTTAATGATCGCCACCCACGGATGTTAGGGGTTATGGGGAGAAGGCAGGAGAATAGTGTTAGGAGGGAGAGATAGATCAGCCATGATTGCATGGCGGAGTAGACTTGATGGGCCGAATGCTCTAATTCTGCTCCTATCACATGAATTCATAGCGAGAGGGTTTGTGTATTGGATCAAGGAGGTCCAACTGCAGTTGTACTAATTCCTTCGCTCCATAGATGCTGCCTCACCCGCTGAGTTTCTCCAGCATTTTTGTCTACCTGCAGTTGTACAGGGCCCTGATGAGACCGCACCTGGAGTATTGCGTGCAGTGTTGGTCTCCTAGTTTGAGGAAGGACATTTATGCTATTGAGGGAGTGCAGCGTAGGTTCATCAGGTTAATTCCCGGGATGGTGGGGCTGACATATGATGAAAGAATGGATCAATTGGGCTTATATTCACTGGAATTTAGAAGGATAAGAGGGTATCATATAGAAACATATAACATTCTAAAAGGATTGGACAGGCTAGATGCAGGGAAAATGTTCCCGATGTTCCCAGAACAAGGGGGTCACTGTTTAAGAATAACCATTTAGGACTGAGATGAGGAAAGATTTTCTCCCAGAGAGTTGTGAATCTGTGGTATTCTCTGCCACAGAAGGCAGTGGAGGCCAATTCGCTGGATGTATTCAAGAGAGACTTGGATATAGCTCTTAGGGCTAAAGGAATCAAGGGATATGAGGATTAAGCAGAAACAGGGTACTGATTCTGGATGATCAGCCATGATCATGTTGAATGGCGGTGCTGGAAGGACATCAAAAGTAAAGGGGAAGGCAGGTCAATGGGGTTGAGAGGGAAAGATAGATCAGCCATGATCGAATGGTGGAGCAGAATTGATGGGCCGAGTGGCCTAATTCTACTCCCATGTCTTATGAACATGCCTCTCACAGGAATGAGTAATTCAAATAACTTTATACTATCAGTTTATCCACACACCTAACTGCTGTCTCGCCGTCTGAAGAAGGGAGCCGACTCAAAACGTCACCTGTCTATATTCTCCAGAGATGCTGCCTGACCCGCAGAGTTACTCCAACACTTTGTATTGTTTTTTGCAAACCAGCATCTGCAGTTCCCTGTTCCTCCATTTTACTGCAGTCTTAATTTTGCTGTTCCCATTCTATTTCATTACACCCACCTCACGTTATTGCACAAATCTTCACTGTTGTTAGTCTTGAATTGGACGAACCTTCTGCGTTTTTCCTACGCCTTCGTTCCAGATTACTATCGTTATCCCAAATTTCATTCCGCCTGCTTTCCCCGGGCGAGAATTTTTTAAAATTAAATCCATGTCCTAAACCAGTTTCTCAACTTTTCCCCTCCCTTGCCCTTTCTCCACCAATTTTCTTAAGGTAGAGTGAGTTCCACAACAGCATGTGGTTCAAGACCGGAAGGCATTGCAGAGGGTGGTGAAAATTGCCCAACGCATCACCGGTTCCTCGCTCCCCTCCATTGAGTCTGTCCAAAGCAAGCGTTGTCTGCGGAGGGCGCTCAGCATCGCCAAGGACTGCTCTCACCC
This sequence comes from Amblyraja radiata, assembly GCF_010909765.2. Classification (NCBI taxonomy): domain Eukaryota; kingdom Metazoa; phylum Chordata; class Chondrichthyes; order Rajiformes; family Rajidae; genus Amblyraja; species Amblyraja radiata. The sequence goes on along the minus strand of NC_045966.1, from coordinate 10,033,775 downwards.
CAACCATGGACTGTTTACCCTCCTACCATCCGGGAGGCGCTACAGGTCTCTCCGTTGCCAAACCAGCAGGTCCAGGAACAGCTTCTTCCCGGCGGCTGTCACTCTACTCAACAACGTACCTCGATGACTGCCAATCACCCCCCCCACCCCCCGGACACTTATTATCACTTATTATTATTTATTTAAATCATTTGCTATGTCGCTCTTCCAGGGAGATGCTAAATGCATTTCGTTGTCTCTGTACTGTACACTGACAATGACAATTAAAATTGAATCTGAATCTGAATCTGAATCTGACCCTGTAGGCCTGGCACCAATGTCACACAATGTAGTCTAGTTTATTGTCACGTGTACCAAGAAACAGTGAAAAGCATTTGTTGCGTGCTATTCAGTCAGCAGAAAGACAATACAAGATTACAATCGAGCCACCCCCCCCCCCCCCCCCCCTGTGCACAGATACAGGATAAAGGGAATAATGTGTAGTGCAAGTCCAATAAAGTCCCATTAAAGATAGTCCGAGGGTCTCCAATGAGGCAGTTAGTAGCTTAAGACTGCTCTCTGTTTGTTGATAGGGTGGTTCGGCTGCCTGATAACAGCTGGGAAGGGACTGTCCCTGTATGTGGAGGTGTGTATTTTCACACTTCTGCACCTCTTGCCTGATGAGAGAGGGGAGGAGGGAGTGACTAGGGTGAGACTGGTCCGTGATTATGCTGCTGTCCTTGTCGAGGCAACGTGAGGTGTCGACGGTGTCAATGGAAGGGAGGTTGGTCTGTGTGATGGTCTGGGCTGCGTCTCTGTAAATTCTTGTGGTCTTGGATGGAGCTGTTCCCAAATCAAGCTGCGATGTATCCTGATAAAATGTTGTCTACGACGCATCTGTAGAAGTTGGTGAGAGTTGTTGAAGACATGCCGAACTTCCTAAGCCTTCTAAGGAAGTGGAGGTGTTGCTTTAATATGGCTGGTCCAGGACAAGTTGCGGGTGATATTTACCCCTAGGAACTTGAAGTCTTCAACCATCTCTACTTCGGTGCCATCATTTCAAATCGGGGTATGTGTACCGCTTCACTCCCTGAAGTCGATCACTATCTCCATTGTCTTGCTGACATTGAGAGAGAGAGAGAGATTGTTGCCTCGACACCTGGTCATGAGGTTAGAGAGAGGCAAGTAATCTCAGTATAGTTTTCTACCTGGATGTTTAAACATTTTCTTGGAGGTGGTCTTGGAGGGGAGGATGCTCCTCAAACGGCAGAGCATCTTGACAATCCAACTTACCCCCTTCCATCACACACTGGCCAACAGGAACAACCTCCTGCAGCTTACCTTAAAGTCGCTGGAAGCATTATTCCAGTTCACCCCCCTGGACCGACCCTTGCTCTCCATGCCCAATGTCTCCAGCAACTCCATCCTGATATTCCACGTATGATGAGCGTTTGGGCGGTGCAACGTCCAAGGAGCCTCCGAGCGCGTTTGGCCGCTCGGTGAAGCCTCTCCGCCAGTTTCGGCCAATGAACGAAGCCCCCGGGCGCAGTTCGGCTCTCTGATGGAGCGTTTCCGTGTCGAACGAGCACTGGGTTGGGTACGGCCATCTGCCGAGTCTTCACTTGGTTCTTGGGTTTTAATAACTTGGTAGAAATCCACCCTGAGATGACTTGCCTTTCTCTCACCGATCGCAACCATGTTTTCCCCTGTCATCTGCTGCACAAATTTAGCCGTGCGAACACATACATCATCTTCATGAAAGTACCAACCATCGCAACTCCTAGTCGCACTTCATGCAAATCACGGAGATTCACAACTAACTGAATTAACAAACAACACAATCCTCTGTTTTTGTATCTGCATCTGTCCCTTCATCTGAATGCTTTAAATCTGCATAGCACATTATCACAATCACAATAATACGTTATTAGCCAAGTATGTTTTGCAACATATGAGGAATTTCATTTGCCAAGTCAGTCGCACAAATAAAAAGCAACGGAACACACAAAATATATTTTAACATAAACATCCATCACAGTGACTCCTCCACATTCCTCACTGTGATGGAAGGCGAAAAAAAGTTCAATCTCTTCCCTTTGCTCACCCGTGGTCGGGGGCCTCGATCCCTCCGTTGATGGGATGATCTTGACTCCCGTAGTTGGCGGCGTTTGGGCCCTCTGCATCGAGACAATCGGCTCCTGAATCGGGGGGTTGTCAGCTCCCCCGCGCTGGACGATCGAACCCCACGTCCGATCCTCTGCGTTCGTTGGAGCTCCCGACACCCACGGCCTCTCCCGAGACTGTGAGCTCCCGATGTAAAGTTTGCAGGCCGCGGTCCAGGCAAGGGATCGACTCCAATGTTAAGTCCACGCCCTGCGATGGGGCCCAAGGTCAGTCCGAGGAGGCTTCCAGCTCCATCGATGGTAGGCCGCAGAGCGACCAGAGAATGCGATCCGAAAATTAATCGCATCTCCGGCAAGGTAAGAAACTGGTTTCCCACGACCCCCCCCCCCCCCCCATGACCCCCCCCCCCCCCCCCACATAAAACAAACCGGAGAACATTTACACAGACTTTTAACACATACTAAAAATTAAAAAAAGAAAAAACAAACATTGGCGGGGCGGCCAATCGTGTGGCGCAGCGCAGCTATAGAATTGCTTCATCACAGCACCAGAGACTTGGGTTTGATCCTGACTACTGCTGCTGTCTGTGCGGAGTTTTTCCATTCTCTCTAGGACCGTGTGGTTTTCTCCGGGTGCTCCGGTTTCCATCCGCACTAAGCGACGTGCAGGTTTGTAGGTTAATTGGCTTCTGTAAATTGTCTGCAGTGTGTAGGATCCAACACATGTAAGGGCGATCGCTGGTCGGAGCAGACTTGGTGGGCCACCAAGCATATTTCCACATTGTATCTCTAACTAAACCAAACTGATTGCGACCCTTCTTCAGTCTCAACCCGAAACGTCACCTATTCCTTTTCTCCAGAGATGCTGCCTGACTCGCTGAGTTACTCCAACATGTTGTGTCTATCTTCAGTGTAAACCAGCATCTGCAGTTCCTTCCTACACAGATTTGTAGGTAAATTGGCTTCTGTGAATTGACCCTAGTGTGTTGGATGTGAAACAGAGTTAACAGAATTATGGGCCTGTCCCACTTACGCAACTTTTTCGGTGACTGCCAACACCCATCATAGGTCGTTGCAGGTCACTGAAAACTTCCAACATGTTGAAAATTCAGCGGCGACCAGAAAGACGCTACGACTCTTTGGGCGACTGAGGAGACTACTCACCCTGTCGTGGGGTGAAGCCTGTATGGTCGTGAGTAGTTGCCTAAAGATCCGTACCTTGTTCTGGTCGCCGCTGGATTTTCAACATGTTGGAAATTTTCGGCGACCTGCTGTGACTATGACGGGTGCCGGCAAGTCGCCGAAAAAATTGCGTAAATGGGACGGGTGATGATAGGTCGGTGTGGGATCACTGGGCTGAAGGGCATATTTCCACATTGTATCTCTAACTAAACCAAACTGATTGCGACCCTTCCGGAAGTGGCGGCGCTGTGAAACTGCTGCGGCTCGCCTGCAGTCTGTCGGTTTTTACTTTTTTGTGTTGTTTTTTTTGTCTAGTTCAGTTAAACTTTTGGTTGTTAGGTGGTGTTATGTGTGTGGGGGGGGGGGGGGGGGCTGAAACAGGGCTTTCTGTCTCTCCCTTCGGGGGAATGCGACTTTCTTGTCGTATCCCCCTTCTCTTCCCCCGCCTGAGCTGAGGCCTAATGGCGGAGCTGGCGGCCTCCAACCTGCGACCGACCTCGAGGCTCCGGAGGTAGAGCCAGCCAGGACTTACCAACGCGAGGCTGGCCGTCTTCGAGCTGCGGCAACGTTCCGGCAGCGGCACGACTCGGCGCTCCGGTGAGGGCGGACGGCGCGGGGCTGAGACACTCCTGTGTGGGCGGACCGGCTACCTGCTGGAAGGCGCTCCCGTGTGGGCGGCCTGGGTCCCGGCTGGAAGGCGCTCCCGTGGGGGCGGCCCGGCTCTCGGCTGGAATGCGCTCCCATGTGGGCAGCGCGGTGCGGGGCTGAGACGCTGCCGTGTGGGCGGCCCGGTGCGGGGCGGAGACGGTACTCCGGCGGCTGAGGTGGTGTTCTGGCGGCGGCGACCTGGATCCGGGGCTCGGCCGCGGGCCAGTGGACGACATCGTCGGGAGCTCGTAGGTCACAGGCTGGTACCTGTTTTCCGGAGCTCCCGTGGCAACAGCTGCGTCCGCTGGACTGGAGGGCGGCAGCTTCGACCACCCCCGGGCCGCGGAGCTTGAACCGCGGGACTGACTTACCATCGCCCGGTGGGGTATTGCCTCAGCGCAGAGGGAGAAGAGGAGGGAAGAGACAGCAACCCTAAGACTTTTGCCTCCATCACAGTGAGGAGGTGCTTGGTGGACTCACTGTGGTGGATGTTAATTTGTGTTTATTGTGTGTTGTTTATTATTACATGTATGGCTGCAGGCAACAGCATTTCGTTCAGACCGAAAGGTCTGAATGACAAATAAAGGATTCAATTCAATTCAATTCTTCAGTCTCAACCCGAAACGTCACCTATTCCTTTTCTCCAGAGATACATTTAAATATCATTGTTTCAATCAAATTTCAGTGCTTTACTCCAAGACCATCTGCTCAGTCAGAGGCAATAAGCATTGTTCACTATCAGACATTCATTTATATTAGCTGAAGACTGTCTGAAAAACACTTTAATAAGACAAGGCTGATGTGAATTGATCAGCCACTTTATCTTCCATGCAGAAAGTGAGCAGAGTGTAACAATTATAAACAAATGTCACTTACTTTACTCAATTTTAACTTCATTGTTCGAAAAAATGAGAAAAAACTACTAACTTCGCCCTCGCCTCCTGTCATTTGCTGACTTGCTTGTTTTTAAAATTACTTTTCATTCTAGATAAGTTTGAACAATAAGTGTGAGGCTCCTGAATGTCAATGTTTGGCCCTTGGGTCAGACGGAAATTCTGCAATTTCTTTTGTGAAACTTAACTGTTCAAGTATTTCTTTTATGTCTGCTGATCTTGACTTTATAAATGGTAAAATAGACAGTCGTCAACTGACATCCCTCAAGTTGTGTATTTCAATTACAGCCCATTGAAATGAATTCTATTGATGTGTTTCATGGGCATGTGTATAATGGACTTGATTCTCATTTTCAATTTCCCGTGTGTTGGTTAATATTTTTTTCTCCACATAAAGTGCCACCAACGTCAGGATTCTTATCAAAGGCTCAAGTCCTTAACTTGCTAAAGTTTTTTTAAATTTATCTGTGGCTGTTCAACAACAAGCTGGAAATCTCGTGAACCGTTGTCCACTCGACTGACAAAACCCCTCAAGGTACGCCTACTTTGAAGAAGTTCTCCTCTTCTCTCCGACCAGGGTTCTGCAACACCCTCTCTCGCTGCTCCCCATCTGTGTTCCCTCCTGCTCTCCAGCTTTTCCCGGAGGTTTTTGTCAGTCTCCCTACCTGCTTCCACTACCTGCAACCTCCGGCAACCACCTGCAACCTCCGGGAACCGCACGGAAACCTTGGGTGGGGCACAAAGTCTCCAGAGGTTTCCGTTCAGGTTCCCTAAGTGGGACAGGGGCATTTTAACTCTCCCTCTGAAGAAGGGTCTCGACCCGGAACGTCACCTATTCCTTTTCTCCAGAGATGCTGCCTGACCCGCTGAGTTGCTCCAGCTTTTTGTGTCTATCTCTGTGCCATTGACTTAATCCACACCTCAAGCTGCCTTGGCAAGGCCACCAGCATACTCAAGGACCAGTCTCACCCTGGTCACTCCCTCTTCTCCCCTCTCCATTCAGGCAAGAGTTAAAACGCACACCTCCAGATTCAGGGACAGTTTCTTTTCAGCTGTTAACAGGCAACTGAGCCATCCTCTCACCAACTAGAGAGCAGCCCTGACCTACCATCCATCTCATTGGAGACCCTCAGACTATCTTTGATCAGACTTTAGCTCACTGGCAGCATGTTCAAGGATTGAACCCAGACCTCTAGTGCTGTAAGGTAGCAATGCTCCCGCTGTGCCACCATGCAACAATGAATGCTTCAGAATACTTATACATTATTGTAGCCATATTTCAAATGGAGGTTATGTAACCTGTGTACATTTCCGGCTTAACTATGTGTCATTTCATCAGGTAGGGTCAGGAAGAAATAATTTCATGGAAATAAGAAAATATCAGACCTGTATGTTTTTGTTTCAACTCTACCAGAGAAGTCACCAGCATGGATATCTTGTTCCTTGGGATTTTGTTTTAGAAAAAAAAGTAATTTGGGAAACTGTCACAAGCAAAAACCTATCAAAGGTAATAATTCATAAACCTGAGTTATTAAAGTATTTGAGAGAGCCTGGGCGAAGATGTGGATAGCATGTAAATGTGAACCATAATGGAGCCAAAATAAAGCAGAGGATTCATGCATAACAGGTCCTTTTTGGCCAATTCTGTATTTCTGTATAAGAAGCCACAGGCTGCTGGCTGGTGCCGGGATGTCTAGGTCTCAGATCAGTGCTTCAGATAAGAAAGGTGGAAGTATCTCTTCAATTGTCAGTATATATGAGCATCTTGCAGAGGACCTCCAAGGGTTTGTAAATGCATGAGTTTGATTGAATTGCTGCACAGGGATTGTAAATAATGTAAATAATGTTGCAAGACAGTTACCCTGCTAGTTGTTGATTGGCCAAAGTGTAACGCCCTGGCAGAATTGTTTTGAGTTCCTGGGTAAATGTTGCATTATTCAGTGAACTAGCTTCCTTCCAGATGCTTCTGTAAGAAACATTGTTTTAGACTCTCTGTAATTGGATGGGGGAACTGTCAATAATGTATTGAAGTAATTGATATGGTTGATTTGATTGTAAAGGGACCACCCCTATGTAGTTCGGCCCCTCAAGGTGCGAGGACCTATAAAAGGTAGCCCCATTTTGGTTCGGTTTCGATCTTCTGGAAGGGCTTGGATGGATTTGAGAACAAATCCATCCTGATTGCTTGACAGCCTCCTAGTTTGAAGAGTTCGATATGAAATGTGTTTTGGCGAACCTAAATAGCTTCCTCCAGGAAATTGGTCACCAACACAAAACACCCCTTCATCTCACAGATGTTGCCATTGTCTGAGGCGTGCAAGAACATACAGTTAAGAATGATTCAGCCATTTTTTCCATAAAACATAATCTTAGGTAACTCCCATGAGTTATACACAGTCTTTTGAGAAGTTTTTTTTGAGATACAGCGCGGAAAAAGGCCCTTCGGCCCACCGAGTCAACGCCGACCAGCGATCACCATACATTAGCACCATCCTACACACTGGGGACAATTTACAATTGTACTGAAGCCAATTAACCAACAATCCTGCACGTCTTTGGAGTGTGGCAGGAAACCGGAGACCTGGAGAAAACCTATGCGATTACAGGGAGAACATACTAACTCCGTACAAACACTACAACCTGATATAAGCTCTGAACTACAATAGACTATTAGTATTACTAATGCACTATTATTGTTTGTTTTTGAGTATGTGTGTATGTGTGTGTATATATAAATACATATGTGTGAGTATGTGTATATATATACACACACTGAACTTTTTTTTCTCTCTCTCGTTTATCATATTGTTCACAGTGTACCATGTTAACATATTCTGTTGTGCTGCAGCAAGTAAGAATTTCATTGTTCTGTCCGGGACATATGACAATAAAACACTCTTGACTCTTGACTTGACAGATAGTACCTGTGGTCAATCAAAACTGGATCTCTGGTGCTGTAAGGCAGCAACTCTACCGCTACGCCACCATATCACCCTATGTAAATGGTCACAGTCGTAGAGCCAGACAGCACAGAAACAGGCCCTTCTGATCAATCTGCCTCACCAAGATGTTCAATCTGCCCACATTTGCTCTCTGCAACTGGATCCTCGACTTCCTCGTCCACAGACCACAGTCTGTTCGTATTGGTGGAAATGTGTCAGCCTCAATAACAATCAGCACGGGAGCACCTCAAGGCTGCGTGCTCAGCCCCCTGCTGTACTCACTCTATACCCATGACTGCGTAGCGAACCACAGTGCGAACTCCATCATCAAGTTCGCTGACGACACCACTATTGTGGGGCGTATCACTGATGGGGATGAGTCAGAGTACAGAAGAGAGATCGAGCAACTGTCCATATGGTGCCAGCGCAATAACCTGGCCCTCAACACCAGCAAAACCAAGGAACTGATTGTGGACTTTGGAAGGAGTAGGAGGGGGACCCACAGCCCCATTTATATCAACGGGTCGATGGTTGAAAGGGTCAAGAGCTTCAAATTCCTGGGCGTGCACATCTCTGAAGATCTTTCCTGGTCCGAGAACACTAATGCAATCATCAAAAAAGCACATCAGCGCCTCTACTTCCTGAGAAGATTACGGAGAGTCGGATTGTCAAGGAAGACTCTCTCTAACTTCTACAGGTGCACAGTCGAGAGCATGCTGACCGGTTGCATCGTGGCTTGGTTCGGCAATTTGAGCGCCCTGGAAAGGAAAAGACTACAAAAAGTAGTAAACACTGCCCAGTCCATCATCGGCTCTGACCTTCCTTCCATCGAGGGGATCTATCGCAGTCGCTGCCTCAAAAAGGCTGGCAGTATCATGAAAGACCCACACCATCCTGGCCACACACTCATCTCCCTGCTACCTTCAGGTAGAAGGTACAGGAGCCTGAAGACTGCAACAACCAGGTTCAGGAATAGTTACTTCCCCTCAGCCATCAGGCTATTAAACCTGGCTCGGACAAATCTCTGATTATTACCAACCACTTTCTGTTATTTGCACTATCAGTTTATTTATTCATGTGTGTATATATTTATATCATGGTATATGGACACATTTATCTGTTTTGTAGTAAATGCCTACTATTTTCTGTGTGCTTAAGCAAAGCAAGAATTTCATTGTCCTATACAGGGACACATGACAATAAACTAACTTGAACTTGAACTTGAACTTGGTCCATATCCCTCTAAACCTTGTACCCGTAAATCCATGTACCTGTCCTAACTTAGTTTAGTTTATTGTCGCTGGAGAACACGGGTAGGTGACGTCTTTGGTCGGGGACCCTTCTTCAGAACGATTGTAGTAGGGTAAGCGGGTAATAAACTGAAAGCGGGACTTGCAGATTGAGAGCGGAGGAGACCTTGTTCAAAGTAGGCAAATCCTGAAGAGATTTTTCAGTGGAGCTGTCAAAATGTTTAATTGTGTTGATGAACTTTTAAGTTAAAGCAAAGACTCAACGAATGGGTGGTGTTTAATCCATTATAATTTTCTTGAGATATTTCTGAAGCTGAATATTAAATATCTTTAATATCCCAAAGTCTTTGAAGTCTGTGGGCGGCACGGTGGCGTGGCGGTTGCTGCCTTACAGCGCCAGCGACCTGGGTTCGATCCTGACTACACGTGCTGTCTTTACGGAGTTTGTACGCTCTCCCCGCGACCTGCGTGGGTTTTCTCCGGGATCGCTAGATTCCTCCCACACTCCAAAGACGTGCAGGTTTGCAGGTTAATCGGCTTCTGTAAATTGTAAATGCCCCTCGTGTGTGTAGGATGGTGTTAATGTGCGGGGATCGCTGGTCGGCATGGGCTCGGTGGGCCGAAGGGCCTGTTTCCGTGTTGTATCTTTAAACTAAAAAACACAATATTTTCATAATGTATCACTGAGGGTCTTTCGGACCACCGGTTTACAGATCTCTTTCTGCTGGCTTAATTTCCGCAATCATTTATTAACGTATCATTAGCTAGGGCCATGCTCTTTCATCTTTGCAGCGATATTGTTAAGCTAATGAGCAAGTGGTGTCAATTCGTTGCAGCATTAGATTTCAATAAAGGACTTATAATGTCACTCCAATATGCTCATATGCTTAGTTCTTAACCCTGAGTCGAACATATTGCTGGTGAATCACGCAGAATCTCTGTGTCAGGGCCGGATATGCACAGTTCCAGAAGTGGCTGTGTTTAGTTACATTTTTGTCTTGTTTAGTTAAAGTTTTGGTTATTAGGTTGTGTTATGTGTGGGAGGTAGGGCTGAAACATGGTTTTCTGTCTTTCCCTTCGTGGGGAATGCAACTCTTTTTGTCGTATCCCCCCTTCTCTGCCTCCGTCTGCGCTGAGGCCTAATGGCGGAGCTGGTGGCTCCCACCTGCGACCGACCTCGAGGCTCCGGAGGCAGAGCCAGCCAGGACTCACCAACGCGAGGCTGGCCGAATTTGGAGCTGTGGCGGCGTTCCGGCGTTCCAGTGGCAGCGGCACGACTCGGGGCTGAGACGACGCTCCGGTGAGGGCAGCCCGGCGCGGGGCTGAAACGGCGCTCCGGTGGCAGCGGTATGACTCGGGGCTGAGACGACGCTCCGGTGGCAGCGGCATGACTCGGGGCTGGGACGGCACTCCGGTGAGGGCGGCCCGGCGCGGGGCTGAGACGACGCTCCGGTGAGGGCGGCCCGGCGTGGGGCTGAGACGGCGCTCCGGTGAGGGAGGCCTGGCGCGGGGCGGAGACGGTGCTCCGGTAGCTGAGGCGGCGTTCTGGCGGCGGCGACCTGAATCTGGGGCTCGGCCGCAGACCAGTGGACGACATCGTCGGGAGCTCGCAGGTCACAGGCTAGTGCCTGTTTTCCGGAGCTCCCGCGGCAACAGCTGCGTCCGCTGGACTGGAGGGCGGAAGCTTCGACCACCCCGGGCCGCGGAGCTTGAACCGGCCCGTTCGCCGAGCTCAGTTGAGCCGCAGGACTGACTTACCATCGCCCGGTGGGGTAACAACATATCGCCTCAGCGCAGAGGAAGAATGAGGAGGGAAGAGACAGTAACCTTAAGATTTTTGCCTCCATCACAGTGAGGAGGTGCCTGGTGAACTCACTGTGGTGGATGTTAATTTGTGTTTATTGTGTGTTTTGTTGTTTATTATTATATGTATGGCTGCAGGCAATGACATTTCGTTCAGACCGAAAGGTCTGAATGACAAATAAAGGATCTAAGTCTGAGTCTAAGTCATAACATCCATAGCTGTTTTACATTGAGCTTGAGGCATCCAACTGAGAATATTTCACAAAAAAATGTGTAAATATTATTAAGGTGATACAAGGAGCTGCAGATGCTGACGACAAAAGAAGACACAAGGTGCTGGAGAAATGCCCCTGTCCCACTTAGAAAACCTGAACGGCAACCTCTGGAGACTGAGCCCCACCCAAGGTTTCCGTGCGGTTCCCGGAGGTTTTTGTCAGTCTCCCTACCTGCTTCCACTACATGCAACCTCCGGCAACCACCTGCAACCTCCGGGAACAGCACGGAAACCTTGGGTGGGGCGCAAAGTCTCCGGAAGTTTCCGTTCAGGTTTCCTAAGTGGGACAGGGGCATAATTCACTGGGTCAGGCAGCATCTCTGGAGAACATGAATAGGTGACTTTTCAGGTTGGGACACTTGTTTAGACTGATTCCTCTGGAGAGAGGGGGAGAAAGATGGGAGAGAGGGGAGGAAGAACAATGTGTGGGTGATAGTGGACATAGGAGTGTTTTTTTTTGGATGGGCTGATGGTTGGACAAAGGCAAGAGATAAAAGCAGGTCTCAACGCGAAACGTCACCCATTCCTTCTCTCCAGAGATGCTGCCTGTCCTGCTGAGTTACTCCAGCTTTTTGTGTCTATCTTCAGATAAAAGCAGGAGGTGGGGAAGGAGGGGGAGGAGAAAGCTGGAAGAGAGGTGAGGCAGGACAAAGCCTGGCAAGTGATAGGTGGATACAGGTGAGGGGTTGATAGGCAGACAGTTGGAAAGATGGAAAGACAAAAAGTACAAGAAAACAATAGAGGAGATGCAAATTGTTTAGTTTAGAGATTCCTCATGGAAACAGGCCATTCGGCCCACCAAGCCAACTAGCCATCACCCATACTTCAGTTCTATCCTACATTCTAGGGACAAGTTACAGAAACCAATTAACCTACAAAAGGTGCACGTCTTTGGAGAGTGGGAGGAAACCAGAGAAAACCCACACGGTCACAGGAGAAACGTACAAACTCCGTACCTACAGCACCCGTAGTCAGGATCGAACCTGGGTCTCTGGCGCTGTGAGGCACCAACACTACCACTGCACCATGGTATGCAAAAAAAAGAATTTCACCGTGCGTTTGCATTCACCGTGACAGTAAAGGCATCATTAGCCCACTGTTCTAAATAACATCAGAGTTAAGGGATATGGAGAGAAGGCAGGAACGGGGTACTGATTGTGGATGATCAGCCATGATCACATTGAATGGCGGTGCTGGCTTGAAGGGCCGAATGGCCTACTCCTGCGTCTATTGTCTATTGTCTATTATCAGTAACCTAAGGAGGCAAGGGTCAAAGTAACGTTAATAGATAAACTGCAGATATGCCAAAATTCAGGTGTTGCCCTTGGAATCGCAATAGTTTTAGCAGCTGAGAGCAGATGAGTTGACAGACAAAGCATTGCAGTTTCTTGGTAATCTCTGGTCTTCTGCTCGGTCTTTTACCACCTGCTATATAAAGGAGGGATTTATTAATCAATTAGAAGCACCATGAACGGAGCCTCACGTGTAATAGTTTGAAGTTCTGAAACTCGACAACGGGAAAAATCAAGCAAGAACATGTCAGTGTCAGTGTGTGTTATGTAATGAGATTTATTATCTACTAAAGGACATATTTTGTCAGAATTCAAATGAACCAGCTAAGGGAATTTTACGAAGAATGAATCCAGCTGTTAATTAGAAGCTTGATAATGTGTTGTCAAACATCAAAAGAACGTTTTATATGCAGTTTATTAGATCTCCTTTCCTACTTGGCATCGTTAAATAATATTATCCAAGACAGCGAACCTTCGTAGAGTCATAGAGTGATACAGTGTGGAAATAGGTCCTTCGGCCCAACTTGCCCACACCGGCCAACATGTCCCAGCTACACGAGTCCCGCCAGCCCTTGTTTGGTCCATATCCCTCCAAACTTGTCCGTTTCATGTACATGAAATATTAAATTTCACCCTATCCCTGCTTGGAATTATAGAATCACCAGCAGTCCCATTCTCACGCATGCTTTCCATTTAGTTTAGCTTAGAGATACCTTCGGAACACCAGGTCCGCGCCAACCAGCGATCCCCGCACACTAATACTATCCTACACACTAGGCAGAATTAACCTACAAACCTGCACGTCTTTGGATTAGATTAGATTAAACTTTATTAATCCCCTTATTCAGGGGAAATTCTGATGTCCTTGCAGCACACTTATAAAAATACAACATAGATTCAAAAAGAAGTTCAACACAAAAACATCCCCCCACAGTGATTCCCACTGTGGGGGAAGGCACAAAGTCCAGTCCCCATCCTCTTGTCCACCCAAAGTCGGGCCTATTGAGGCCTCCACAGTCGCCGCCACGGCGCCCGATGTTCTCGCCGGGTGATGGTGCTTCGGCGTCGGGAGAACCCCCAGCGGCTTGGGGTGCCAGGAACGGCCGCCTTCCCACCGGAGACCGCGGCTTCCAAGCCAACAGACCGCGCCGGATGGAGCTCCACACACTGGCGATCTCAGCAAGAGATCCCAGGCTCCGGGATGTAACGTTCAGCGCCGCAGCTGGCCGCTCCACAGAACCGCGGCTCCACGATGTTCTCATCGGCGGTCCCAGCATACTGGAGTTCCAGCGCGGCGACCCTGGAAAGGCATCGCCCGTTCCGCAATAGCGCTCCAGCGCTGCGCCGCCGCCAAAGCCGATGTTCTGCGCCGCCGCCAAAGCCGATGTTCTGGCCAGGTCCCCTCAGGGAAACGTCGCTCCAGGACCCGCTGGTAGGCCGCGAGGACAGGTCGAAGTCGCTGCTCGGAGGAAGGCAACCCCTCAGACCAGGTAGGGACTCGAAAAGCAGTTTCCCCCATCCCCCCCACCACCCCCCACACATAAAAAGATTAGGCCCCCTGACTGCACACTCAACGTACTAAAAATAATAAAAAAGAAGGGAAAAAAAACGGACAGCTGCAGGACAGGCAACCGTTCAGGACAGCGCCTCCTCCTCCTGGAGTGAGGGAGGATGTATACTGTAGCTCTGGTCTTGTAGAACCAATCCTGCACATCCCACTTCTACCTCCCACCCTCCCCTCAGAAGATCCAACTAATTTGTTTCTCTATTTTTCCCAATTCGGAAGGATCTTTGACCTGAAACATTGATCTGATACATGAATTCTGTTGTGTAGGAAGCAATTCATATACAAAATGTTGGAGTAAATCAGTGGCTCAGGCAGCAGCTTTGGAGAAAAGGAACAGGAAAAGTGGAGCCCACAATGGTCCATTGTGGGCTGTGGCAGAGGTGATAATAAAAGGATATTAATGCAAACAGTGGGACTGGCAGCAGGGCTAGGGTGGGGAGGGGTAGAGAGAGAGGGCATACAGGGGTGCTTGAAATTAGAGAGGTTAACATTCATATGTTTCTATAATATGTGTTGTAAGCTCCCTAAGTGAAACACTGGGTGTCATGGTACACCAGTCATTGAAAGTAGGCATGCAGGTGCAGCAGGCAGTGAAGAAAGCGAATGGTATGTTAGCATTCATAGCAAAAGGATTTGAGTATAGGAGCAGAGAGGTTCTACTGCTGTTGTACAGGGTCTTGGTGAGACCACACCTGGAATATTGCGTACAGTTTTGGACTCCTAATCTGAGGAAAGACATTCTTGCCATAGAGGGAGTACAGAGAAGGTTCACCAGACTGATTCCTGGGATGTCAGGACTTTCATATGAAGAAGGACTGGATAGACTCGGCTTGTACTCACTAGAATTTAGAAGATTGAGGGGGGATCTTATAGAAACTTACAAAATTCTTAAGGGGTTGGACAGCCTAGATGCAGGAAGATTGTTCCCGATGTTGGAGAAGTCCAGAACAAGGAGTCACAGTTTAAGGATAAGGGGGAAATCTTTTAGGACCGAGATGAGAAAAACATTTTTTACACAGAGAGTGGTGAATCTCTGGAAATCTCTGCCACAGAAGGTAGTTGAGGCCAGTTCATTGGCTATATTTAAGAGGGAGTTAGATGTGGCCCTTGTGGCTAAAGGGATCAGGGGATATGGAGAGAAGGCAGGTACAGGATACTGAGTTGGATGATCAGCCATGATCATATTGAATGGTGGTGCAGGCTCGAAGGGCCGAATGGCCTACTCCTGCATCTATTTTCTACGTTTCTATGTTTCTAACATGAGGTGCTGTTCCTCCAATGTGTGTGTGGCCTCACCCTGACAGTGGTGGAGGCCCAGGACAGTGTGGGAATGGGAAGGGGAGTTGAAGTGTTTGGCAACCGGGAGATGGTGTAGGCCGAGGCGGACTGAGCGAAGGTGTTCAACGGAGCGACCGCCAAGCTCGCCGATATACAGGAGTCTACACTGAGATGAAGTAGATGAGGTTTGAATGCTTTTCACCAGCGATTTTCTCTGTTTGTTACAGAATTGCAGCATCTGCGGTTTTTAATTTACATTTATATGGATACAAATGACTTTTAGAGGCTGAGATTTTGAATGCTCTTGACACTGCATGTACATGGGTGATTATTCTTCCTTCTGACCTTATGATGAAAATAAAGGTTATTGATGAATATGATTCTCAAATTTGACCAATAAAACCCAAGTGATTTATGATCGCTCGAGGCAGTGGCAAACATCCTGTAAATATTCTTCAGAAAGAATAGGATTTATCTGTTGCATACTGAATCAAATGTGTTGTGCTGTGGTAAAGAATGTTGATTATCCGCACATTTGCGCGACCAAACAAAGGGATGTTTCACAAACAAGTGGGTAAAATGTTCATACACTTTTTAAAATTTGATGCATATGTAACATATCTTAAGGACCAACGTGTGGAAAATAAATTAAAACTCTCAATGTCCAGGACTCGACAAGTCAAATACAATGTCGTGATGTGTATGGGAAAGAACTGCAGATGCTGGTTTAAATCAAAGATAGACACAAAATGCTGGAGTAACTCAGCGGGACAGGCAGCATCTATGGAGAGAAGGAATGGGTGACGTTTCGGGTCGAGACCCTTCTTCGGACTGATGTTAGGGGAGTGGGCGGTACAGAGATAGAATGTAGTCTGTGACAGTAAGACTGGTGGGAGAACTGGGAAGGGAAGGGGATGGAGAGAGAGGGAAGGCAAGGGCCACTTCAAGTTAGAGAAGTCAATGTTCATACCGCAGGGGTGTAAGCTACCCAAGCGAAATATGAGGTGCTGTTCCTCCAACTTGCACTGGGCCTCACTCTGACAATGGAGAAGGCCCAGGACAGAAAGGTCAGTGTGGAAACGGGAGGGGGAGTTAAAGCGTTTGGCCAGGTCAGTTTAGGCGGACTGGGCGGGGGTGTTCAGCGAAAGAATCGCCGAGCCTGCGCTTGGTCTCGCCGATATATCAGCAACAGCGGATACAGTAGATGAGGTTCACAGGAGTCCATCTATGATATGGTGATGGAAATAGTGAGCATTAGGAATAGAAAGTGGATTGCATTATCAATGCTGGTCTTAAATAAATATATATAAAATAAAACAAAAAGCACATATAATAATAATAATAATAATAATAATAATAATAATAATAATAATAATAATAATAATAATAATAATAATATCTTTTATTGCCATTGCACGTCAGTGCAACGAGATTTAGTATGCAGCTCCAACCGATGAAAAAGAAAAGTAAAATAAATAAATAAGCTGTGTGTCGTGACCATCCGAGGGAGACAGTCCAGGGGGGGTGGGGGGCACTCAGCAGGGCCGGTTCAGAGCCGCTATAGCTCTGGGAATAAAGCTGTTTCTGAGTCTGGAGGTTCGGGCGTAGAAGGCCTTGTAACGTCTGCCGGAGGGAAGTAGTTCGAACAGTCCGTTACAGGGGTGTGATGAGTCTTTATGGATGCTGATGGCCTTCCTGAGGCACCGTGTGTGGTAGATGCCCTCCAAGGCTGGTAGCTGTGTCCCAATGATCCTCTGCGCTATACATCTACATCCTTGGGGGAAAGTTCATGCTGAGGACCCGAGTCAGTCATCAAAACAATTCCATTTGTGTGCACATAACTGGCTCCTGTGCAACTCGCTTCAGAGGAAATTCAGAGTGACTCTGATGATCCTCCAGTGCTTCTACTCAGCGGCTGTAGAAAGCATCTTGTCTGGAAACATCACAATCTGGTTGGGGAACTGCTCTGCCCAGAACAAGAAGGCTCTACAGAGAGTACTGCGTTCGGCCGAACGCACTATGGGAACTACACTCGCTCCTCTACAGGAACTATACATCAGAAGGTGCAGATCCAGAGCCAGCAACATTATGGGGGACCCCTTCCACCCCAGCAATGGACTATTCCAGCTGCTACAGTAATGTAATTATTGCCAATATGTAATTACTGATTTTGTTCTATTCTGTTTTGTAGTTTTTTGCACAATCTGCAGGCATTGCCACTTTTCATTTAGACTATAGACAATAGACAATAGGTGCAGGAGTAAGCCATTCGGCCCTTCGAGCCAGCACCGCCATTCAATGTGATCATGGCTGATCATCCCCAATCAGTACCCAGTTCCTGCCTTCTCCACATATCCCCTGACTCCGCTATTTTTAAGAGCCCTATCTCGCTCTCTCTTGAAAGCATCCAGAGAACCCGCCTCCACTGCCCTCTGAAGCAGAGAATTCCACAGACTCACCACTCTCTGTGAGAAAAAGTGTTTCCTTGTCTCCTTGCTTACTCCTTATTCTTAAACTGTGGCCCCTGGTTCTGGACTCCCCTAACATCGGGAACATGTTTCCTAGCGTGTCCAAACCCTTAACAATCTTATATGTTTCAATGAGATATCCTCTCATCCTTCTAAACTCCAGAGTGTACAAGCCCAGCTGCTCCATTCTCTCAGCATATGACAGTCCCGCCATCCCGGGAATTAACCTTGTAAACCTACGCTGCACTCCCTCAATAGCAAGAATGTCCTTCCTCAAATTAGCAGGACATCTCGTCACTGCACATCTCGTGTGTGCATGTGACAAATAAACTTGACTTGACTTGTCATTGTTGCACCTGGGACATATGACAATAAAACACTCTTGACTCTCGACGCTTGCATGCAGGAGCGGTGGAATAGTATCATGGAATCATTGAATCATCACTGAACCATTGGCTATTTCCTAATCGGGTGTAATACTCTACTGAACAGTGTGTAAGGAAGGAATGTCACTGTACATCTGTACTTCTCACATGTGATGATAAAGCACCATCGAACCATTATCAATAATCGCTCAATATTGCTGACGTTGGTAGCTGCTGATCAGCCATGATTGAATGGCAGAGTGGGCAAGACAGGCCGAATGGCATAATCTTGCTCCAGGAACTTATGAAGTGATGAACCTTAGATTTAGATTTTGGAGGCACAGCATGCAAACTGGCCCTTCGGTCCAGAGTCCACACTGACCATCGATCACCCATTCACACCAGTTCTATGTTAGCTTCTACACCCTCTCTCTATATGCCCCGACATATGGGGCAATGTACAGAGTGCCAATTAACCTACAAACCCACGTCCTTCGGAGTGGGAGGAAATCAGAGGACCTAAAAGATTATTTTTTGATTGATTGATTGAAAGAGACGGCATGGAAACGGGCCCTTCGGCCCATCGAGTTCATGCCAACAATCAATCACCTATTCACAATAGTTCTATGTTATCCAATTTTTGTATCCACCCCTATAGACCCCCTACAAACAGTACCCAATTAACATACAAACCTGCACAATGTGGAAGTGGGAGGAAACCGGAGCACCCAGAGAAAACCCACTCGGTCACAGGGAGAACGTGCAAACTCCACACAGGTAGAACCCGCCGTCAGGATGGCAGCAAGGTCCCTGGTGCTCTGAGTCAGGCAGCAGCTCAACCTGCCGCACCACAATGCCACCTGCTTATCATTTTAGTTCCTGTTGTTGGACGAAAGTTTTGATCGTTGCTTAAAACTAAATCTGATATTTTCAAACGGACACGCTCCTGTGACAGGGCTGAGATAAAAAAATTACTTTGGAGACCAGGAACCAGAACCAAACCTCTGGAATCCTAATTTTTGACACAAGCCGTTTGAAGCTCCTGCAGCTACAATTAACTCAGATAAACCTGGCAACATCCCCAGAATGGAAATATATTTGTCCAGAGATAATAGATTCAGAACTATGTGTGTTCCATTCTGAATTACATTGTTACATTATGTTGAGAAATTGCTGAAGGTAAATTATAACATTCACATAATGGTCTTGGCAAGAAGGAAATCAATAGGGTTGTTGATTCCATACCAGCGCTAAGCAAAACCAATGCAACTAGTCCCATTCCCACACATTTTCCCCATAACCATTAGTATTTATCTTACTGGTACTGGCTATCCTCTTCGGATCGTTTATCTTGTCGTGGTAAAGAGGCTTTGCGTGTTCCCATGATACCAAGAGCGATGTCGTCGGAAGTACCAGCTCTGGTAGGGCCACCCATGGCGGTAAGGTCGAGGATGAGGGTCCAGACTTAGAACAATCCAACCTACAAGACCTCAACGGCGGACCAAGCGGACAAAGTTATCTTGAACTCAACGGCTGTGAAAGCGGATGAAGGCTGCAACAGATCTATCAGCTCCAACCATCTTGGTTCCACTTTCCAAATGTGCTGCTATCCCATCTTTAATAACTGACTCTAGCGTTTCCCCACTACCGATGTTAGACTAACTGGTCTGTAATTCCCCGTTTTCTCTCTCCCTCCCTTTTTTTAAAAGTGGAGTTACATTAGCTACCCTCCAATCCTCAGGAACTACTCCAGAATCTAAAGAGTTTTGAAAAATTATCACTAATGCATCCACTATTTCTGGGGCTACTTCCTTAAGGTTGATCATGGAGCAAATCAACTCCTACATCGACAAAAACCTGGACCCACTGCAGTTCGCGTACCGCCACAACAGATCAACGGTGGATGCGATCTCGCTGGCCCTCCACTCCGCACTGGACCACTTGGACAACAAAAACTCATATGTCAGGCTGTTATTCATTGATTACAGCTCGGCATTTAACACAATCATCCCCTCCAAACTGGTTACCAAACTCGCAGAACTGGGTCTCTGCGCATCCCTCTGCAACTGGATCCTCGACTTCCTCGTCCACAGACCACAGTCTGTTCGTATTGGTGGAAATGTGTCAGCCTCAATAACAATCAGCACGGGAGCACCTCAAGGCTGCGTGCTCAGCCCCCTGCTGTACTCACTATATACCCATGACTGCGTAGCGAACCACAGTGCGAACTCCATCATCAAGTTCGCTGACGACACCACTATTGTGGGGCGTATCACTGATGGGGATGAGTCAGAGTACAGAAGAGAGATCGAGCAACTGTCCATATGGTGCCAGTGCAATAACCTGGCCCTCAACATCAGCAAAACCAAGGAACTGATTGTGGACTTTGGAAGGAGTAGGAGGGGGACCCACAGCCCCATTTATATCAATGGGTCGATGGTTGAAAGGGTCAAGAACTTCAAATTCCTGGGGGTGCACATCTCTGAAGATCTTTCCTGGTCCGAGAACACTAACGCAATTATCAAAAAAGCTCATCAGCGCCTCTACTTCCTGAGAAGATTACGGAGAGTCGGATTGTCAAGGAAGACTCTCTCTAACTTCTACAGGTGCACAGTCGAGAGCATGCTGACCGGTTGCATCGTGGCTTGGTTCGGAAATTTGAGCGCCCTGGAGAGGAAAAGACTACAAAAAGTAGTAAACACTGCCCAGTCCATCATCGGCTCTGACCTTCCTTCCATCGAGGGGATTTATCGCAGTTGCTGCCTCAAAAAGGCTGGCAGTATCATCAAAGACCCACACCATCCTGGCCACACACTCATCTCCCTGCTACCTTCAGGTAGAAGGTACAGGAGCCTGAAGACTGCAACAACCAGGTTCAGGAATAGCTACTTCCCCACAGCCATCAGGCTATTAAACCTGGCTCGGACAAAACTCTGATTATTAGCAACCACTTTCTGTTATTTGCACTACCAGTTTATTTATTCATGTGTGTATATATTTATATCGTGGTATATGGACACATTTATCTGTTTTGTAGTAAATGCCTACTATTTTCTGTGTGCTTAAGCAAAGCAAGAATTTCATTGTCCTATACAGGGACACATGACAATAAACTCACTTGAACTTGAACTTGAACTTGAAGTACTCTGGAATGCGGCCCTGGGAATTTATCGGCCTTTAATCCATTCAATTTACCTAACACCACTTCCCGGCTAACCTGGATTTCACTCAGTTCCCCCATCTCATTTGGCCCCGCGGTCCCCTGCTATTTCTGGCAGATTATTTATGTCTTCCTTAGTGAAGACAGAACCAAAGTAGTTATTCAATCGGTCTGCCATGTCCTTGTTCCCCATGATCAATTCACCTGTTTCTGACTGCAAGGGACATACATTGGTTTTAACTAATCTTTTTCTCTTCACATATCTATAAAAACGTTTGCAGTCAGTTTTTATGTTCCCTGCCAGTTTTCTTTCATAATCTATTTTCCCTTTTCCTAATTAAGCCCTTTGTCCTCCTCTGCTGGACTATGAATTTCTCTGGTAATATTCTCTGGTAATATTTAATAAACATTTAGACAAGTACATGGATCGCTTAGGTTTAGAGGGATATGGGCCAAATGCAGGCAGGTGGAACTAGTGTAGATAGGACATGTTGGTCGGCATGGGCAAGTTAGGCCTGTTTGCACACTGTATGGACTCTGTTACCCTATGAAATGTTGAGTGTGTTTGATATAGTGAACAATAAGGAGTCAGTTCCCTTAGCAGATGTGTCACTAAACAAAGGACATGGATTAAAAATAATTGAATGAAGGATTAGAGAAGAGTAGTAAATATTGTCGTTTACTCTGAACGGGCAGTGGAGGCAGAAAGATTTAAAGCATGCTTGTACATGCATTAGAGGAGCTGAGATCTGCAGGTTACAAACCTTAGCACTGAAACGTGGGCTGTATAATGCTTCTTCAATCTATGTATGTGTCCGAACACAAACTTCCACCTCTCTGTGCCCTCCAGAGATGTTGCCTGGCCCACTGAGTTCCTCCAGTACTTTGTTTAATTGTGTTTAGAGATACAGCGCGGAAACAGGCCCTTCGGCCCACCGAGTCCGTGCCGACACTAGCACTATCCTACACAATAGAGAAATTTTGCATTTTTTACCAAAGTCAATTAGCCGACAAACCTATATGTCTTTGGAGTGTGGGAGGAAACCAGGGCACCTGGAGAAAAGCCACACGGTCACGGGGAGAATGTACAAACTCCGTATAGACGGGATCGAACCCGGGTTTCTGGTGTTGTGTGGCAGCAACTCTACCACTGTGCCTCTGTGCCTTTGTGTTTTGTTTTAGATTCCACCATGTGCAGTTCCTTGTGTGTCTCTTTTGAACCAGCATGGATAAGGTGGACTGGATAGTTTCCTTCTGGGCCATAAACCGTCTTTGTTTTAGTTGAGATACAATGTGGAAGAAGGCCCTTCGGCCCACTGAGTCCATGCTGACCATCGACCACCTGGTCACCACACTAGTTCTATTTTATCCCACTTAAATTTTATGTCAAACCTGCACGTCGTGTAAGATGTGGGATGAAAGTATGACAAGTTGGTGGAAAAGATCAGCAGTGCGACCAAGAGCTAATTACTTATCAATAATTTCTCAATATTGCAGACGTTCAAACCTTAGTTTTAGTTTTTGGAGAAAACAGCGTGGAAGCAGACCCTTCAGAGACACACTGTGCTGGAGTAACTCAGCGGGACAGGCAGCATCTCTGGAGAGAAGGAATGGGTGACGTTTTGGGCCGAGACCCTTCTTCAGACTTTCGTCTTCCGAGTCCACGCTGACCATCGATCGCCCGTTCACACTTGTTCTATGTTTTCCCACTTCCACATCCACTCCTTACGTGCCCCCGACATAGTGGCAATTTACAGAGGCCATTTATCCCGGATACCTGCATGTCTTTGGGATGTGGGAGGAAACCGGAGCACCCTTAAGGGAACCCACGCGGTCACAGGGAGAACGAGCAAACTCCACACAGACAGGTTGTATTTCCGGTGGCGCTGGTGCTAGCTGCCTCCGCCTTCAGTCCGGTATCTTTTTGTTTTTTTTTGTTATGTTGAAAAGCGTTTTTTGTGGGGTTTTTTAATGTCTTTATGTGGGGGAAGAGGGTACGGTGCGAGGGATACCGTCCTTCAGTCTCTTCCTGGAGAGGATGCGACTATTATTCGAGTCGCATCCTCGACCCCCCCCCCCCCCCCCCACCAGCGGCCTACCTACTGGATTGGCACGGCCTTTCCTGCCGGGACCGACCAGAGCTCGAGCAGCGGCGGTGCAGCGCTGGATACATCGCGGGGCGGGCGATGCCCCTCCGGGGATCGCCGTTTCGAGCCCCAGAGTGCTGGCCCTGCGGCACCGACATCGCGGAGCTGTGGTTCGCGGAGCTCCCAACGCGGGCGGCGCTGATCAACATCGCGGAGTCCTGCGACTCCGCCCGGCTCGGCCTGTGGTCTTCGGGAGCCGCGGACTACGGTAGGAGGTGGCTGATCTGGAGGTCCGGGCCACTGAGGATGTTCTCCGTCGGGGTTCAGCGTCGGCGTTCCATCATCCCGGCGCGAGGGCCTGAGCATCGGCCCGCCCGTGGCGGCGACTGCGGGTGCTCGGGAGGCCCCGACCACGGGTGAACATCTGGGAAGATCGGCGGGGAGGCTGGCTGGACTATGGTACCTTCCTCAACTTTGGTGCCACTGTGTTGTGTTGTGTTATGTTGTGTCGTGGACTTCTGTGTTTGTGCTTTTGTTTCATTTTAATATGTTTTATTTATTTATTATTTATTGTTATGTAACTTGACTGTAAGGAAAATTCATTTCGTTGTCTTTAATATGAGATAATGACAATAAATTGAATACAATACAATACAATACATGAGATCAGGATGAAACTGGGTCTCTGGCACTGTGGGGCAGCAGTTCTACCAGCTGTCCCACTGTGCCAATTCTAATATGTGTGTACGTATTTATATATACACTGAACTTTTATATTCTCATTTATTATATTGTTTACAGAGTACTATGACTACATATTCTATTGTGCTGTAGCAAGTAAGAATTTCATTGTTCTATCTGGGACATATGACAATAAACCACTCTAGACTCTTGACTCCTGAAATGTCAAAAACGTCTGTTTTAAATATCATAGTTTCCATAGATTTATGCTAACATGAACCGCCCTGTTGTCCGGTCTAGGATGAACAAGGAATGCTAACACCAGCAATAAAATAGATCAGGACTAAAGCCTTCTCACAGAAGCAGCTGCGAAACTGCGGGTATCTGGGCAGCATTCTACGAGGGGATTTGAACAGCAACTGATATCCAGGATAACAGTTTACAATTAACAATCTATCGTGGTGTTTCATAGAAACATAGAAACATTGAAAAATAGGTGCAGGAGTAGGCCATTCGGCCCATCGAGCCTGTACCATTCAACCCCTTGCCGTACCATTCAATATGATCATGGCTGATCATCCAACTCAGTATCCTGTACCTGCCTTCTCACCATACCCCCTGATCCCTTTAGCCACAAGGGCCACATCTAACTCTCTCTTAAATATAGCAAATGAACTGGCCTCAACTACCTTCTGTGGCAGAGAATTCCAGAGATTCACCACTCTCTGTGTGAAAAATGTTTTTGTCATCTCAGTCCTAAAAGATTTCCCCCCTATCCTTGTGTGTGAACGTGTGTGAGTGATTGGTGGTGGTCGGAGGGGCCGTAGGCGCAGATTAGCAGCCACGCTTCCGTCAGTCTGCCCCAGGGCAGCTGTGGCTACAGAAGTAGCTTACCACCACCGAGTGTGACTGAGGAATGTATGAATAATGCGATGTAAAGCGCCTTGAGTATTCTAGAAAGGCGCTATATAAATCCCATCCATTATTATTATTATCCTTAAACTGTGACCCCTTTGTTCTGGACTTCCCCAACATCGGGAACAATCTTCGTGCATCTAGCACAATCTTCCTGCATCTAGCCACCAATTTTTGTGGTTAGATGCAGTTTCCATCAATATCCTGACTGAAACCATAGCTCTTCTCAAAACCCACATTTAGTTTAGTTTAGTTTAGAGATACGGCATGGAAACACGCCCTTCCGCCCACCGAGTCTGCGCCGACCAGCGATCCCCGCACAATAACACACGCTGGGGACAATTTACAATTATAACAAGCCAATTAACCTACAAACCCGTCCGTCATTGGAGCGTGGGAGGAAACCGAAGATCTAGGAAGAAACCCACGCGGGTCACGGGTGGAACGTACAAACTCCCGTAGACAAGCACCCGTAGTCAGGATCGAACCTGGGTCTCTGGCGCTGTAAGGCAGTAGCTCTACCGCTGCGCCACCATTGCGCCCTTGAAATTAGTAAACTATACAATTTTGTTTGGTGCAAAAATATAAGTATTTGCTATTAGCTTATGAGAGATGAAGTGTGTGTCATTTGTTATTTCATTTTTGAAGCCTCTCTTCCAAGGTTCTTTTGAGGTTAATAGATTTCGTTCAGGGTCGAAGTGAAGTTTCAAAGTGCTTTGGCTGGTTAGATATTATTAACAATAACAGAAGACTTTACCAAGATAAAGGAAAACAAGGAAAAATAGGTTATGCACAAGCTAAATAAAAGTGTCTGCATTTTCCTTTCACTTTTATCAATTTTTAAAATTCTTAACTACAAAGAGCAAATTTTTTTTAGCCTTCATTTATGCTGCAAATTGCAGACCTGATTTTGTGGGGAAATATTTTGCAGTAATTCCTAATCTTTCTCCATGTACTGACAGCAACTTTGGGATTTCTGTTGAATTTAAAGTCAAGCTCAGCTTTTCCGGTGGATTTTCTCAATTCACAAAAATGCACAATTAATGTGGAGAATTCCAGCAGATTGTCTATTGTCTATTGAGCAAAACACAAGCATTGGAGGAATTTGACTGGGACAGGTGTGAGGGGTTGTGGGGAGAAGGCAGCAGAATGGGGTTAGGAGGGAGAGATGGATCAGCCATGATTGAATGGTGGTATAGATTTGATGGGCCGAATGGCCTAATTCTACTCCTATTCCTTATGGCCTTGTGACCATATGAACTCAGTGGGTCAGGCAGCATCTACGGAGGGAATGGGCAGATCGGGACCTCTTCATGGACTGCGGCTCTGCTTTCAATACTATTATCCCAACCAAGCTCATCTCCAAACCTGCGGGAATTGCAGTCAGCTCTCCTCTCTGCACTGGGACAACTGCACAAAGTAGCACGCTGGCGCAGCGGTAATGTTGCTGCCTTGCAGCGCCAGAAACCCGGGTTCGATCCTGACTACGGGTGCAATCTGTAAGGAGTTTGTACGTTCTCCCTGTGACCACGTGGGTTTTCTCCAGGTGCTCCTGTTTCCTCCCACACTCCAAAGACGTACAAGTTTGTGGGTTAATTGGCTTAGTATAATTATTAATTGTCCCTAGACACTTTAGGATTGGTTTAGGTAAAAAAAGTAGATTTCCCCAAGTGTGTGGAATAGTGTTAGTTAGTGGGACGGGGGTGATGGCTGGTTAGTATGGATTCGGTGGGCCGAAGGGCCTCTCTCTCTGAAGTCTAAAGTACAATTTAGTTTAGTTTAGTCTGGAGATTCAGCGTGGAAACAGTCCCTTCCACGAAGGGACCAGCGATCCCTGTACACTCTCACTATCATACACACACTAGAGACAATTTTACATTCATACAAAGCCAATTAACCTGCAAACCTGTACGTCCTTGGAGTGTGGGAGGAAACCGAAGATCTCGGAGAAAACCCACGCAGGGAGAACGTACAAACTCCATGCAGACAGCACCTGTAGTCAGGATCGAACCCTGGACTCTTGCGCTGTGAGGCAGTAACTCCACCGCTGCGGCACAGTGTCACCGCTAAAGTCTGAAGTAAAAAAGAATGGCTCGTTGCTGATTCTCTTTTTCATTTTTTCTCACAGAGAGTTGTGAATCTGTGGGATTCTCAGCCTCAGAGGGCGGTGGAGGCAGGTTCTCTGGATACTTTCAAGAGAGAGCTAGATAGGGCTCTTAAAAATAGCGGAGTCAGGGGATATGGGGAGAAGGCAGGAACGGGGTACTGAATGTGGATGTGGAGCCATGATCACATTGAATGGCGGTGCTGGCTCGAAGGGCCGAATGGCCTACTCCTGCACCTATTGTCTATTGTCTATTGTCTATTGATTGCTAATTCTATCGCAAAGACTTCCCGCTGCTCAGGTGATGCAGTGAAGTAATTACAACAATGGCGTTATTAGTCTGTCAACAGATTTCATTTACGAGGTGTAGAACGAGATGTTCGGGGCTAATTTATTGGACAACAAACAATATTTGATAGCGGGCCAGAAAAGGAGATACCGTGGCAGCTTGCTGAGCCAGAAACTCCACATGATATCCAATGCTGGAATTCCCAACACTCCTACTGGGCTCTCTGATCCTGCACAGCTTATACCTGGATTGGGATCCATGTGTACATTCATACGCACGATCACTGCACTGCGGGGGAAAGATGAAGGGTGCACTTCATTAGCGTGTACAGTAACGCTTTCAAATATTTTAAGGCTTTTCCAAAGCTTTTAGATGATTTAAGGGCCTGTCCCACGAGCATGCGACTCCATGTGGCAAGCGCTACATATGCGACTCCATGCGGCAAGCGCGACCTAACGTGGTCACTTGAGCCGTACGGCCTCGCGGGGCCGGTCCCACTTCGATCGCCGGAGCCGTATGGAGTTGTGCGGAGCTGGTCCCGACATCCGAAAAACTGACCGTGTTCAAAAATTCCGCGCGGCAACGGCCTGCCGGCCCGCAGCCGCCTCGACGCCGTACGTCACGCGCGAACTTCCCGCGGACTTCGCTCGCACTTCATGTCACTCACTCCACCTCCGCGCGGCCCCCGCTTCTGGTTAGGTCGCGCTTGCCGCATGGAGACGCTTAGGTCACGCTTGCCGCATGGAGTTGCATGCTCGTGGGACAGGCCCTTCAGTCTTTTAATTCTCAGGGCGGTCACAGTGACCCAGCGGTAGAGTTGCTGCCTTTCTGCGAATGCAGCGCCGGAGACCCGGACTCGGCCCACCGAGTCCAGCCCGAGCAGCGATCCCTACACATTAACACTACCCTGCATGCACTAGGGACAATTTTACTTTTACACCAAGCCAATTAACCTACAAACCTGTACGTCTTTGGAGTGTGGGAGGAAGCCGAAGATCTCGGAGAAAACCCACGCAGGTCACGGGGAGAACGCACAGACTCTGTGCAGACAGGCACCCGTAGTCAGGATCGAACCCGGGTCTCTGGCGCTGTAAGGCAGCATCTCCTACCGCTGCGCCACCGAGAGTGTCGCACTCTCAAAAAGCATAAGAAATGTCATCAGTGGATGCAGAGAAACGCAAGCCCAACTTGTTCCAGGAAGTGCTGAATTGGATTCCCAACCAATGATGCAAAATAAACCAGTAATGGACCTAATTACGTCTCACTCCATCCAAATTGCATTTTCAGCCACATGGTGCTGATACAGCATCATCAATTTTTAAGCCAAATGCTATTTGTGAAAGGCATTTGCATTAGAACTAAGTGGCAGTGTTGAAATCATCCCTGGGTGATTAGGGATTAACTTCAGTACTCCGTGATTTAACCGTTCTTAATTACTTCAAAGAACAGATATTATTAAAATGTTGAGGAATGAAATGAATCATCTCCGCACTAAGTAGTTTTAAGGGAATGTCGCTGTGTTTGGAGTGCACATTTGTTCAGCCAGAAGCTTCAATATCGAAGACAGAGTGACACTGTTCCACTCAAGGGCCTACTGTAGAGTGGCGATAGACACAAAGTGCTGGAGTAACTCAGCGGGTCAGGCAACCTCGCTGGAGAAAAAGGATGGGTGACATTTCGGGTCGTAACCTTCCTTGATTCAGTCTGAGGATTTTCAGTGCTTTCAATTCCTTTTTACATACTGTAGGGTGGAGTTACTATGATTGGCACCAGACCAGTGGGCGGCACGATGGCGCAGCGGTGGAGATGCTGCCTTACAGCGCCAGAGACCCGGGTTTAATCTTGACTACGGTTGCTGTCTATACCGAGTTTGTGCGTTCTCCATATGACCGCATGGGTCCGACTGTCCACCGCAGGGGTGGGGAACTTGCGGCCTTAAGGCCACATGCGGCCTTCTAGGCCATTAAGTGCGGCCTTTTGAATGAATCCAAATTTTGTAGAACAAATATTTTTATCAATATGTTTTTGTTCGCCTTTTATTATTTTAATTTTAATCTTAAAATGAACGTATTTAAAATACCAAAGAGTAAAAGAAGGTTCAACAAAATAATCCTCCCCGACTGACAGCCACAATTAAAACGTTAGTAAGTCACGAGGGCTATTTTAATAAAATAATGTACATTTTGAAGTGTAAATAATTGAAGTTTCTTGGTTGCGGCCTTATTAGATTACAGCTAAATGCGGCATTCGAACATGAAAAGGTTCCCCACCCCTGGTCTACCCTATCTATGCCTCTCATCATTTTATATAGAGAGTCAAAGAGTCATAGAGTGATACAGTGTGGAAACAGGTCCTTCGGCCCAACTTGCCCACACTGGCCAACATGTCCCAATTACACTAGTCCCACCTACCTGCGTTTGGTCCATATCCCTCCAAACTTGACCTATCCGTGTACCTGTCTAGCTATTTCTTAAACGTTGGGATAGTCCCTGCCTCAACTACCTCCTCTGGCAGCTCGTTCCATACACCCATCACCCTTTGTGTGAAAAAGTTACCCCTCAGATTCCTTTTAAATCTTTTCCCCTTCACCTTAAAACCATATCTTCTGGACCTCGATTCACCTACTCTGGCCAAGAAACCCTATGCATCCACCCGATCTATTTCTCATGATTTTTATACTTCTGTAAAATTAGTAATCCCATAAACTATGCTCTCAAACTCCTTTGGAGACAGCTCTGATTGCATAGTGTTTAATACGCTGACCAGTCAATGTACCAGGGGCCAAAAATATGTCCATATGACCATGCAGCCCCTCAGGTAGGTAGTGCTAAAGTTTCCATGTGGCAAATGCTCTGTGTTGGTGCCCTGATTGCTTTGTAATATACCCTGGAGTCAGCTCTGGTTCCCATTTGATCAGGGGAAAAAGCTGGATGGCTTCATAATAGTCAACACAAATTTATTTTAGTTTAGAGATACAGAGATACAGTGCGGAAACAGGTCATTTGGCCCACCGAGTCCGAGCCGACCAGCGATCCCCGCACATTAACACTACCCTACACACACTGGGGACAATTTACAATTTTACCGAAGCCAATTAACCTACGAACCTGTATGTCTTTGGAGTGTGGTATGGAGCGCCCGGAAAAAAAACGCGTGCGGTCACAGGGAGAACGCACAAACTCCGTACAGACAACACCAGTAGTCAGGATCGAACCCGGGTCTCTGGCGCTGTAAGGTAGCAACTCTGCCGCTGCGCCACCGCGCCGCCCGAATGTAGGAAAGAATATAAGGCAATTTAATTAAAAAATAAGTAATTAAACCAAAATATCATAAACATCAAAATATCATAAATAACTTTCAAACTACATATTTATTCTCAATTAGTTCCAGAGAATTCTAGTTACAGACTCTAGAAGTAATATTCAGCAGGGGCTTTGTAGCCAGTTCTACCGCAAGGCCCCTGAGGGAAGTAGGAGTCAGAGGGCAATAAATAAACTTGCCAATGCTGGCGAATGGAGCAGTCACTGGCTGTGGCTGAAGAGAAAAGATGCTGTCTGGTCTGCCACGTGACCATCTAGAGGCTAACAATAAGACACACACCCAGGTCTGATCTCCCTGCGGTGGGCCTGCCTCGACTGAGGGTGTCTTGTGATAAAAGGCCGAAACACCCAGTGACGTTGAGGTACACAACTGAAGATGTGTCTGATTGGTAGCAAAATCATCTGGTGGTCATCCCCAAGAATGTCAATTGTAGTGAAAAATCTTAGGGGTTGTAACATCCAGTCCTACTAATCAATCCAATTTGATCACATATATATTTTTAATAAGTTCTTTAGTAACTTGTCAGTTTCTTTGTTGAACTAAATTAAGGCGCATGTTGCAATCAAAAGCGCTTGAACAATTGGTTGGGAAGAAAGCCAAACTGGTGGTGCAGCGGTAGAGTTGCTGCCTTATGCCCCTGTCCCACTTAGGAAACCTGAACGGAAACCTCTGGAGACTTTGCGCCCCACCCAAGGTTCCCGTGCGGTTCCCGGAGGTTTTTGTCAGTCTCCCTACCTGCTTCCACTACCTGCAACCTCCGGCAACCACCTGCAGCCTCCGGGAACCGCACGGAAACCTTGGGTGGGGCGCAAAGTCTCCAGAGGTTTCCGTTCAGGTTGCCTAAGTGGGACAGGGGAATTACTGCGGCAGTTACCAGGGTTTGATCCTCACTACGGGTGCTGTCTGTACGGAGTTTGTACATTCTCCCCGTGACCTGCGTGGATTTTCTCCAGCGCTTTCGGTTTTGGTATCCTCCATCGATCCAAAGACGTACAGGATTGCAGGTTAATTGGCTTGGCATAAATGTAAATTGCCCTAGTGTGTGCAGGAAACATAGAAAATAGGTGCAGGAAGCCATTCGGCCCTTCGAGCCAGCACCGCCATTCATTGTGATCATGGCTGATCGTCTCCAATCAATAACCTGTGCCTGCCCTCTCTCCATATCCCTTGATTCCCATAGACCCTGGAGCTCTATCTAACTCTCTCTTAAATCCTGTTAGGATTAGTGTTAGTGTGCGGGGATACTGGTCAGCACGGATTCAGTGGGCTGAACGGCCTATTTCTGTGCAGTATCACTAAACTGAACTAAACTCAACTAAATATTTCTTATTAATCCAATAATTTGTTTGGGTTTTAGCATTGATGTAAAACATGCCCATGCCTCTGGCATATAAAGTAAATATTTCACGCACAGGAGTTTTAGCTTTGTATTCATCTTGTGTTCAACCTGAGCTGCCTTGCTTTATTCGATAGTGTGAGGCAGACTCTGTGTTCAACGGTAGCTCCGTATTTGGGTTGCCTGTGTTCGACAAAGCAATTAAAAAGGAGTTCTTTGCTAAGATCCTGCACGCGCTGCCTCTGCATTGTGAGTGTTTGACAAAACAGACTATAGGAAGCTTTGCACTGCATCTGGCTCATGGTAATCCTGCTCTATGAGTGTTTGAAGGGACAATGTTGATGTCGTTCTATGTATTATTCACGAGCACCCTCCAATTAACGCTCCGATGATTTCGTCCAATGCAGCAGCACATCTTGCTCTTTCAAACTGGATATCACTGAGTGAGCAGGAGGATGAAATGAAGTCTGATGCAAAGAGAGGAGTTACGTTCTGATGTGCGATGCAAGGCTGAAGATAGAAGGCATTAATAATAGGATCTCACAGTTTTTGTCGGCCTGGTCTAGGTTTAGGTTTATTATTGTCACATGTACAGATGTTCAGCGAGAGAGCTTTGTTTAGCATGTAATCCAAACAGATCAGATACTCTACACATTATTACAAACAAGCCAAACTCAGGTACAATGAATAGAGCAAAGGGAAGATACAGAGTGGAGAATATAGTTCTCAGCATTGTAGCCCATCAGTTCCATAGATGAAGTCCAATGTCCGTAATGGGGTAGAGGTGAATCGGGACTGTACCTTAGCTTATGGAAGGACCGTTCAGAAGCCTGATAACATGGCGGCATAGTGGCGCAATGGTGGAGTTGCTGCCTTACAGCGTCAGAGACAAGGGTGCTCTGTGTTTAGTTTGTACATTCTCCCAGTGACCGTGTGGGTTTCCTCTGGGTGCTCATGATTCCTCCCACACTCCAAAGACATACATGTTTGTAGGTTAGTTGCCTTCACTAAAATCTGAGGAAAGACATTCTTGCCATAGAGGGAGTACAGAGAAGGTTCACCAGACTGATTCCTGGGATGTCAGGACTTTCATATGAAGAAAGACTGGATAGACTCGGCTTGTACTCGTTAGAATTTAGAAGATTGAGGTGGGATCTTATAGAAACTTACAAAATTCTTAAGGGGTTGGACAGGCTAGATGCAGGAAGATTGTTCCCGATGTTGGGGAAGTCCAGAACAAGGGGTCACAGTTTAAGGATAAGGGGGAAATCTTTTAGGACCGAGATGAGAAAAACATTTTTCACACAGAGAGTGGTGAATCTCTGGAATTCTCTGCCACAGAAGGTAGTTGAGGACAGTTCATTGGTTATATTTAAGAGGGAGTTAGATGCGGTCCTTGTGGCTAAAGGGATCAGGGGGTATGGAGAGAAGGCAGGTACAGGATACTGAGTTGGATGATCAGCCATGATTATATTGAATGGCGGTGCAGGCTCGAAGGGCTGAATGGCCTACTCCTGCACCTATTTTCTATGTTCCTGTGTTTCTATGTTTCTAAATTGTAAATTGTTCCTAACGTGTAGGATAGCGCCAGATGTACGGGGTGATCACTGCTTGGCACCGACTCGGTGGGCCAAAGGGCCTGTTTCCATGCTGTATCTCTAACGTTTCAAGTCTAAACAGAGGGGAAGAAATGGTACTTGAGTCTGGTGGTGTGTGCTTTCAAGCTTCTGTACGCAGTGCTGGACTGAGTTACGCCAGCACATTGTGTTTTATTTTCTCCATTATTTATTCTCTGCTCTGCTTATGTGACCTTTCAGTCAGGGGCGGAAAACCCGGGGGGGGGGGGGGGGGGGGGGGGGGGCGGGTCCCCCCCATGTTTTGAGAGGTGGGCGACATCCCCGCCAGGTTAACCTGCCTGGGCTTGCGGGAAATATGGCCAGCGTGGAGAAGCTGTGCTGGTATCCCGTCAGTCCAGACAGGGCTGTAGTTAACCCGGTGAGACAGGCACAGTTGAGCTGCATTTAGCGCTGGATTGAGCCTCCAAAGCCTCGCGCGTGTGTGTGTGAGTGTGCGCATGCGCGCTGCCGCCAAAAAATTGTGTCCCCCGTCCCCTCCATGTTTTGATAGTGAGTTCCGCTCTTGCTTTCAGTTATCAGTTGATAAAGGACTCATTTGTTATTAGACGCTCAGGAAGGTTCTTCTTGTCCATGTTACGTGGAGACAATATAGTCCAAACTTTTATATTCATGCAATGGACAGAGGCTCTTGATTGAGGACAGATCCGCCAAGTTACTCCAGCACTTTGTGTCTTTTTTTGTTAACCGGCATCTGCACTCCGCGTCTGCATCAGTTGACATGAGTTTAATATAGGCCAAAACATATATCGTACAGCTTTAACATGAGCGTTCTTTCAAGAAGGAGGTGAGGGGGAACTTCTTTTGTCAGAGGGTAGTTAATCTGTGGAACTCATTGCCACAGAGGGCTGTGGAGGCCAAGTCAGTGGATTGTTTAAGGCAAAGATAGACAGGTTCTTGATTAGAATGGGCGTCAAGGGTTATGGGGAGAAGGCAGGAAAATTGGGTTAGGATCCAGAGATCAGCTGTGATTGAATGGCAGAGTGGACCCAATGGGCCGAATGGCTGAATTCTGCTCCTATAACTTGTGAACTTAGGAACTCGTGAACATGTGGATATATTTTTATTCTACACAATTATCCTGTAAGTGAGTAAGTGTGTTTCATTAGACTGTATCCAGGTAATATGTGCACTGTGACTTGGCTCTGCTGGTTGAATAGATTTTAGAGAAGGCATCTAGTGCTTTAAATCACCCTTGGGAATTGAACACAGTTGAAGAGGAACTTCAGTCTCTATCTTAATCCTTGCCACGTCTTGCTGGGGGAAGTGTTGATGGAACGTCCTATTCATTATTGCACATATCAGCCCTTAATACTTAGTGCTAAAAATATTACACCACTGATTTCCTTGACAATGCCTCATTTCTCAGCGATGCCTCTTTATGTTGCAGAGAGGGAAGGAACTTGTTGGTGGAAATGTCTGGTCCAGGAATTAAATAATAAATGGAACATACTGTATGAGAATAAGCGAGAGTTTTTTTTTTTTTGCGTTCTGGAAGAAATAGCCATGAGACGGAGACAGAAAAATTAAAGAGAATAAAACATGACAGGTGAGGTCATTAAAAGATTGAAAATTGAATGGGTCAATTTGAGGTAAAGGAGATGGGAGAAAATATTAATATGCAACATGACGACAACTTATGCATAGAAAATAATGGTGCAGAAAAAGAGACAATAAACAATCGACAATAGGTGCAGGAGTAGGCCATTCGGCCCTTCGAGCCAGCATGGCTATTCAATGTGATCATGGCTGATCACCCCAATCAGTACCCCGTTCCTGCCTTCTCCACATATGCCCTGACTCCGCTATCTTTAAGACTCCTCTCTTGAAAGTATCCAGAGAACCGGCCTAAACCGCCCTCTGAGAATTCCACAGACTCACAACTCTCTGTGTGAAAAGTGGGGGGTGGGGGGGGGGGGGGGGGTGCAAGGATAGAAAGGATGGAAAAGAGAAATAGGAGCGGTAAAATAAAAAATAAATCAAATGGATGAAAGGTTAACATTTAACTTGCTGGAGAAAAATGATTAAAAATGAAAAATGGAGAGAAAGAAGACCATATAGGCATGAGGTGACTAGGAGAATGAAGAGGAAAGGAAAATTTGAAATGCGTAACTAAAAATAACAAAACGTGAAATTGAGAGGAAATCTGAAAGAAAAAAAGTCTTTTACATGTAAATCTGAATAGCAAATGGAGAAAATGAGTAGAAATCGCCAGATATTGTGTTGGAAAGATAAGTATGAAGAACAAGAGTTTAAAGAACGGATTTAGGGAATAGAGGAAATGATGGGATTCACATTAAAGGTTTTAACCAGAATGGAGGGATCTGGACCATGTGCAGGCACAGGAGATTAGTTTAACTTGGCATCATCTTCAGTCTAGACATTGTGAGCCAAAGAGCCTGTTCCTGTGCTGCACTGTTCTATGTTCTATATTCCAGTAAAGGATCTCTGAAGAGGAAATGGCAGAATGAAGGAAGGGGAAAAAATGACAACATTGTCAATGAACATTCAGTAAGTTAATAGTGATTTAAGAGAAAGGAAAATACAAACGGCAAAGCAAGCAGAGCAAATTTATATAATGGATCTAATAGCAACATTGAAACAGATAAATGTGTTGAGGATAGTAGCAGGTGAGTAATAGAATAGGGAAATGGGAAATGAGCAAAGCAATATCTATATAACTAAAAGTCTCATCTTGTCAATTTCCCGTCTGCGCTGTATATTGATTTAAGAAAAAAGGCTACCCTATATCGCTATGATTTTTGGCCATCTTACTCACAGTCCTCCTCCGCTGAGGCAGCCCTGAAGATTTTTCGATTCGATGAAAAATAAAAAGTTATGAGTGTTTAAAAATTCTTGAAATCAGCTGTTTGGTCCTTTTGCCTGTCAATCACCATGATGAAGGTAACGCCCCTTCCGGTGGGGGGGGCGGGGGGGGCGGGATGCCTGGACATGAGTCAGTCACTCTGGAAGATTGCGAGGGAGAAGCCACTGTGATTCAGAGCTGTGAATCAACTGAACTGTGAGTCTGCAATGTACTTGCAATAAATGATTTGTTAGCCCTTATTGAAAATGAAATGAGTTGTTTGGCCTACCCAGTGCTTGAAACTGCAATGGAATTGGAAATGAAATGGAAATGCATTGAGCTGTTTGGCCAGCCTTGTGCTTGAAACTGCAATGGAAATGGAAATGAAATGAAAATGCAATGAGCTGTTTGGCCTGCCCTGTGCTTGAAACTGGAATGGAAATGAAATGAAATGAAAATGAAATGAGCTGTTTGGTCTGCCCTGTGCTTGAAACTGCAATGGAATTGGAAATGAAATGGAAATGCATTGAGCTGTTTGGCCAGCCTTGTGCTTGAAACTGCAATGGAAATGGAAATGAAATGAAAATGCAATGAGCTGTTTGGCCTGCCCTGTGCTTGAAACTGCAATGGAAATGGAAATGAAATGAAAATGAAATGAAAATGGAATGAGTTTTTGGCCTGCCATGTGCTTGAAATTGAAATGGAAATGAAATGAAATGAGTTGTTTGGCCTGCCTGAAACCACTAATTTCAGCCACACAAGGCCCCTATTAGCCGATAAGCAGTACCTTTTGCGCAAAATGCCCGTATTAGCCCAGGAGGAGCATTTTGCCCCAAAAGGCCCGTGCCAGGCAAGGAAAAGTCCAGAAAAAGTGCCTCAGTGAGATTTCACTGAGATTTTTTTTTTAAAGAGCCCATTCGGCCCATCAGGCCTGTACTAGCCCATGAGAAGTCCTTCGGCCGGCCCATCAGTAAGTACTTCCCCTGCAAGAATTAAACCTCACCCCAGTATTTTTCTCCCTCCCTTCATTGGCTCCAAGATAGACTTTCTTCCCTCATTGCTGTGATCTGCAGAAAAAGATGAAAAATGTCTAAAATGTATTCTTCACCCTCTCCCCATTCTCTCTCACAAAGTCTCTCACATGTTTTGGGCAGAATTTTGTGCCTGAGTGACTGAGCTGCCAGCCCAAGAATCCATTCAGCCCACAATGTCTATACTAGCCCTCTGGATACCAGTCCTTTTGGCCCACAACCACCGTACTAACGCTCCAGAAAGCCCCCCCCCCCCCCCCCCCCCCCGCACTGGCCACCAATATTGGAATTGGTGATGAGGTGGAATATTGCGTTGGGGGACCAGCCCTCCCATGTGAACATGAGACCCAACGGGTCCCACTTAGTCTAGTTAAATTTATGAAAACCAAGAAAAATAAGAAAGGAAGACAATAATCATTTTACTTCCAATCTAAACTGTTAGATGGTACTAAATTTCATTTTTAGTCTTTAGTGATACAGCGCGGAAATGGGCCCTTCGCACCAACCAGTGATCTCCACCCACTAACACTCTCCCTCACACACGAGGGACAACTTACAATTTTAACCGATGCTAATCAACCTACAAACCTGTACGTCTTTGGAGTGTTGGAGGAAACTGGAGCACTCGGAAAAAACCCACGTGATCTCCGGGAGAACGTACAAACTCCGTACAGACCGCACCTGTAGTCAGGGTCGAACCCGGGTCTCTGGCGTCTCAAGGCAGCAACTCTACCGCTGCGACACCGTGCCACCTTTTCCTGGGGTTCATTTATTTGCGTTCAGAGGATGGGCTGTGCATGGAGAGGGATTAGTGAAGGTAACTTGAAGTTGTAGAAAAAAGGAACTGCAGATGCAACTGCAGAGGATAAAAAGCTAGAAGAGGGGGGGGTGGCAGGTCGGAGCATGGCAGGAGGCAGGATGAACGCAGGCGTGGGGTGGGCTTAATAGGCAGATGATTCGACAAAGACCAGTGATGAAACACAATCTGAAGGTGTGAGATTTGCTTTGTAAAGCAAGGAAACCATAAAGGAAGGAATGTGGGTGGAGGGAGAGGGGGAGCGGAGGAATAGGTGTGAGTCCAGGTTGGGACACAGGGGACAGGGAGCGGGTGAGGAAGGAGGAGGAGAAAGGGGAGGTGGGTTTGTTAGGGGTTATCTAGAATTGGAGAATTCAGACAGAAATTGCTCGGCTTTTCCTGAGCCCCATCTGCTGCAAGCTGCTTCCATTATTTAGCATGCATATTGTTATGCCTTGTAATTGAAAAATGCTCCAATCTTACTCACACATGCATATTATTTTGATGAAAGGTTGAGTAAAATGAGAGCTAGGCCACGATGAGGATGTTAAGTCAGAGCCAGCTAAACTGAACTGGCAGACTGGGCCATTTGCGATGCTCTGACAGGCATTTAAAGAGACAATAAAGAGGGTGAAAACAATTAATCGTACAAAGACACAGTTGTCAACGTCGTCAGATTGGATAGGACAGAGAAAATGCAAAGAATGACAAAAAGATTTAATGAGGCAACAAAGTAAAAAAAAACAACAATATATATATATTGAATTGTCCAATTTTAGTTAACGCTTAACAAACCCTCCTCCTTCCCTCTCACCCCCACACTCACCCCTGTATCCCACCTGGAACTCACACCTCTTCCTCCTCTCCCCCTTTTCCTCCATCACCATTCCTTCCTTTATGGCTTCCTGGTATTTGGCATTTAAAGGAAAAGCGGGCAGGCCGCGGTGGCATAGAAACATAGAAACTACGGGGTGGAGGCCATTCGGCCCTTCGAGCCAGCGGGGTACTGATTGTGGATGATCAGCCATGATCACATTGAATGGCCATGCTGGCTCAAAGGGCCGAATGGCCTACTCCTGCACCTATTGTCTATTGTCCCTTTTTTGCTGCACCATAATTGTCTATGCATAAGTTGTCGTCATGTTGCATATTAATATTTTTTCATATCTCCTTTACCTCAAATTGACCCGTTCAATTTTTAATCTTTTAATGACCTCACCTGTCGTGTTTTGTTCTCTTAATTTTTTTGCCTCCGTCTCATGGCTATTTCTTCCAGAACGCAAAAAAAAAAACGTCTCGCTTATTCTCATACAGTATTTTCCATTAATTATTTAATTCTTGGACCAGGCATTATACTTGAGTTTAACTTGATTGTATGTATGTGTGTGGTATATTTGATCTACCTGGATAGCACACAAAACAATTCTTGTCACAGTACCTCAGTACACGTGGCATTAATAAACCTAAACCTAATGGCCCTGTCCCACATAGGCGATTTTTTAGGCGACTGCCAGCGACTAGGCTGTCGCCAGATGGTCGCCGAGGTGTCGCCTGTATGGTCGTGAGTCGTCTCCTCAGTCGCCCAAAGAGTCGTAGCATCTTTCAGGTCGCCGCTGGATTTTCAACAATGATTCTATTTCAAATTTTATTTCGAAGGGGGGTCCAGCCGCCGTTTTTTCGGCGACCTGCTACGACCATCACAGTCGCCGGCAGTCGCCTAAAAATAGCCTAAGTGGGACAGGCCCATAAGTCTCCCACTAAGCCTTCACTTTCCACCAAGTTCAAACAAAGATACTAACTGAGTTCCAGCAAAGATTCACACACACCATGGTACTACGGTGTGTGTGTGTGCGCTAATGGTCTCGATGATGAATGGTATGCTGATCAAGCAGGTTACTTTGTTCTGGATGGTGTTGATGTTTTTTAACGCAGATGGAGAATAGTTCCTTTGTCCCCTAACTGATCCCGCGTCGGTAATGAAGAGATTTATAGAATCAGGTTTAATCAATTGGCATCAAATACTTAACCACTAATTAGTCTGCAGTGCCATATACTTTATATAGTGGATGCAATTGTGTTTCTAGTCAATTGCAACACCCGGGATGCTTCTTTGTTGAGCTGTTTGACAATTCAGGTCATCTGGATAAGTAATGGTGGATGATAGTAAAGACTCACTCATGTTGCAAATACTCATTGCTTGGGCAGCACATACTGTATGTGATTTGCTGCTGAACATCATAAACCAGGTTTCCCTCTATCTGGGATGCAAATTCTGAGGAGAAATATATGTCGGTCATCAGCTTATCTGGAGCTAGGGGGGGTCGGGAGCGAGGGAGGCAAGGGCTGGTGGAAGGGTGAACTGGAGCAACGCTTCAAGGTCGGCTACAGGAGGGGCCCCCGGGACACAAAGAGGGCCAGGCGATGAGAGGGAGGTCAGTTCACGGGAACTGCTCCAGTACATCGAGCACGCGGGCCGACTGGACTTTGGACTTTGCACAACGGCGCCGATAATGTCGGCGCCTGCACGTGTAATATATACAAAGAGACTTTCACGGCGCTGTTGCACAAGTGACAAGTAAAGGCCCAAAGACCCAAGGCCCCAGTCAGCAGAAAGGCAATACATGATTACAATCGAGCCACCCTCAGTGTACAGGTACAAGATAAAGGGAATAACGTGGGGAGTGTTTCGTG
Organism: Amblyraja radiata; assembly: GCF_010909765.2. Taxonomy (NCBI): domain Eukaryota; kingdom Metazoa; phylum Chordata; class Chondrichthyes; order Rajiformes; family Rajidae; genus Amblyraja; species Amblyraja radiata. The sequence goes on along the minus strand of NC_045966.1, from coordinate 9,992,860 downwards.
CAAGATAACGACAGTGTCGAGGAAATTGACAGAGGAAAATTAAAGGAAAAACTGAGACTTTGGGTTTCGCTTCAAGAGACTTTAATGCATGATGTCATGGAGAGATGGCGATAGTTAACTGCTCACCAGTTCTCTGTCTTTGCAGCAGTATTAGCTGACATTGATACAGTGCATTTACAGCCACTTTCCAATTGTTTTCACTGTAATTTTCAATTTTTCTGATACATTTAATCTTAAATGGTGTCTAAGGTAATAATAATAATAATGGATGGGATTTATATAGCGCCTTTCTAATACTCAAGGCGCTTTACATCGCATTATTCATTCACTCCTCAGTCACACTCGGTGGTGGTAAGCTACTTCTGTAGCCACAGCTGCCCTGGGGCAGACTGACGGAAGCGTGGCTGCCAATCTGCGCCTACGGCCCCTCCGACTACCACCAGTCACTCACACACATTCACACACATTCACACTCAGGCAAAGGTGGGTGAAGTGTCTTGCTCAAGGACACAACGACAGTATGCACTCCAAGCGGGATTCGAACCGGCTACCTTCCGGTTGCCAGCCGAACACTTAGCCCATTGTGCCATCTGTCGTCCCTAAGGTAGAGGGTAAGCATTTCAGTTTGGCTACTATGGACAGAGGAAGAGAAAACTAAGCTAAAAACCTGATCAGTCAATGTTTGATGTGGTCCAGTTTTGTCTCGTGAGGAATATCAAGCTCAGTTATGGCAAAATAACTTGTCCACTAGAGGGAGTGTTTAAGAAGGAACCGCAGATGCTGGAAAATCGAAGGTAGACAAAAATGCTGGAGAAACTCAGTGTGTGAGGCAGCATCTATGGAGCGAAGGAAATGGGCGACGTTTCGGGTCGAGATCCTTCTTCAGACTGATGTGAGGGTGGGGGGGGGAGGGGGGGGGGCGGGAAGAAGAAAGGAAGAAGCGGAGACAGTGGGCTGAGGGAGAGCTGGGAAGGGGAGGAGAAAGCATGGACTACCTGAAATTGGAGAAGTCAATGTTCAGACCACTGAGGTGGAACTGCCCAAGCGAAATGTGAGGTGCTACTCGTCCAATTTACAGTGGGACTGACTCTGGCCATGGAGGAGGCCCAGGACAGAAAGGTCGGATTCGGAATGGGAGGGGGAGTTGAAGTGCTGAGCCACCGGGAGATCAGGTTGGTTATTGCGAACCGAGCGGAGGTGGTTTAGTTTAGTTTAGTTTAGAGAGACAGCATTGAAACAGGCCCTTCAGCCCACTGAGTCAAGGCTGACCATTGATCACCCATTCATGCTGGTTCAATGTTGTCCCACTTTCTCATCCATTCCCTGTGCACTCGGGGCAACCAGAGGCAAATTAACCTACCAACCCGCACGCCTTTGGGAGGTGGCAGAAACCGGAGCACCTGGGGGGGAAATCCCCACGCAGTCACAGGGAGAACGTGCAAACTCCACATCCGCTGAGTTACTCCGCCATTTTGTATCTATCCAGTATAAACCAGCCACAGGGTCAGTTTCCACGCTTTATCTCTGAACTAAAGTAAGCTAACCTTTGGCAGCTGACTCGTTGAGTTCCTCCAGCACTTTGTGTTTTGCTGAATCTTCAGTCAGGTGTAGTTCCAGTTAGATTCTAAATAAATCTCCCTCTAGTACAACCCTGCAATCGCACATTTCTCCCCATCAGTGCAGGTGCCAGTGCAGGTGCCAGTGCAGGTGACAGTGCAGGTGCCAGTGCAGGTGACAGTGCAGGTGACAGTGCAGGTGACAGTGCAGGTGCCAGTGCAGGTGCCAGTGCAGGTGACAGTGCAGGTGACAGTGCAGGTGACAGTGCAGGTGCCAGTGCAGGTGCCAGTGCAGGTGCCAGTGCAGGTGCCAGTGCAGGTGCCAGTGCAGGTGCCAGTGCAGGTGCCAGTGCAGCTGCAGCCTCCTTGTGCTCTGGTATTTTATTTCATTCTTCACATGTTTAAATTATAATGTTTTATTTTTAATTGTCTTCTGTATATCGTGTTGTTACTTGCGAGCAAAGCACCAGGGGCCAAATTCCTTGCACGTATACATACTTGGCTAATAAAAGTTTAATAATTTGTTCATCTTTGTTACTTCTGCTCCGGTTTAACTCACAATGCTCTGTGCAAAGTGGAAGATGGCACCTTGTACATTCAGCTGTATCTCTTCCTTAACCTCACGTTATCCTTTAGTTCAGAAACAGACCTTCTGGAGCAGCGAGCCTACGACCATCGATCACCCATTCACACACTAGTTCTATGCGACCCCACATTCTCATCCACTCCCTATAAATGAGGGGCAATTTTAAAGAGGAAAATTAACCAACAAACCTGCACAACTTTGGAGTGTGGGAGGAAACTGGAGCACCTGGAGAAAACCCACGCGGTCACAGGGAGAACATGCAAACAGACAGCATCTGAGGTCAGGATTGAACCCAGGTCTCTGGCGTATGAGACTGCAGCTCTCCCAGCTGTGCCACTGTGCTGCTCTTCCTTCAGTTTATACCTTGTTCAGAAGTTCCTGGCTTCCAATGTCCAATCTGAGGAAGGGCATTCTTGCCATAGAGGGAGTACAGAGAAGGTTCACCAGACTGATTCCTGGGATGTCAGGACTTTCATATGAAGAAAGACTGGATAGACTTGGCTTGTACACACTAGAATTCAGAAGATTGAGGGGGGAGCTTATAGAAACATACAAAATTCTTAAGGGGTTGGACTGGCTAGATGCAGGAAGATTGTTCCCGATGTTGGGGAATTCCAGAACATGGGATCACAGTTTAAGGATAAAGGGGAAATCTTTTAGGACTGAGATGAGAAAAAAAAATTTACACAGAGAGTGGTGAATCTCTGGAATTCTCTGCCACAGAAGGTAGTTGAGGCCAGTTCATTGGCTATATTTAAGAGGGAGTTAGATGTGGCCCTTGTGGCTGAAGGGATCAGGGGTATGGAGAGAAGGCAGGTACAGGATACTGAGTTGGATGATCAGCCATGATCATATTGAATGGCGGTGCAGGTTCGAAGGGCCGAATGGCCTACTCCTGCACCTAGTTTCTATGTTTCTATGTTTCCATTTATGATGCTGATTATCTGTACCATAGATCAAAATAACCCCCTCTCCTTTCAGATGTTCAAAAATGCTGCACAAAGCTTTCTGTGAAGTTTCAGTTGGACTGTCTCCAAAAAGATCTCCGAACCATCTCCACGTCCCAACGCTGTCTTGAAAACAGTGCAATTGCTTTATCTGGCATGGAATGATAATAAAGCCTTCATTCTTATGGCTGATACCGACACAGAGCAACAATCATTACTTTCCATTCAGGTATTTAAACTAATATATTGCAATGTGAGTAACGGAGTGTACTATTGAGAGTTCCCGCTTTGTATTTAAGATTCAGAAATTGAGTCATTATGTATTCTATTGTTTGTTCTGGGTGAATACGATTGCACACTGTAGGCTTTTTAAGTTTCCATTTGTTCATCAAAAAGTTGGATCTATATCTGCTGCAGTCTGTTCAGGGCAGCCCCTGAGGCCAGGGTTTTTTTCGCATTGCCTCTTATATTGATGTGTGACATTTGTGAACTACATCTGCAAGTATCATTGGGCCACAAGTCAGACTAATGGTGAAGTGTGCGGTGACACTTGGGTTTGAATTGGCGCACTTTGACAGGGTTTCACATTGTTCCGTGATACTCGTTTTCCTTGCAGAGAAAGTTAAAACAGAAGTAGTTCAAGTTCAAGTGAGTTTATTGTCATGTGTCCCTGTATAGGACAATGAAATTCTTGCTTTGCTTAAGCACACAGAACATAGTAGGCATTTACTACAAAACAGATAAATGTGTCCATATACCATGATATAAATATATACACACATGAATAAATAAACTGGTAAAGTGCAAATAACAGAAAGTGGTTGCTAATAATCAGAGTTTTGTCCGAGCCAGGTTTAATAGCCTGATGGCTGAGGGGAAGTAGCTATTCCTGAACCTGGTTGTTGCAGTCTTCAGGCTCCTGTACCTTCTACCTGAAGGTAGCAGGGAGATGAGTGTGTGGCCAGGATGGTGTGGGTCTTTGATGATACTGCCAGCCTTTTTGAGGCAGCGACTGCGATAAATCCCCTCGATGGAAGGAAGGTCAGAGCCGATGATGGACTGGGCAGTGTTTACTACTTTTTGTAGTCTTTTCCTCTCCAGGGCGCTCAAATTTCCGAACCAAGCCACGATGCAACCGGTCAGCATGCTCTCGACTGTGCACCTGTAGAAGTTAGAGAGAGTCTTCCTTGACAATCCGACTCTCCGTAATCTTCTCAGGAAGTAGAGGCGCTGATGAGCTTTTTTGATAATTGCGTTAGTGTTCTCGGACCAGGAAAGATCTTCAGAGATGTGCACCCCCAGGAATTTGAAGTTCTTGACCCTTTCAACCATCGACCCGTTGATATAAATGGGGCTGTGGGTCCCCCTCCTACTCCTTCCAAAGTCCACAATCAGTTCCTTGGTTTTGCTGGTGTTGAGGGCCAGGTTATTGCGCTGGCACCATATGGACAGTTGCTCGATCTCTCTTCTGTACTCTGACTCATCCCCATCAGTGATACGCCCCACAATAGTGGTGTCGTCAGCGAACTTGATGATGGAGTTCGCACTGTGGTTCGCTACGCAGTCATGGGTATAGAGTGAGTACAGCAGGGGGCTGAGCACGCAGCCTTGAGGTGCTCCCGTGCTAATTGTTATTGAGGCTGACACATTTCCACCAATACGAACAGACTGTGGTCTGTGGACGAGGAAGTCGAGGATCCAGTTGCAGAGGGATGCGCAGAGACCCAGTTCTGCGAGTTTGGTAACCAGTTTGGAGGGGATGATTGTGTTAAATGCCGAGCTGTAATCAATGAATAACAGCCTGACATATGAGTTTTTGTTGTCCAAGTGGTCCAGTGCGGAGTGGAGGGCCAGCGAGATCGCATCCACCGTTGATCTGTTGTGGCGGTACGCGAACTGCAGTGGATCCAGGTTTTTGTCGATGTAGGAGTTGATTTGCTCCATGATCAACCTCTCAAAGCACTTCATCACCACCGGCGTTAGTGCTACTGGTCGATAGTCATTGAGGCACGTCACCTTACTCTTCTTGGGCACCGGTATAATTGATGCCCTTTTAAAGCAGGTGGGGACCTCAGACCTCAGAAGTGAGAGGTTGAAAGTGTCCGTAAAAACTCCCGCCAGTTGGTCCGCACAGGTTAACTGTGCGGACCTTTGGTTTGTAGGTTTTGCGGAGCTCCGGAAAAGTATATTACTCTACCTCCTGGAGAGACAAGGATCTGCAGATGCTGGTTTACCAAAAAAGGCACAATGTGCTGGAGTAACTCGGAGCGGCACGGTGGCGCAGCGGTAGAGCCACTGCCTTACAGCGCCAGAGACCCGGGTTCGATCCTGACAACGGGTGCTGTCTGTACAGAGTTTGTACGTTCTCCCCGTGACCTGTGTGGGCTTTCTCCAAGATCTTTGGTTTGTAGGTTAATTGACTAGGCATAAATGTAAATTGTCCTTAGTATAGGGTAGGGTGGTGTTAATGCGCTGGTCGGTGCACTCGGTGGGCCGAAGGGCCTGTTTCCGCGCTGTATCTCTAAACTGAACTCAGCGGGTCAAGCAGCATCTCTGGAGGAATGGGCAGGTAAAAGGGCGGGATGGGATGGGTCAAACTGTCCAAGGTCTAATTTAATTTAGAGATACAGCGTGGAAATAGACCCTTCGGCCCACTGTAGCCCGCACCGATCAACGATGACCTGCACACTAGTTCTATGTTATCCCAGTTTCACTAGGAGCAAATTTACCGATCGGACTGAAGAAGGGTCCCAACCTGAAACATCACCAATACATGTTCTCCAGAGATGCTGCCTGACCCATTGAGTGAATCCAAACACTTTGTGTATTTTTTACTCTACCATTTGGTGAGTTTATTTGTACCAACTGCAGGGAACTTTCTGGTGACTAATTATTTATATTGGATAGATCTCTTATTGATAACATCGACTGTGCGATACAAATGTACAAATTAAGATGCAAGTTACAAGTTACAAGTTACAAGATATAAGATACATTTATTTGTCACTTGTACCAATTGCTACAGTGAAATGTGTGGTCACCATACATCCATACAATAATAAAGAGCACAGAACACGATAGACATCCCCACACAGCGGGATCAAAGTTTCCCACTGTGAGGGAGGGCTCCAAAATTCAGTCATCCTCCTCTGTTGTCCTCCCGTGGTCAGTGGGCTCCCGAACCTCCCGCTATTGCCGCTACGGGCGGCCCGATGTTCAGGCCCGCTCGCCGGGGTGATGGAACTCCGACATCGGGACTGAAGGACATCCTCAGCGGCTTGGACATCCGAATCGGCCACACCCCCCCTCCCCCACATAGAAAAGCTAAAGAAATCTCCATAACAAACTTTTAAAACTAAAAATTAAAAAAAAGACAGAAAAACAGACAGAGGCTGCCATCAATTATCTTCATTTCATGATGCTTAGTGCACAACTGATAGAATTGGCAAAATTACAGAATCAATGAACTAACATTTTACTAACACATATATTAACACAATTATTTTTAATTTAGTTTAGTTTTGAGACACAGCATGGAAACAGGCCCTTCGGCTCACCGAGTCCGTGCCGACCAGCGATTCCCGCACACAAGCACTATCCTGCACACACTAGGGACAATTTATAATTTTACCGAAGTCAATTCACCTACAAACCTGTACGTCTTTGGAGTGTGGGAGGAAACTGGAGCATCCAGAGAAAACCCACGCAGGTCACGTGCAAACTCCATACAGACAGATAGCACCCGTCGTCAGGATCGAACCCTGCTGTCTGGAGCAAGCAACGCAGCAACTCTGTCGCTGATACCACCATGCCCTCATTAGTGTTCCTCTCTCATTTGCTGTTTTCGTTCAAGATTCCAGCATCCGCAGTTCATTGTGTCTCTCTGATTGAAGGATATTGTTATTCGGTACCACAAAAGATGATTGTAATTGGAGGTCTTGAACAGAAAAGATGACTTTTTCAAGCATTGTACCTACCTAGTGATTTATCTTCAATCAAGAGCCTCTGTTCATTGCATCAATATAAAAGTTTGGATTATATTGTCTCCATGTAACACAGACAACAACTGCGTTCCTAAGCATCGAATAACAAGTGTGAGCTCTTGCAAATGATGGCTGCAAGTTCTCATAAAGAGAGCAGAGAACAGAGAAACAGTGGAGTAAATAAAGACACAACGTGCTGGCGTAACACAGCGGGTCCAGCAGCATCTCTGGAACACATGGATAGGTGATGGTTCTCGTTGACACCCTTCTTCAGACTGATTGTGGTGAGAGGGGAGAAGAAAACTGGAAGAGATGTGGAACAGGACAAAGCCTGGCAAATGATAGGTGGATACAGGTGGGTGGGGGTAGCAGGGGGAATGGGGGGGGGGAGGAAGGGGGGGTGGAAAGGCCATAGATGAGTATAGAAGTTGGGAGATCATGTTGCAGTTTTGTAAGACATTGGTGAGGCCGCATTTAGAGTATTTTGTTCGTTTCTGGACACCATATTATAGAAATTTAGAAGGTTGAGGGGGGATCTTATAGAAACGTACAAAATTCTTAAGGGGTTAGACAGGCTAGATGCAGGAAGATTGTTCCGGATGTTGGGGAAGTCCAGAACAAGGGGTCACAGTTTAAGGATAAGAGGGAAATCTTTTAGGACCGAGATGGGAAAACAAAATTTCACACAGAGAGTGGTGAATCTCTGGAATTCTCTGCCACAGAAGGTAGTTGAGGCCAGTTCATTGGCTATATTTAAGAGGGAGTTAGATGTGGCCCTTGTGGCTAAAGGGATCAGGGGGTATGGAGAGAAGGCAGGTATGGGATACTGAGTTGGATGATCAGCCATTATCATATTGAATGGCGGTGCAGGCTCGAAGGGCTGAATGGCCTACTCCTGCACCTATTTTCTATGTTTCTAAATTATGTTGTCAAGCTGGAAAAGGTACAGAGAACATTTACAAGGATGTTACCATGAGGGTCTGAGCTACAGGGGGAGGTTGTGTAGGCTGGGACTTTATGCCTTGGAGTGCAGGCGGATGAGGGGTGATCTTACAGAGGTGTATAAAATCATGAGGGGAATAGATCGGGTAGATGCACAGAGTAGGTGAATCAAGGACCAGAGGACATAGGTTCAAGGTGAAGGGAAAAAGATTTAATAGGGATCTGAGGGGCAACTTTTTCACACAAAAGGTGGTGGGTGTATGGAACAAGCTGCCAGAGGAGATAGTTGAGGTAGGGACTAACCCAACATTGAAGAGAAAATAGACAGGTAAATGGATAGGGCAGGTTTGGAGGGATATGGACCAAACAAAGCAGGTGGGACATAGTGTAGTTGGGACATGTTGGCCGGTGTGGGCAAGTTGGCCTGAAGTTTCCACACTGTATCACTCTATGACTCCATGACGAAAGGTGTGAGATAAGGATTGCAGAGTTGTGACTTGTGAAGCCAGAGATGCTGTCTGATCCACTGAATTACTCCAATGTTGTAGGGAAGCACAGTGGCGCAGTGGAAGATTTGCTGCCTTGCAGACCCAGAGACCCAGGTTCGATCCTGACTTCGGATGCTGCCTGCACAGAGTTTGTACATTCTCTCTGGGACCACGTGAGTTTTCTCCATGTGCCCCGGATTTCCCCCACAATCCAAAGACGTGCAGTTTTGTAGGTCAAATGGCTTCTGAAAATTGTCCCAATTATAGAAACATAGAAAATAGGGGCAGGAGTAGGCCATTCGGCACTTTGAGCCTGCACCGCCATTCAATATGATCATGGCTGATCACCCAACTCAGTATCCTGTACCTGCCTTCTCTCCATACCCCCTGATCCCTTTAGCCACAAGGGCCACATCTAACTCCCTCTTAAATATAGCCAATGAACTGGCCTCAACTACCTTCTGTGGCAGAGAATTCCAGAGATTCACCACTCTCTGTGTAAAAAATGATTTTCTCATCTCGGTCCTAAAGGATTTCCCCTTTATCCTTAATCTGTGACCACTTGTCCTGGACTTCCCCAACATCGGAAACAATCTTCCTGCATCTAGCCTGTCCAACCCCTTACAGACCCAGAGACCCAAGTTCGATCCCATCTTCGGGTGAGTCTGTACAGAGTTTGTACATTCTCTCTGGGACCCCGTGAGTTTTCTCCATGTGCCCCGGATTTCTCCCACATTCCAAAGACGTGCAGTTTTGTAGGTCAAATGGCTTCTGTAAATTGTCCCTATTATGTAGGATAGAACTAGTGTATGGGTGATTGCTGGTCAGCACAGACCTGATGGGCCAAAGGGCCTGTTCCATGTTGCATCCCTAAAACTAAAACTACAAATTGTGGACAGGTACATGGATAGGAATGGTTTAGAGGGAATAGGGCTGAATGCAGGCAAGTGGGACTAGTGTAGTTGGAGCTTGTTGGTCGGCGTGGACAAGTTGGGCCGAAGGGCCTGTTCTTGCGCTGTATGAATCAATGATTCTACGACTCCGAGCTCTCTGCAGATGGACCTCTGAGACACAGACCATACTCAGGATGGGGTGATGTGGTCAGTCTGCAGGAGACACATATCCCCGGATCATTAACCACCAAGTGGCCAAGAGCATGTGGACTGAAGTCTGTAATTTAGAGAGAGTGGGTGTTGGTGGTTGTCAGCTTCTCTGTTAAATTATAGTAATCTCACAGCTCAGGTAAAGATAGATTGTCTCAGGATGACGACTTTTGTTATTTGTTGAACTCCAAGCTTGGATTCTGCTGCAGCCGAGAGTGGTGGAAACTCTGCCCACCTCCGTGCATTTTCTGTAGACATTTAAGCTGCCGATACAACAGCTCACGTGACGCTATTGATCGCTGAACATCTACCCAGCTCCTAACTTTTTATAGAACCAGAGGACATCGGTTTGAGGTGAGGGAGGGGAAAGATGTAATCAAAATCTGATGGGTAACTTATTCACACAACGGGTGGTGGGTGTATGGAACGAGCTGCTTGAGGAGGGATTTATCATAGCATTCAGGAGACATTTGGACAAGTGCATGGATAGGGTAGGTTTAGAGGGCTGTGGGCCAAGTGTGAGCAGGTGGGACTAGTGTAGATGAGACATGTTGGTCAGCATGGGCAAGTTGGGCCGAAAGGGCCCATTTTGACTCTCACTTTAACTAACATTCACCAACTCTAAGTGCCAGGACACTATATTGCCATGTACTGACACAAAACAAAAAGCACTGACTCATGGAATGACTGATTTTGACATTTTTTTTAGTTTAGCTATTAGTTCAGAGATACAGCGCCGAAACAGGCCCTTCGGCCCACCGGGTCCGCGCCGACCAGCGATCCCCGCACATTAACATCATCCTACACCCACTTGGGACAATTTTTACATTTAACCTTTAACAAGCCAATTAACTTACAAACCTGTACGTCTTTGGAGTGTGGGAGGAAACCAAAGATCTCGGAGGTCACTGGGAGAATGAACAAACTCCGTATAGACAGAACCCGGGTCTCCAGCGCTGCATTCGCTGTAAGGCAGCAACTGTATTGCAGCGTCTCTGTGGCACATTCAAGCTTACTGATGATATAAAGCTAAAGGGCAAATGAGATGTGCCAAGATGGAACAGTGAAATAATAATGCAAAATAATTCACTTTGTGTACTGTGTAGGAAGGAACTGCAGATGCTGGCTGGTTTAAACTGAAGATAGACACAAAAAGCTGAAGTAACGCAACGGGTCAGGCAGCATCTCTGGAGAAAGAGAATAGGTGACGTTTCGGGTTGAGACCCTTCTGGAATATCTTTTTGAGGAAGGGTCCCAACCTGAAATTCCAGCAATTCCATTTCTCCAGAGATGCTGTCTGACCCATTTAGTTACTCCAGCGTTTTGTGTCTATCTTCGCTTTGTGTACTACCTCTGCGTAGTCTACTATTCTTACACTCTTGTACTCGTGCCAATGTATGGTAAGATTTTTATTGAAATGTTTGCAAAATATAAATGCCACTGTTCTAGGCACATTGTGGAACATGATATTACATATGATGCTGGTGAGAGTGCTGTTATGATCTGTAGAACCAAAGAGGATAAAGGTCTAAAATTTCCTGATTTTAAATTGTCTGACAATAATCTTAGTGTCTGTAATAAGGTAAAATATCTTGGACATTTTATTTCAGAACAAATGACAGATGATGAGGATATTTATAGGCAACGTCGTATGCTGTATGTACAAGCGAATATTCTCTTACGCACGTTTGGTGCGTGTACAGATGTGGTGAAGATGTCACTGTTCAGAGCATATTGTACACCACTCGATACTGCGCACCTGTGATCAAACTACAGGAAAACAAGTTTACAGCGACTTAAAGTAGTGTATAATGATGCCATGAGAATACTACTAAAGAAAGCTAGATGGTGTAGTGCAAGTGAGATGTTTGTGGCTGTCCTAAGAAATCATATGTATAACTTTATTTGCAGGATTAATGTCTTTGAAAATGTAATTATCTTGGTCTTATCAAACATAAGGTTCAGCACTACACGCTACCAATCGCAGCAGTGGAGGTATTGGTATCGTTGTCTCGTTGTAGGACACTGATCTTAATTTTTTATTCTGGATTTTAAAACATGTATTGTGTTTTTGGATATAATTTATGATGCTCTTATAAGTAATTTACTAAGCTTTTATATGTATTTTATGGTGTTTTTATATGTAATGTATTTGATATAATGTCTTTTATCTGGACCCTGAGTCGGAAATTAAAGTTTAATTAATTAATTAAAATTGAACCAGTGAACCGTTGAAAAGTGAAAAAAATATAATAGTACATGTTGAGAAACTGATCAATATAAATTCACGGAGATGTCATGTGGTACTGGTTCATTTCACACAAGTTTGTCAGTTCACAAGATATAGGAGCAGAATTAGGACATTCGGCCCATCGAGTCTACTCCGCCATTCAACCATGGCTGATCTCTGCCACCTAATCCCATTTCCCAGCCTCCTCCCCATAACCCTTGGCTCCCGTTCTAATCAAGAATTTGTCTATCTCTGCCTTAACAATATCTACTGACTTGGCCTCCACAGCCCTCTGTGGCAATAAGTTCCACAGGTTAGCTACCCTCTGACGAAAGAAGTTCCTCCTCACCTCCTTTCTAAAAGAGCGCCCTTTAATTCTGAGGCTATGACCTCCAGTGGAAACATCCTCTCCACATTCACTCTAACTATGCCTTTCATTATTCTGTGAGTTTCAATGAGGTCCCCCCCCCCTCAACTTTCTAAACTCCAGTGAGAACAGGCCCAGTGCTGTCAAATCCTCATCATATGCTAACCCACTCATTCCTGGAATCATTCATGTAAACCTCCTCTGGACTATCTCCAGAGCCAGCACATCCTTCCTCAGATATGGGGCCCAAATTTGTGGCAGAGACAGAAATGTTTATATGAAAAGGTAACTGTTGAGTTGACTTACATATTTTGTTTGGCAGAGGGCTGGTGTGCAAATTCATTTTGCTTATTGTCAAATTTTGCTTAGATGTACAATATTGCTATTATACAGATCTATTGGCTACACCATCACTAGTAATGCAGTTTGCTTTGTATAACCAAGTTATCTTGGGGGTCAATGAAGCATTAATACATTAAATTCTTGTGTAGGAAAGAACTGCAGATGCTGGTTTAAACCGAAGATAGACACAAAAACCTGGAGTCACTCAGCGGGACAGGCAGCATCTCTGGAGAGAAGGAATGGGTGACGTTTCGGGTCAAGTCTGAAGAAGGTTCTCGACCTGAAACATCACCTATTCTTTTTCTCCAGAGATGCCATCTGACCCGCTGAGTTACTCCAGCTTTTTGTGTCTGTGATTAGATTCTTGTGATGGCGGGTCTTGTCCCATTGAAAGAAATTCTTCCTGCAGTTCAGAAAAATGTAAGATGGTCTCAACGAGCCACTGAAGGTTCCAAGAGGGGCAGCAAAATAGGTGCAGAAAGATTGCTTCTCTAAGTTGGAGAAACTGGAACTAGGGACATCATCACAGAACATGTAGTTTGGGCACCATGTCGGAGGAAAGATGCGCTGGCTCTGGAGAAGGTCCAGAGGAGGTTGACAAGAATGTTCCCAGAAATGAGTAGGTTAACTTATGATGAGCGTTTGTTGGCACTGGGCCTGCACTCGTTGGAGTTTAGAAGAATGAGGGGTACTTCATTGAAATATGCAGAATAGTGAAAGGCTTGAAAAGAGTGGATGTGAAGAGGATGTTTCCACTAGTGGGAGAGTCTAGGACAATAGGCCATAGCCTCAGGATTAAAGGATATTCTTTTAGGAATGAAATGAGGAGGAATCTCTTTAGTCAGAGGGTGGTGAATCTGCGGAATTCTTTGCCACAGAAGGCTGTGGAGGCCAAGTCAGTGGATATTTTTAAGGCGTAGATAGATAGAAAGATTCTTGATTAATATGGGTATTAGAGGTTATGGGGAGAAGGCAGGAAAATGGGGTTAGGAGGGAGAGATAGATCAGCACGATCGAATGGCGGAGTACACTTGATGGGCCGAATGGCCCATTCCTTATGACCTTATGACCTTAGTTGGGCAATTGGTTCAGAGAAGAAACTTTGTTACTCAAAGGCGTTACCGATCTTTAGAATTATCTGCTGCTAAGGCTCTGAATCCTCAGCCATCGATTATATGCAAGGCTGAGATCAATAGACTTTAGTATACCGAGGAAAATCAATGAATATGAAAATTAGCTGGGAAGTGTACATGAGGCATAGGATCAGATATGTTTTCATTGAACAGTGAAGCATACTTGGAAACCCTTGTGGCCCCTGCCTTTTTCTATTATGATCTTAAATTCATCTGAAATGCAATAGGAAATTCAACATCACAAGAATCAAAAATAAATTTGTGACCGTCATTCAGACAAAAGTTGGGAAACGACTCTATGGTTTTCTTGATGGACATTATGCGCACATTCAAAAAAACATTTTAACTTGTCACACACTGCAGTCAATGTTACTGGAGCCACAAGGAACTGCAGGTGCTGGCATCTTGTGCCAAACACTAAGTGCTGGGGTAACTTAGCGGGTCAGACATCAGCTCTGGAGGACATTCAGAGGCGATGTTTCTTCAGACTGATAAGCGACATTTCAGGTCTGAAGACGAGTGTCTGCCCATTTGTGGATCCATCACATAGACCAGACTCCCCACCATGGACTCCATCTACAGTTGAAGCTGCCTCAGAAAAGTTGCCAACACAACCAAAGATGTGTCCCTATCCCAGCCCAGTCGTTCCTTCTTGGCCCTGCTACTGTGAAGCACAGGGTACAGAAGCTTGAAAGAGCACACCATCAGACTCAGGAACAGCTTCTTCCCCTCTGTCATCAAGCTTCTGAACAGTCTAGTCTAGTTTAGTTTAGTTTAGTTGAGAGATATAGCGCTGAAACAGGCCCTTCGGCCCAACGAGTCCGCACCGACCAGCAATCCCTGCACACACATTGACACTATCCTACACAAACTAGGGCCAATTAACAATTATACCAAGCCAATTAATCTACATACCTGAGTGTGCAAGGAAACCGGAGGTTCCGGAGACAACCCACGCAGGTCACGGGGAGAACGTACAAACTCCGTACAGACAAGCCCCCGTAGTCAGGATTAAACCCGGGTCTCTGGCGCTGTAGGGCAGCAACTCTACTGATGCACCACCCTTCCATAAGCTAGTGTACTGTCCGATTCACCTCTTCCCCATTGCGGACAATGGACTTTGTCTAAGGATCTGATGCGTTACAATGCTGAGAACTATATTCCATTCTGTATTTTACCCTTTGCTCTACCTATTCTACTTGAGTTTGTCTTGATTGTCTTTATGTACAGTATTATCTGACCTGATTCGATAATTTGCAAAACAAAGCTTTTCAAAGTACCTTGGTACATGTGACAATAATAAACCTAACCTTAAATTTGTTCGTCGAATTAATTAACATTACAACCATCTCTTCCAAATATTAGAACTTCTGTGCAGAAACTAAGGTTCTTACCAGGAAATGAACATGTTAAGGTTTGTGAAATGGTAAGAGTATATCTGAACAAACCTAAGGATTAACCTTGTGCCCTAAGGTTTATGGAAATTTAATATTACCATTTCACACGCCTTAACATGTTTGTGAAATGGTAAGAACCTCTGTTACTTAGGACAAAATAATTTTGCACTGAGTGAACAAAAGCCTAACTTAAAGGTCAGCTAATATTCAATGCAGCAAAGCTGTTCCCATCAGGCAGCAACTTTGGGAAATGTTGGCAGTCGCTGGTCGGCAGACTCGGTTGGCCAAAGAACCTGTATCTCTAAAGTTTAAAGTCATACTCATATAGCATGGAAACAGGGCCTTTGGCCTAACTTGCCCACACCAACCAAAATGTCCCATCTACACTTGTCCCACATTTGGTCTATATCCCTCCAAACCTTTCATATCATAAGGATTGGATTCAATTGGATTCAATTTATTGTCATTGTCTTCAAATAAGAGACAACGAAATACTATTTTCCTTACAGTCATACAAATAAAAAAAGCACAAAACACAGAATACAGTAGTCCACAACACAAACATCCCCACAGCGGCACCAAAGTTCCCCACTGTGAGGGAAGGCACCAAAGTCCAGTCAACCTCCTCGCTGATGTTCCCCGATGTTCACCCATGTTCGGGGCCTCCCGAGCCCTCCGCAGTTGCCACTACGGGCGGCCCGATGTTCAGGCCCTCTCGCCGGGAACGATGGAAACCCGACGTCGAAAGTTAAAACATCCTCAGCGGCCTGGATCTCTGAATCGGCCACTTCCCACCGGAGTCCACGGCTCCCGAAGTCCACAGGCCGAGCTGGGCGGAGATTCACGCTGGCGACCGCCGACAAAGGGTCCCAGGACTCCGCGATGTTGGTCAACGCCACCCGCGTTGAGAGCTCCGCGAACCACACCTGCGCAATGTTGATGCAGCAGGCCCAACACTCCGGAGCTTCAAACGGCGATCCCAGGTAAGGCATCGCCCACTCCGCGATGTATCCAGCGCTGTGCCGCTGCTGCTGAAACTCTGGTCGGTCCCTGCACGAAAGGCCACGCCAGTCCAGGAGGTAGGCCGCGAAGGGGGGGGAGGGCGCGACTCGAATAATAGTCGCATCCTCGCCGGGAAGTGACTGAAGGACGGTTTCCCCCTTACCATACCCTCTTTCCCCCCACATAAAACACCAAACAAACACGATAGAACATACTTTAAACATAACAAAAAATATAAAAAGATACCAGACTGAAGGAGGAGGCAGACAGTGACAGTGCCACCGGATGTCCAGCAATCATGTGATAGGAGTGGAAATAGGCCATTCGGCCCTACTGTGCCATTTAATAACGGCTGATCTATCTTTCCCTCCTAGCCCCATTCTCCTGCCTTCTCCCCATAACCGCTGACACCCGTACTAATCAAGAATCTATCTATCTCTGCCTTAACTATATCAACTGACTTGGCCTCCACAGCCTATTGTGGCAATGAATTCCACAGATTCACCACCCTCTAACTAAAGAAATTCCTCTTCATCTTCCTAAAAGAACATCATTTAATTCTGTGGCTATCACCTCTAGTCCTAGACTCTCTCACTAGATTTACCGACGGGCTGCGGTTGTGGACTGGAAACGCGGCCGGAGACCTTTATCGAGGCGCCGCGGTCTTGATGCCTCCCGGATCGCCGCATAGAAGCCCACGTCGGGGCCCGGCCGGGGTGTTGCGGGTAGAAGTCCGGGTCGGGCGAAGCGGCTGGCGGAGCCCGCGGTACTGGCCAGGGTGAGCATCACGAAGGCGTGAAGTGGGGCGTCGACAGCGATGAGGCCTCGGCGACGGCAGAGGTGAAACCTCGCGACAATGGGGCCTCAGCGATGGTGAAGCCTCGCGGCAGCGGCAATGCCTCGCCGGTCGACCCGCGGTCGATAGTCGATGACAGCGTGGAAGACCACCGTGAGGGGGGAGGGGAAGAACAATGGAGGACCTGGCATGGGGGAACTGTTGGGGGGGACAAAAGGAAGAGCTGGCCTGCTTTGTAACGTTGTCAGCGCTGTACGTGGCCGCCATTTGTTTACATTGTGTATGCAAGCAAAGAATCGCACTGTGACAATAAAGTATTCCTATTCCTGATGGAAACATCCTCTCCACATCCACTCTATCCAAGCCTTTCACTATTCTGTACGTTTCAATGAGGTCTCCCATCATTCTTTTAAACTCCAGCGAAGATAGGCCCAGTGCCGTCAAACGCTCATCATACGTTATCAATGTACCAGCCCAAATGTCTTTTAAATGTTGTATGGAGTCATCTAGAAAATTATTTGCTCTATAACAAGAAGTTAATCAATTAATGTTTAATTGCTTCCCGATCATTGAGAAGTTTAAATTTAAAAATATATAGATTTTCGAGTTGCTATTTTGGAATGTTCCTAACAATTTGCATGTTTAACAAATTAAGCAGAGGTCATCGTTTTTTTTTTTCTTAGTGAGTCTTTGACCATCACACAAACCAACCTCCCTGCTATTGACTCCATTTATCGCAGGGGTTGGCAACGTTGTTCTGCATAGGGGACCAAAACCCATGTCTGTGAGCGGATGGCGGGCCACGTCTATCGTGACATCTATGTGACACTTGGTGTTGTTTTTCGCATTTGTTTTCACGTGTTTTTCCAATTAATTTTTTGCCGTTCCCAGGTCGGCTCGCCTGCCCCGGGTCTGGCTTGTAGCGCCCAGGTCGTCTGTGTGACCCGGGACGAGCTGCAGTTCCCAGATCTGCTCGCGTAACCCGAAACCCGAAAAGCCCGCAGGTGTATTTTTTTTTTTACGGGCTTTCCTTTTACGGGTTACGGGCCGGATCCGGCCCGCGGGCCGTAGGTTGCCGACCCCTGATTTATACCTCACGCTGCCTCGGCAAGGCCAGCAACATATTCAAGGACTAGTCGCACCCTGGTCACTCCCTCTTCTCCCCTCTCCCATCAGGCAAAAAGTATAGAAGTGTGAAAATGCACACCTCCAGATTGAGGGACAGTTTCTTCCCAGCTGTTATCAGGCAACTGAACCATCCTACCACAAACAGAGAGCAGTCCTGAACTACAATCTACCTCTTTGGTGACCTTGATCAGACTTTGCTGGCTTTGCCTTGCACCAAACATTATTCCTTTATCATGTATCTATACACTGTAAATGGTTTGAATGTAATCATGTATAGTCTTTCCGCTGACTGGATAGCACGCAAAAGCTTTTCACTCTACCTCGGTACACGTGACATTAAACTAAACTGATGTCACTGGGATATTTCAATTTATTACAACCAGCTAGTTCTTGGTTCTTGGTTTCTTGGTCCTCCAAAATATTCCAAATGGAATTTAAGCTGGAGGTGGTGGAGGGAGGACTTAAGCCAGAAAGGGTTATTAAAGGGCCAGAAAGCTACCAGAGTTACAGGCAGAATTCCAGGCAGGTGATTCAACATCGACTGATTTTGCTGCACCAGGCCATTGAGCACGTTTTATTTGCTCTGTGTCAAGCATTAAGTAGAAACTTTAAAATCCCCCTTTCATGGCTTGTTGATCTTTGTTTATCTCCAGTTTCCTTGGTGCCAAATTAAGGCGCTTGTTCTTTGATGTGGGAATCAGATTGATGAACATAAATCCTGAGTCGGAAGGATGCTAGTTTAAACCGAAGATTTCTTCAAACTGAAGAAGGGTCTCGACCTGAAACCTCACTCATTCCTTCTGTCCAGAGACGCTGTCCGCCGCGCTGAGTTACTCCAGCTTTTTTGTGTCTATCTACAACATAAACCCTGAGACAAGGAAGGGCAGTCCCTTGTTGGATTTGCTCAGTTGCTTTCAGGTTTGCACAAGATGTGAGAGCAATCATTGAGAACGTGCTCCTTCAAATCTATTGTAACACTGTGATTGCAGTGGATGTCTTGATTGGGAGGTTGTTGCAGTCAATATTTTTCTTTTCTGAGGAAAACTACACCCTTTGAGATTTTCATTCATTTATTCACTCCAGAAATGTTGAACATTTCTACATTTTCCGTCCTTGCTTCTTGCTTTTATCCGTTGTCAGTGCCTAAGTTACTGCTCAATCTAAATGCAAGCGTGGTGAATACGAGATGTTTTGATGGAGTCCAGCGATGATTTGATTTCCTTTGTGAATACAAGTGCTGCCAGTTCTTACACGCATTCTTCCTTTTCATTGTGTGTGATGAGGGCAAATCTTCATGAAGGACTCATGCTTGTGCTGCAGACTGAATAAGATTCTGACTTGTGGATCTTTGCTGAAGAGAAAATTACATTTGCAGCCAGATCATATGAATTGTTGAAACCTAAACAGAAATTACATGTTTATGGCAGGAATATAAGAACCGCATTTGCTCTGCCTTGGTTTTCTGTAGCAGTACACAAATCTACATGGAATAGAAACATAGACATAGAAACATAGAAAATAGGTGCAGGAGTAGGCCATTCGGCCCTTCGAGCCTGCACCGCCATTCAATGTGATCATGGCTGATCATCCAACTCAGTATCCTGTACCTGCCTTCTCTCCATACCCCCTGTTTCCTTTAGCCACAAGGACCACATCTAACTCCCTCTTAAATATAGCCAATGAACTGGCCTCAACTACCTTCTGTGGCAGAGAATTCCAGGGATTCACCACTCTCTGTGTGAAAAATGTTTTTCTCATCTCGGTCCTAAAAGATTTCCCCCTTATCCTTAAACTGTGACCCCTTGTTCTGGACATCCCCAACATCAGGAACAATCTTCCTGCATTTAGCCTGTCCAACCCCTTAAGAATTTTGTAAGTTTCTATAAGATCCCCCCTCAATCTTCTAAATTCTAGCGAGTACAAGCCGAGTCTATCCAGTCTTTCTTCATATGAGAGTCCTGACATCCCAGGAATCAGTCTGGTGAACCTTCTCTGTACTCCCTCTGTGGCAAGAATGTCCTTCCTCAGATTAGGAGACCAAAACTGTACACAATACTCCAGGTGTGGTCTCACCAAGACCCTTTACAACTGCAGTAGAACCTCCCTGCTCCTATACTCAAATCCTTTTGCTATGAATGCTAACATACCATTCGCTTTCTCTGAATGCCATCAACAAAGTTGAAGGCTATAATGGTGGCTGGAATCCTGATCACAAGCATTGCCCTTATATCGGCGGCACAGCAGTGCAGCGGGTAGAGCTGCTGCCTCTCAGTGCCGAAGACCCTGGTTCGATCCAGACCTTAGGTGCTGTCTGTGTGGAGTTTTCACGTTCTCCCTGTGACTGTGTGGGTTTTCTCCGGGTGCTCGGCTTTCCTCCTACATCCCAGACATACGGGTTTGTAGGTTAATTGGCCTCCGTAAAACTCCTCTTAATGTGTAAGGAGTGGATGAGAAAGTGGGGTAACATGAAACTGGTATGAATGGGTGATCGATGGTAGGCGTGGATTCGGTGGGCAGACGAGCTTGTATTCAAGCTATATCTCTAAACTAAACTAAACTAAACTAAACTAAACTAAACTAAACTAAACTAACCATTCACTATTTGTGGAAGAAATGGGGCCTCGGCAATAAACATTTCAGAGACTTTTCAGCCTTAAATGGGCCTGTCCCACTTAGGCGATTTTTTGGGCGACTACAGGCGACTGCCGCAAAACTTTCAACATGTTGAAATTTTTTTGGTGATAGCGGCGACAATTTTTTTTGCTGTCGTAGGTTGTCACCAGGTGTCGTAGGTGAATTCCATTAAAACTAGCCCCTGGAAGTTGCCTAAAGAGTCGCCTAAGTGGGACAGGCCCATTACCTGGGGGACGACAGATGGCGCTGGGGGACGACAGATGGCACAATGGGCTAAGTGTTCGGCTGGCAACCGGAAGGTAGCCGGTTCGAATCCCGCTTGGAGTTCATACTATCGTTGTGTCCTTGGGCAAGACACTTCACCCACCTTTGCCTGTGTGTGATTGTGTGTGAATGTGTGTGAGTGATTGGTGGTGGTCGGAGGGGCCGTAGGCGCAGATTGGCAGCCATGCTTCCGTCAGTCTGCCCCAGGGCAGCTGTGGCTACAGAAGTAGCTTACCACCACCGAGTGTGACTGAGGAGTGAATGAATAATGCGATGTAAAGCGCCTTGAGTATTAGTATCGGGTGCTGTCTGTGTGGGGTTCGCACGTGCTCCCTGTGTATCACACAGGTGCTTCAGTTTCCTCCCTACATCCCAAAGACCCGCAGATTTGTAGGTTAATTGGGCCTCTGTTGTAAATTGCTTCTAACGTGTAGGAAATGGATGAGAAAGTGGGATAACATAGAGCGAGTATGAATGGGTGATCAATCAATAGTCGACATTGACTGGGTGGGCTGAAACGCCTGTTACCAAAGTCTACCTTTCAATAGTTCGGTGAAAATGGGGTTTCATCAACAAACATTTTGCAGCCTCACCTTTAACATACATCAAATTTTTAAAAATTCACAATGTGTGAACACATTATATATTCTAAGGCGTAATCAACTGTTATGTTAACATCGTTGCTTTTTTCCTGAGATGAGAAACAATGATAAAGTTCATTTTTAATTTGATGTCGGAATTAAATGAACTCTTGTAACTATATTTTGCAATTGAATCAGTTGTTCTGGAAAATAATTGGCAGATGGAAGCAAAGAAAATGTCACTAGTGTAATGACATTTTACTTGCACTCCACTTCGACAGTTTAAGACATTGTCTGACCCTCTGAATTTTACTACTTGTTTCAATTATTCCTGGACTTTTCATAATATGAGTTTACAACCCAATCTGTGGGTTTCCTGGAGTCCTCTTTGTGAATAGATTGCTGGGGCGCTGATGGAGATCACTGTAAGCGTTTAGCCATTGGCTAGGTCCCAGAGGACTGGAGAGCAGACAGTCTGAAGAAGGGTCTCGACCCAAAATGTCACCTATTCCTTTCCTCCAGAGATGCTCCAGATTTTTGTGTCTATCTTCGGTTTAAACAATCTACACAATGTTGTAAAGAGCTGCAGATGCTGGTTTAAATCGAAGGTAGACACAAAATGCTGGAGTAACTCAGCGGGTGAGGCAGCACCTCTGGAGAGAAGGAATGGGCGACGTTTTCCGGTCGAGACCCTTCAGACTGAAGAAGAGTCTCGACCTGAAACGTCGCCCATTCCTTCTCTCCAGAGTTGTTGCCTCACCCGCAGAGTTACTCCAGCATAACGTATCTGCACAATGTTGTGCCTTTGTTTAAGAAGGCAAATACCAATGAGCTAGCAGAATATGTGAGGAGCCTTGTATCTGTGGTAAGGAAACTATTGGAGAGTACTCTTCAGGATAGGAATGAATGAATACTGGATGATTACTTTATTGTCACATGTGACGAGTCACAGTGAAATTCTTTGCTTCCGTACCCAAGGTATGAAAATAGTCGCCACATAGAGGGCGCTTGCAAAGTTACAAAGTATCCATGCCAGGTCCACCACCTTTGTTCTCTCCCTCTCCTCCTCCCCCTGTCCTTCCCTCATGGTGGTCCCCCCAAGCCGGGTACTCCATTGTTCTTTCCCCCTCCTCACGGCGATCCCACCACGCCAGGTCTTCTATTGTTCCGTCATTGCATTTACTTGCATTGGGAAGAGAATTGGTTGATTCAGGCATTCAGGTCATGTCTTGAGCTTAGAGGAGATAATAATGTTGATTGATGTGGGAAGGGCAATGGATATTGTCTGTATGGACTCTAGTGAGGTATTTGGCAAGAACACTCATGGTGGGCTGATGAAGAGTGAGATGCATGCGATCAACGGTGACTTGGTAGTTTGGATATAGAGCTGACTTTCCTATGGAAGTCAGGATAGTGGTGGAAGGGTGTTGCTCTGCCTCGAGGCCTGCACTCAGTTCCACAGAGATCAGTGCTGTAACATCTGTTAGTGATATATGATGAGCGTTTGTCGGCACTGGGCCTGCACTCACTGGAGTTCAGAAATGATGAGGGGGGGGGGGACCTCATTGAAACTTACCGAATAGTGAAAGGCCTGGATAGAGTGGATATGGAGAGGATGTTTCCATTAGTGGGAGAGTCTAGGATTAGACGTCATAGCCTCGGAATTAAAGGATGTTCCTTTAGGAAGGAGACGAGGAGGAATTGTTTTCGTCAATGGGTGGTGAATCTGTGGAATTCTTTGCCACAGAAGGCTGTGGAAGCCAAGTCAAATTATATATTTAAGGCAGAGATAGATAGATTCTTGATTTGTGCAGGTGTCAGGGGTTACGGGGAGAAGTCAGCAGAATGGGGTTAGGGAAAATTAGATCAGCCATGGTTGAATGGCAGGGTGGACTTGATGGACTAAATGGGCTAATTTTCTCCTATCACTTATGAACACGTGAATATATATATATACTAGACTAAGTGGGACCCATTGGGTCCCATGTTCACACGGGAGGGCTGGTCCCCCGACACAATATTCCACCTCTCCACCAATTCCAATATTCTGGAGCGCTGGTATGGATTCTTGCGGTGGCAGCTCAGTCCCTCAAGCCTGATCTGCTGGCAGCTCACTCACGGCTGGTGGGCTGGCAGTTGACTCATGGCTATTCCTTGAAATTCCATTTAAAGCAGGGTGCAAGGCCACCAAATTCAAATCCATTTTTCTATCATTTCAAGCTGGGTGCAAGGCCACCAAATTCAAGTGCAGTTTCTTACTACTTTAAGCAGGGTGCAAGGACACCGAATTCAAGTGCAGTCTCCAACCACTTCAAGCCGGGTGCAAGGCCACCAAATTCAAGTGCAGTTTCATACCACTTCAAGCAGGGTGCAAGGCCACCAAATTCAAGTGCAGTTTCATACCACTTCAAGCTGGATCCAAGGCCATCAAATTCAAGTGCAGTTTCATACCACTTTCAGCAGGGTGCAAGGCCACCAAATTCAGTGCAGTTTCATACAACTTCAAGCAGGACGCAAGGCCGCCAAATTCAAGTGCAGTTTCATTCCACTTCAAGCAGGGTGCAAGGCCACCAAATTCAAGTGCAGTTTCATTCCATTTCAAGCAGGGTGCAAGGCGTCCAAATTCAAATGCAGCTTCATACCATTTCATTCAGGGTGAAACCACCACATAACCACACAAAACACCAAACTCACAGTTCAGTAGCCATTCAGTGTGTTCAGTTGATTCACAGCTCAGACAGAGTCGTGACCTCTCCCTCCCCCATCATGCAGAGACTGAGCCACACCCACACTTCTGGGTTTTATAACCCCTCCCCCTCCCACTGGAAAAGGTGTGGCCTTCATGGCGTGATTGACAGGAGAGAGATTCTCAACATTTTTTAAACACTAATAACACTTTTATTTTTCATTGATGGGAAGAATTCTCTGCACCTGCTGAGCAGAGGGGGAATGAGTAAGATGGCCAAAAATCACAGCCGTAAGTGGTAGCGTTTTATCTAAAATCAATATGCAGTGCAAACAGGAAGTAAGTGCATTTGCAGTAGTGCCTTTCAACTTCAAGCCAAAGCACGCAAGCCACCATTTGCAGTACGTAGTGCCTTTCAACTTCAAGCCAAAGCACCCGCCACCATTTTCAGTAAGAAGTGCCTTTTAACTTCAAGCCAAAGCACCCATGCCACCATTTGTAGTAAGTAGTGCCTTTTAACTTCAAGCCAAAGCACCCAGGCCACCATTTGTAGGCAGTGCCTTTTTACTTCAAACAAACCATATTTTCATTTTCAAACCACATTAAGGGGACTCACAGTTGAGTAGACATGTGTTCAGTGTTATTCAGACCTCAGAGAGACGTGACCCTTTGGCTTCATCCATCCTGCAGAGACTGAGAGAGGCACACCACTTCCTGGTTTTATAGTCCCTCCCCCTCTCACCAGCAGGGGCAGCAGAGAGAATGATGAATGTTTTAAAAACATTAATATCTCTCTGATTTCATCGATGGGAAAAATCCTCCGGTCCAGGAAGGCGGAGGGGGCTCTGAGCGAGGTGGCCAAAAATGACGGCCGTAAATGGTGGCGTTCTCTCGGAAATCGCAGCACAGTGGGCCAAAATCGGTCAAGATCAGACTTTTAGTAATATAGATATACGTTTTCCCTTCTTATATACACCCTTCATATATATATATATATATATATATATACGAAGGGCCTTGACCCAAAACATCACACATTCATTCCCTCCAGAGATGCTGCCTGTGCTGCTGAGTTACTCCAGCATTTTGTGTCTACCTATAAATGTTACTCCAGTAATCTTCTATCTACACTATTAGTAAAACTGTCATCTTGACCACTTCCGGTCTGCGTTGTTTTTAAATTTGCGCAGAAATGCTACCCTGCTAGGATTACTCGCCACCTTACTCACCATTCTCCTCTGCTCCAAGCGCACCAAGTTTTATTTCGATCGGTGGAACATTGCAGATGCTATGAAGGTTTAAATAATCGTGAGATCAGCAGATTGGTCTTCTCGCCTGTTAATCACCCCTTCCAGCACCCGCTGGAGAATAAAACCCTGGAGGCGGGGCTGAGTCCGTTAGCACGTCCAGAAGCCGCCCGTCCAGAAACCGCCGAGACTAAAGCTGAAGCAGCGGAGTGTGTGCTGTGTTCCGCGCGCGGGGAGCGGACTGTTTTCCGCGGGCGGGGGTGGGCTATGTTCCCCGGGCGGGGGCGGGGGCGGGCTGTGTACTAGGGTGGGGGCAGTGAGCGTGACAGGCTCGGGGACGGGAGCAGCTGAGTGATTCCGGAGTCGGGTCCTGGAACCAGGAGTGCGGTCGGAGCCGGGGCCAGGAACCGGCGAGCCCAAACACCCCCCTCCCACACCCCCCTCCCCTACACCCCCCTCCTCCATCACCACCATTTCCCACACAGTTTCATATCATTTTAATTAATTTTTTTAACAGCGTCACATCACCAGCGACACTTAGAAAAATGTGGACGAGCTTCTCGACAGTCGAAGTCATCAAAGTGATCGGGGGGGTGAGGCCCTACTTTTGACCGCCTGTAGGAAGACAGAGACATAGGCAGGGGACGTTAGTTTGGCCACAAGGCACGATGCTAGGGAGGATCGGAGCGTTCTGGTGCATCATTAAGAAATGATATATCTTCACTTTGCAGGGTAGAACTTCAAACGGAATATGAAAGCCATTTTCTGCAGGCCATGGATGACTGACCTAGATTGCATGGTCATAAGTGATAGGAGTAGAATTATTCCATTCGGTCCATCGAGTCTACTCCAATCATTCAATCATAATAATAATAATGGATGGGATTTATATAGCGCCTTTCTAGAATACTCAAGGCGCTTTACATCGCATTATTCATACATTCCTCAGTCACACTCGGTGGTGGTAAGCTACTTCTGTAGCCACAGCTGCCCTGGGGCAGACTGACGGAAGCGTGGCTGCTAATCTGCGCCTACGGCCCCTCCGACCACCACCAATCACTCACACACATTCACACACATTCACACAATCATGGGTGATCTATGTCTCCCACTCAACCCCATTCTCCTGCCTTCTCCCCATAACCTCCGACAACCGTACTAATCTTCTTACCGTGCGGACTTTGCGAATTACACAGATTCACCACCCTCTGTCTAAAGAAAATCCTCCTCATCTCCATCCTAAAAGGACGTCCTTTAATTCTGTGGCTCTGACCTCCAGTTCTAGACTCTCCCACTAGTGGAAACATCCTCTTCATATCCACTCTATCCAAGCCTTTCACTATTCTGTATGTTTCAACGAGGTCCCCCCTCGTTCTTCTAAACTCCAGCGAGTACAGGCCCAGTGCCGTCAAATGCTCATCATAGGTTGACCAACGCATTCCTGCATCTCTGGCGCTGTGAGGCAGCAACTCTACGCCTGTGCCACCGAAGGAAAAGGTTGTCACAGAGTAAGACTGTGAAGACAGTGAAGTTTCCCTGGAGAAATGACGATCTGAGTCGGATTCCGTGGATGGAGTCCCATTACGGATGGCTGAGTCACAGACTGGCCACTTGGTCATTTCAGAATAATGGGACCACTTACAAACCTTGAATGTCACCGAGTCGAAGAGGTGCATTTCAGAGGAGTTGTCTTACAACATAAACCCAAGAACAGGGTCGGAAGCAAAAGGCCTCACAATGTAGTGTCTTAGTTAGTTTAGTTTAGAAATACAGCGCGGAAACAGGCCCGTTGGCCCACCGAGCCTGTGCAGACCAGCGACCCCCGCATATCCTAAACACACAGGGGACAATATTTTACATTTACCAAGCCAAATAACCTATACGTCTTTGGAGTGTGGGAGGAAACCGAAGATCTCGGAGAAAACCCACGCAGGTCACGGGGAGAACGAACGTACAAACTCCGTACAGACAGTACCCATGCTCGGGATCGAACCCGGATCTCCGACGCTGCATTCGCCGTAAGGCAGCAACTCTGCCGCTGCCGCCAAAGTAATACTGAAGTCATCCTTTACAAGCCTGACACAGATGATATCGGTGGAGGAGGTGGAACTGCACAAGTTCTGGGAAGAGCTCGGTGTTGTTATTTTCAGGATTACTGAATGGGTTAACCTAATCCGTATGTTTATTTTGCAGCTACGTGTGTAAGGAAATAATCTAAAGGCAGACCTATCAATGGAACAGCCTTTATTGAAGACAGTAAACTATCTGCAATATTTGATACAATGCATCAAAGTCATGGCACATAAAAAATTGTTATTAAACCCACACGTGCCCCACTAGGCACGACACCTCTCATTCATCGTAACAATCATTTTTTTTAATCTCTTCGTTGCATTTTCCATATTTTAAAGCCTGCTTATATAATTCCTTAAAATAAATGGTAATTTTCTCTTGCAAACAGAAACATATCTTACTATTAATATTTGCAACTTAATTCACTTTAGACCGTGGCACTGATAGGATTTTTTTTTAAATAATTTGGAAAATTATTAATTGGTTGAAATTATTTGCTTCTGCGGCATTCTGTATCTTGCAAATAAAGCCTCTATAGTTTTAGCCTTATAGTTTTGAATGATATTCCCTTGACGTCTAAGGAATGCTTAGCTATTGAAAAGAGTAGGAAGGAACTGCAGATGCTGGTTTAAACTGAAGATAGACACAAAAAGCTGGAGTAACTCAGCGGGACAGGCAGCATCTATGGAGAGAAGGAATGGGTGACGTTTTGGGTCGAGACTCCAGTCTGAAGAAGGGTCTCGACTAGAAACGTCACCAATTCCTTCTCTGCCGAGATGCTGCCGGTCCCGCTGAGTTACCCCAGCTTTTTGTGTCTATCCTCACAATTGAAAAGACGTTGGACGTTCATGATCTTTCCTTTACACAGGAAAGACAATATGTGGTGAAAGAATATATGTCTCACCATTTAAAAAATACTTTGTATCTCTGTTATTTTTACTGAGGTGTACAACACCATATTTTTACACATTGGATTCAATCGGCAAATTCATTGGATTGTCTACATGCTCTTGAAGCCTCTTTGCGTCCTCCTCATGACTCACGTTCCCATTTAGTTTCATGTTTAGTTTTAGTCTTGGAGATACAGTGTGGAACCAGGCCCTTCGGCCCATTGAGTCCGCACTGTCCGGCGATCCCCACAATTTAACACTATCCTACACACGCTAAGGCCAATTTAGCATTTATAACAAGCCAATTCGTCTTTGGAGTGTGTGTGGAATCTGAAGATCTCAGAGAAAACCCACGCAGGTCACGGGGAGAACGTACAAACGCCATAGAGACAGCTCCCGTAGTCGGGAACAAACCTGGCACTCTGGCGCTGTAAGGCAGCAACTCTACCGCTGCGCCACTGTGCCGAATTTATCTTTAGCAAACTTGGACATGTTACATTTGTTCCCCTCTGCCAAACCATCAATACAGATTGGAAATCAATGGGACCTAATATCAATCCCTGATACCCCACTAGTCGAACTTGACCACCAGATTGGGGACCTTTTCATTTGTGTAAATAATATTATGTCATCTTTGCCGGATATGGGGAGAAGACAGGAACGGAGTACTGATTGTGGATGATCAACCATGATCACAGTGAATGGCGGTGCTGGCTCGAAAAGGCCGAATGGCCCACTGCACCTGCTGTCTATTGCCTATTGACCTGATTTGTCCAGCTCCTTCTCTGTTCTTCCCCACTCCCCCCATGCAATCAGTCTGAAGAAAGGTCCTGATCTGAAATATCAGCTATCCATGTTCTGGCCCATTGAGTTACTCCAGCATTGTGTGTCTTTCATCGTGTTAGTAATAATAGTGCTTTATTCCTCAGCCCAGATATACGTGGGCTTGATGAGAATAAGTGTGCTGTGGCACAGTGGCACAGCGGTAGAGCTGCTGCCTTACAGCCCCAGAGACCCTGGTTCAATCGTGACTATGGGTGCTGTCTGTACGGAGTTTGCACGTACGGTTTGCATGGAGTTAGCACGTTCTCCTCGTGACCCGCATGGATTTTCTCCGTGAGCTCTGGTTTCCTCCCACACGCCAAAGACTACAGGTGTGTAGGTTAGAAACATAGAAACATAGAACATAGGTGCAGGAGTAGGCCATTTGGCCCTTCGAGCCTGCACTGCCATTCAATATGATCATGGCTGATCATCCAACTCAGTATCCCGTACCTGCCTTCTCTCCATACCCCCTGATCCCTTTAGCCACAGGGGCCACATCTAACTCCCTCTTAAATATAGCCAATGAACTGGCCTCAACTACCTTCTGTGGCAGAGAATTCCACAGATTCACCACTCTCTGCATGAAAAATGTTTTTCTCATCTCGGTCCTAAAAGACCTCCTCCTTATCCTGTAGGTTAAATGGCTTGGTAAAATTGTAAATTGTCCCTTGTGTGTGTAGGAATATGTTAATGTGTGGGGATCGCTGGTCGGCGCGGACTCAGTGGGCCAAAGGGCCTGTTTCTACACTGTATCTCGAAACTAAACTAAACTAAATCTATTCCTTTTTCTGGCTATGTTGAGTCCTATACCTTTCTCAAACAGCTTCTGTAGTGGGTGTGAAACTAAGCATTGTTCAGAAAAAATAATTTACATTTTGTTTTATAGTAAATTAAAATAACCTATAAATTGGAATGATTTAGCCTCCAACATGTATTACGCAGAATAATTGATTGTGGCCTGTTGGTTTAAGTTAGCACCCTTCTGTTTGCTACCATGGTTACTGAAGTGGCCCTGAGTATGTGAGTTTTAGTTGGATGTTAAGTGGTAGACTTATGATCATTCCAATGTCGATGAGACAAAAAAACAATTACCTTTACATAATACTGTGCCTGAGTATTAGACCAAGTGATCTAAGCCTTCACCTTGATAGACACAAAATGCTGGGGTAACTCAACGGGACAGGCAGCATCTCTGGAGAGAAGGAATGGGTGACGTTTCTGGTTGAGACCCTTCTTCAGACTGATCCAGGGGTGAGGGAGTCGAGAGATATGGAAGGGTAAGGTGTGAAAACAACAGATCAACGCAGATGCTAGTACGGAAATGTAGACTGATACATTGAGAGCTGAGGGGAAGATGATAACGTGGCAGTAATATTTAATCAGGAGGTCAGTAGAACTAGTCGGAGAACTGGGAAGTCAAGTCAAGTCAAGTCTATTCGTCACATACACATACGAGATGTGCAGTGAAATGAAAAGTGGCAATGCTCGCGGACTTTATGCAAAAAGGCAACCAAACAAACAAACTACAAACAGAATGGAACAGAATCACATATTCTTTTACATATTAAATATTGTGGGCGGAAGGAAAAAGTGAAAAAAACAGCAATTAAAAAAAAAAAGCAGTAGAGTGGTTCAGTAAAGTTAGTCCCTGGTGAGATAGGAGTTTACAGTCCTAATGGCCTCTGGGAAGAAACTCCTTCTCAACCTCTCCGTTCTCACAGCATGGCAACGGAGGCGTTTGCCTGACTGTAGCAGCTGGAACATAGAAACATAGAAACATAGAAATTAGGTGCAGGAGTAGGTCATTCGGCCCTTCGAGCCTGCACCGCCATTCAATATGATCATGGCTGATCATCCAACTCAGTATCCCGTACCTGCCTTCTCTCCATACCCTCTGATCCCTTTAGCCACAAGGGCCACATCTAACTCCCTCTTAAATATAGCCAATGAACTGGCCTCAACTACCCTCTGTGGCAGAGAGTTCCAGAGATTCACCACTCTCTGTGTGAAAAAAGTTTTTCTCATCTCGGTTTTAAAGGATTTCCCCCTTATCCTTAAGCTGTGACCCCGTTGCAGGGGTGGAAGGGGTCTCTCATGATTTTATTGGCTCTGGAGTTGTACCTCCTGATGGACGGAGAGGGGGGGAAAGCAATGGTTGCTTGAGGTTGGAGAAATCAATATCCATACTGATTGGGCTGCCTTTCACATTTCTCCCCTCACCTCTGGAAGTGAGGAAACTCTGCCAGGCTATGCTTTGGTGTAACTACACTTCTCCTTGGAGTTTTAGTGGCCTGAAGGTAAAAATGCATCCCCCATGTGTCTGGCAACGTGAACATTTCACCCTCTGGCTGCACAGTGCCTGGCTTTGCCAATTAGAAATGTCAACGGAGGAGATAGAGGAGCAGACTGGGAAAAGGTAGGGATTGTTCTGAATGATGAGGGGTGAGTGAACTAAGGTGAGGTGGGAAGAAATGATGACACGGCTTAGACGGCAACAATGGGGTTGTTTTTATGAACAATTCCACCTTGTAGTAACGCAGAATTAGTATATTCACTGCTAATATTTTCAGAGTGCGATGGATAAATAATTTAAAAATCGGATAATATTAACATTTTGCGCAGCGGTAGAGTTACTGCCTTACAGTGCCAGAGACCTGGGTTCGATCCCGACTATGGATGCTTTGTACGGAGTTTGTACGTTCTCCCTGTGACCTGCGTGGGTTTTCTTCGAGATCTTTGGTTTCCTCCCCCACTCCAAAGACGTGCAGGTTTGTAGGTTAATTGGATCGGTACAATTGTATAAATGTAAAATTTCCCCTAGTGTGTGTAGGGCAGTGTTACTGGTGGTCGGTGCGGACTCGGTGGGCCAAAGGGCCTGTTTCCTAAACTAAACTAAACTAAACTAAACTAAACTAAACTAAACTAAACTAAACTAAACTTTAAGGCTTACGAAATGTATAGGAAAAATAACAATGTGTTTTAGGATCAGAGAAAATGAAGGAAAATAAGATAGTGAGAACAAGTTGTCAAAGAGGCCTGTAAGGTTTTATACAACTAGAATGGATGTGGAGAGGTTGTTTCCACTAGTGGTAGTGTCTAGGAATAGAGGTCATAGCCTCAGAATTAAAGGACGTTCTTTTAGGAAGGAGATGAGGAGAAATTTCTTTCATCAGAGGGTGGTGAATCTGTGGATTTCTTTGCCACAGGCTGTGGAGGTCAAGTCAGTGGATATTTTTAAAACAGAGATAGATAGATTCTTGATTAGTCCGGGTGTCAGAGGTTATGGGGAGAAGGCAGGGGAATGGGGTTAGGAGGCAGAGATAGATCAGCCATGATTGAATGGCGGAGTAGACTTGAAGGGCTAAAGGGTCTAATTCTATTCCTATCACCTATGACCTTATGACCTTAGATCAGATGAAATGAGATTGTTAAAGTGTAGTGTGGCTTCCGAGAAGAGAATTTGTAGATCAGGGTAAAATTGTACCTAATGCTTAAGCAGAGGTTTTATTAAATTGTTGGACATTGGGGAAGAAGTGAAGCTGTTATTTTTAATGTATCATCAACAATATTAACACAAAGGAAAGCAAAAGACCCAAGAGTTTCATCCAAGGAACAAGAAGCATATTGAGTCGTATATCGTGAATATTAAGTGCTCATGGAAGTTTAATATATTCATTACTATGTTGAAATTTAGTTAATTGTTAGAAATGGCAAACCTTTGCAAAATAACCTAGATATAAAAATGATTAAAAAGACAATAAATGATCCATTCAATTTATTTTATCATTGGTATATAACTTACACAGTAGAAAATGCATTGTAATAATTCTATTAAAATGTTACAACAGAATTAGTTTCAGGGTATTTTAAATATTTACACATCCCAGTGTTACTTGAATTAGTCAAGGTGTGGGATGCAAATATTAAAAAAAAAGTTAAGCTGGACTAATTCTACTCCCATAACTTGTGAAACAAAGAAACATAGAAACATAGAAAATAGGTGCAGGAGTAGGCCATTCGGCCCTTCGAGCCTGCACCGCCATTCAATATGATCATGGCTGATCATCCAACGCAGTATCCTGTACCTGCCTTCTCTCCATACCCCCTGATCCCTTTAGCCACAAGAGCCACATCTAACTCCCTCTTAAATATAGCCAATGAACTGGCCTCAACTACATTCTGTGGCAGAGAATTCCAGAGATTCACCACTCTCTGTGTGAAAAATGTTTTTCTCATCTCTGTCCTAAAAGATTTCCCCTTTATCCTTAAACTGTGACCCCTTGTTCTGGACTTCCCCAACATCAGGAACAATCTTCCTGCATCTAGCCTGTCCAACCCCTTAAGGACAGGCTAGCTCACTTAAGTGAGCTATGCTGTGATGCATCCCAATAAAATGCTTTCTACGGTGCATCTGTAGAAGTTGGCGAGAGTTGTGTGCAGTAGAGAAGAGGATTTTATTGACAGTTCTTAGCATGCTAGAGCAGCATAGCTCGTACTGTGGCCAGAATGCCTCTCGGATTACTGAGGGAAAACCATGCAAATGGCCAAGGCTATGATACAACATCCTTGACTGTGACGGCAATGCTGGAATACTGAATCATTAATAACATTACACGTCTTTTTCAATTGAAGAGAGTGGAATAAATCTGAAAACTGCCAGACCAGCCAAAGTGTTCAAACGCCTGAATCAAATAATCTGGGGGAAAAATGAATTTGTGCTATAAAATGTTGAGGCTAATAATAACTGAATAATGAATGAAAGTTGGTAAGACTTTTGTTAATGAAAAATAGTGATCGACTGACGATTGATTTTTATTTGAAACAAGGGCAGCGTTGATGAAGGCTGTGAAATTGATATTTGTGCTTGCGGATTTCCAAAAGGCATTTGACAAAACACCCTATAACAGACTTGTTAGTGGAATTAAAGCCCTTGAGACAGTGTTGAATTTAGATTTCCGAAAAATAACTGGGAGCTTGATGTTGTGGCATTAGATCGCTGCTTTAAAAAATATATATCTTAAGAACTTGGAGCGGCACGGTGGAGCAACAGTAGAGTTGCTGCCTTACAGCGCCAGAGTCCCGGGTTCGATCCTGACTACGGGTGCTTTCTGTACCGAGTTTCTCTCCATTTCCTCCCACACTCCAACGACAGACAGGTTTGTAGGTTTATTCTTCAAACTGAAGAAGGGTCTCGACCCGAAACGTCACCCATTCATTCTCTCCAGAGATGCTGCCTGTCCCGCTGAGTTACTCCTGCATTTTGTGTCTATCTTCAGTGTATAACCAGCATCTGCAGTTCCTTCCTACAAGGTGTAAGAATTAGATGTGTAGGAAAGAACTGCAGATGCTGGTAAAATCGAAGGTAGACACAAAATGCTGGAGTAGCTCAGCGGGTGAGGCAGCATCTATGGAGAGAAGGAACGGGCGACGTTTCGGGTCGAGACCCTTCTTCAGGTCTGAAGAAACGTCACCCATTCCTTCTCCCCATAGATGCTGCCTCACCCGTTGAGTTACTCCAGCATTTTGTGTCTACCGTGTGAGAATTAGATATTGATTTTGAAATCAGTTTTCTCATTGTGCTGGGTATAACATGCTTTTGATACAAAACCAAAGATTCATCCACTTTAACCCAAAGTATAGCATGTCTGAAGTGCTCATTCTACACAGCTCAAACTTATTTTTCAATTTGCTGTATGACTGGTAATGTCACAAGTGATCTGTGTGGCATTAAATGGGATTGCAGTACTTGGAATTCACACGGATTTACTCAAATCCACTGCAGATAGGCCTTCAACAAACAGACGAGAGTGGAAAATCACATCTTAACAGTCTGAGTTGAATTGAACCATGGTCCCGGATGCTAAAATGAAAACGTGCTAACCTATTTTACCACCCTGTCTCTTTGATCTAGATAAATGGGACATCGGGCCATAAAACAATTAAGAGCAGTGAATGATCACATTTTGAAGCTGAATGAGCTGTTCTCCAAGGTACACAAAATTGCTGGGGAAAAGGGTGCAGCAGCATCTATGGAGCGAAGGAAATAGGCGACGTTTCGGGCCGAAATCCTTCTTCAGACTGATGGGGGGTGGGGAAAGAAAGAAGGAAAAGGGGAGGAGGAGGAGGAGCCCGAGGGCGGGCGGATGGGAGGGTGGGAGGAGACAGCTAGAGGGTTAAGGAAGGGGAGGAGACAGCACGGGCTAGCCAAATTGGGAGAATTCAATGTTAATGCCATAAGGACGCAAGGTCCCCAGACGGAATATGAGGTGCTGTTCCTCCAATTTCCGCTGTTGCTCACTCTGGCAATGGAGGAGACCCAGGACAGAGAGGTCGGATTGGGAATGGGAGGGGGAGTTGAAGTGCTGAGCCACCGGGAGGTCAGGTAGGTTATTGCGGACTGAGCGGAGGTGTTCGGCGAAACGATCGCCCAACCTACGCTTGGTCTCACCGATGTAAATCAGCTGACATCTAGAGCAGCGGATGCAGTAGATGAGGTTGGAGGAGATACAGGTGAACCTTTGTCGCACCTGGAACGACTGCTTGGGACTATTGAGCTGTTCTCCAAGCTGTTTGTCAAAGTCAGAATACAATGTCTGGTTCAGTGTCTCCCCCCCCCCCCCAGTATCCTGTTGATGCAATTTGTCAGGGTAAACAAATGATAATTGCCTCCAATTTTCTTTAATACTATATAAAAAAAGCAGTGCAATGCTACAATGCTGCATTGTTGGTTTGCTGCAACACGGCAATGCTTCAACGTTGCAATACTGCACCGCTGCTTTGACAGCTTGATGGCATGTCTTGCAACCAGAGTATCATCACAAAGCGCTCTAACCACTGGGGGAATCAAAGTTAAGTCCAATCCTCTGGCGTACTGGTTGCACTCCATCCAGTGAGTCAGAAGATGACTGTTTTAATTGTCATGCTGGAGGCTTAACACGGAAGATACAGGAGGAAAAGCAGATCGTACAGCCCCCTCAAATCAGCCTCTCCTTTCAATATCACGGCAAATCCAGTGTCTTGTCCAAATTCCTACCTGTTAATGCCAGTCGTAACCAAGAATCTATCAACTTGGGTCTTCGAATATTTTCCATGTCTGGGCATATCATTTGCTGCTTCGGTATGTTATTTTTGGATGGGGTATTAAATCAAGGCCACACATTTTCCAAGTCTAGTTTAGTGTAGTTTAGAGGTACATTGCGGAAACAGGACCTACGACCCATCGAGTCCGTGCCGACAAGCGACCAGCACGCTAACACTATCTGAATATTATCTGAATGGTGGCCGATTAGGAAAAGGGGAGATGCAACGAGACTTGGGTGTCATGGTACACCAGTCATTGAAAGTAGGCAGGGTACACAAATTGCTGGGGAAACTCAGCGGGTGCAGCAGCATCTATGGAGCGAAGGAAATAGGCGACGTTTCGGGCCGAAACCCTTCTTCAGAAAGTAGGCATGCAGGTGTAGCAGGCAGTGAAGAAAGCGAATGGTATGTTAGCATTCATAGCAAAATTATTTGAGTATAGGAGCAGGGAGGTTCTACTGCAGTTGTACAGGGTCTTGGTGAGACCACACCTGGAGTATTGCGTACAGTTTTGCTCTCCTAAACTGAGGAAAGACATTCTTGCCATAGAGGGAGTACAGAGAAGGTTCACCAGACTGATTCCTGCGATGTCAGGACTTTCATATGAAGAAAGACTGGATAGACTCGGCTTGTACTCGCTAGAATTTAGAAGATTGAGGGGGGATCTTATAGAAACTTACAAAATTCTTAAGGGGTTGGACAGGCTAGATGTGGGAAGATTGTTCCCGATGTTGGGGAAGTCCAGAACAAGGGGTCACAGTTTAAGGATAAGGGGTAAATCTTTTATGACCGAGATGAGAAAAACATTTTTCACACAGAGAGTGGTGAATCTCTGGAATTCTCTGCCACAGAAGGTAGTTGAGGCCACAGTTCATTGGGGGTATGGAGATAAGGCAGGTACGGGATACTGAGTTGGATGATCAGCCATGATCATATTGAATGGCGGTGCAGGCTCGAAGGGCCGAATGGCCTACTCCTGCACCTATTGTCTATGTTTCTATGTATCTATGTATCCTACACACACCAGGGACAATGTACAATTTTACCAAAGCCAATTAACCTACAAAGCTGGAGGCCTTTGAAGTGTGGGAGGAAACCGGAGCACCCAGAGGAAACCCACGCAGGTCCCGGGAAGAACGTACAAACTCCGTGCAGACAGCACCCATAGTCAGGATCGAACCCGGGTCTCTGGCACTGTAAGGCAGCAACTCTACCACTGCTCCTCGATAAGAAATATCCCATTTACAATAAAAAATAAAAAATATGTGACTCGTCAGTATTTTACACAATATTTATCCTTTGTGTGAAACACGAAGTGCTGGAGTAACTCAACGAGTCAGGCAGCATCTCTGGAGAACATGGACACGTGACATTTTGAGGGGACACTTTATCAGCATATTCAATACCTTCAACCAGAGTCTATGATCAGCACCTTATTACTTTTGGTGGTCACCTAATGTGTGTGAATTACAATTGTTGATGGAACACCACTTTAAGTTTGAAGAAGGGTTCTGACCCAAAACATCACCGAGGGAGACACAAAAAGCTGGAGTAACTCAGCAGGACAGGCAGCATCTCTGGAGAGAAGGAATGGGTGACATTTCAGATTGAGACCCTTCTTCAGACTGATGTCAAGGGAGTGGGCGGTACAGAGATAAAATGTAGTCGGAGACAGTAAGAGTGGTCGGAGAACTGGGAAGTGGGACGGATGGAGAGAGAGGAAAAGCAAGGGCTACTTGAAGTAGCTCCAAAACATCACCTATTCATTTCCTCCAGAGATGCTGCCTGACCCGCTGAGTTATTGCAGCATTTTTGTGCCTACCTGATGTTGAGAAAATCACAATTTAAATACGTCTTACTTATATAGAAACATAGAAACATAGAAAATAGGTGCAGGAGTAGGCCATTCGGCCCTTCGAGCCTGCACCGCCATTCAATATGATCATGGCTGATCATCCAACTCAGTATCCTGTACCTGCTTTCTCTCCATACCCCCTGATCCCTTTAGCCACAAGGGCCACATCTAACTCCCTCTTAAATATAGCCAATGAACTGGCCTCAACTACCTTCTGTGGCAGAGAATTCCAGAGCAATTTTCACTCTCTGTGTGAAAAATGTTTTCCTCATCTCGGTCCTAAAAGATTTCCCCCTTATCCTTAAACTGTGACCCCTTGTTCTGGACTTCCCCAACATCAGGAACAATCTTCCTGCATCTAGCCTGTCCAACCCCTTAAGAATTTTGTACATTTCTATAAGATCCCCCCTCAATCTTCTAAATTCTAGCGAGTACAAACCGAGCCTATACAGTCTTTCTTCATATGAAAGTCCTGACATCCCAGGAATCAGTCTGGTGAACCTTCTCTGTACTCACTCTATGGCAAGAATGTCTTTCCTCAGATTAGGAGACCAAATCTGTACGCAATACTCCAGGTGTGGTCTCACCAAGACCCTGTACAACTGCAGTAGAACCTCCCTGCTCCTATACTCAAATCCTCAAATCCTTTTGCTATGAATATTGAGTGGGTACACACTGATTTTACCCATTAAGTCAAAAAATATTAAAGGCTCTTTAAAAACCAAAAAGATCTTTTATGCCAGAATGAATTAAAACTTTAAAATTGAAACAAGGGTCTGCATATGTTGGAATCTTGTGCAACATTTAAACTTGTTATTACATCTATGAATCAAATTCAAATTCAACAAACCCAGCACAACAGTGATTAAACAAAGTATTTTTCTTGATACCACATTCATAAATTCATGTGATTGGAGCAGAATTAGACCCATTCGGCCCATCGAGTCTACTCCGCCATTCAATCATGGCTGATCTATCTCTCCCTCCTAATCCCATTCTCCTGCCTCCTCCACATAACCCCTGACACCTGTACTAATCAATAACCTATCTCCATCTTAAAAATATCTATTGACGGCCTCCACAGCCTTCTGTGAGTACGAATACTATAGATTCACCACCCTCTGACTAAAGAAATTCCTCCTCATCTCCTTTTAATTCTGAGGGTATGACCTCAAGTCCTAGACTGTCCCACTAGTGGAAACATCCTCTCCACATCCACTGTATCCAAGCCTTTCATTATTCTGTACGTTTCAATGAGGGTCCCCATTCTTTCTACTAAGCTCCAGCGAGTACAGTCAAACGCTCATCATTTCGTTAACCTATTCATTCCTAAACATCCATAGACTTGGGGTTCACAGCCTTCTGTGGCAACGAATTCCACGGACACACCACCCTCTGACTGAGGAAATTCCTCCTCATCTCCCTCCTAAAGGAACATTGGCAATATATCGAGCTTTAAGCAATAATCAATGTATTTTTACAGCTGGTCATGGTAGAATTTGATATCTAGCTGTATATCGCAAAACTCAACATGAGGAGTGGTTGGGAAGAAGATACTATTAATAGAACTGTGACAATATTATTTTCAATTTACGACCACAAATATGATTGTAGGTTTTATTTCCAAACAAATACCGTTGTAGAAAATATATGGCATCTGAATTAAAGGACCAGTTAAACTTTAGCATGCATATGTAAAGAGGTTCTTCTGCAGTTGTATAGGGCTCTGGTAAGATCACATCTGGAGTATTGCGTATAGTTCTGGTCTCCTAAATTGAGGAAGGATATCCTTGTGATTGAGGCAGTGCAGCGTAGGTTCACGAGATTGATCCCTGGGATGGCGGGACTGTCATATGAGGAAAGATTGAAAAGACTAGGCTTGTATTCACTGGAGTTTAGAAGGATGAGGGGGATCTTATAGAAACATGTAAAATTATAAAAGGACTGGCCAGCTAGATGCAGGAAAAATTTTCCCAATGTTGGGCGAGTCCAGAACCAGGGGCCACAGTATTAGAATAAAGCGGAAGCCATTGAGGTGAGAAAAATTAGGTGAGAAAAAACTTTTCTACCCAGAGAGTTGTGAATTTGTGGAATTCCCTGCCACAGAGGGCAGTGGAGGCCAAATCACTGGATGGATTTAAGAAAGAGTTAGATAGAGCTCTAGGGGCTAGTGGAATCAAGGGATATGGGGAGAAGGCAGGCACGGGTTATTGATTGGGGACGATCAGCCATGATCACAATGACTGGCTCGAAGGGCCGAATGGCCTCCTCCTGCACCTATTATCTATGTTTCTATGTTTCTAAAGAGAGACACAAAATTCTGGCGTAACTCAGCGGGTCAGGCAGCATCTCTGGAGAAAATGGATAGGTGACCTTTGGGGTCGAGACCTTTCCTCAGACTGATTGCTTTTCCTGAGATGCTGCCTGACCCGCTGATTTACTCCTGCACTTTGTGTCTTTATTTTGTAAACCAGCAGCTGCAGTTCCTTGTGTCTAGACTGTATTATAAATTCATCGTGGAATAGATCTTGCATATCAATCAAGTCAAGAGTGTTTTATTGTCATACGTTACAGAGCTATGAAATTCTTACTTGCAGCAGCATAACCGAATATGTAATCATAGTACTTTGCAAACAATATAATAATGGAAAAAAGTTAAGTGTATTTTAAAGATATATAATATACTGAACTTTAACAATAAATAGTACCTGACACGCATTATATATACTTAGTGAAAGAGGTTATACATATATAATATACTGAACATTTTTCTGTTTATTATGTTGTTTATATAGTGGTGCCAAGACAGCAACCTTTCTCTCAACATCAGCAAGACAAAGGAGATAATGATCAACTTCAGGAAGCAATGCGGTACACATACCCCAGCTTGCATTGGAGGTGTAAGAAAGAACTGCAGATGCTGGTTTAAATTGAAGGTAGACACAAAATGCTGGAGTAACTCAGCGGGACAGGCAGCATTTCAGTCTGAAGAAGGGTCTTAAACCCGAGACACCACCCATTCCTACTCTCCAGAGATGCTGCCTGTCCCGCTGAGTTACTCCAGCATCTTGTGTCCACACCCAGTTTGCATTGACGGTGCCAATGTAGAGATAGTCAAAAATAAATTGCTAGGAGTCAATATCACCAACAACTTCTCCTGGACCACCCATATTGAAGCAACCACCAGGAAGCCACACCGACGCCTCTACTTCCTTAGACGGCTTAGGAAGTTTGGTATGTCCCCTACAACTCTCACCATAGAAAGCACTTTATCAGGATGCATCACAGCTTGGTTTGGGAACAGCTCCATTCTGGACCGCATGAAATTGCAGCGAATTGTGGATGCAGCCCAGACCATCACACAAATCCTTCTATTGACTCCATTTATACCTCACATTGCCTCGGCAAGGCCAGCAGCATTATCAAGGACGAGTCGCACCCTGGCCACTCCCTCTTCTCCCCTCTCCCATCAGGCAAAAGATATAGAACTGTGAAAACACACACCTCCAGATTCAGGGACAGTTTCTTCCCAGCTGTTATCAGGCAACTGAACCATCCTACCACAACCAGAGAGCAGCGATGAACTTCTATCTACCTCTGATGTCCCTTAGACTATCCTTGATCAGAATTTGCTGGCTTTCCCTTGCACTAAATGTTATTCCATTATCATGTCAATGGATTGATTGTAATCATGTGTAGTCTTTCTGCTGACTGGTTAGCACGCAACAAAAAGCTTTTCATTGTACCTCGGTACACGTGACAATAAACTAAACTGACACTGACACTGTATGCAGAGTTGTCTGTTTACATATTCTGTTGTGCTGCTGCAAGTAAAATTATATGCAATATATATATATATAACATATAATATACATTATCTTATCTATATATCTTCATGATTATATATATATATATATATATATGTACATATATACATACACATACAGACGCACGCACACACATACGTGTGAGTATATGTACAGTATATATGTAGATATATATGTATATATACAAACATGAAGATGATTATACATATAGATGTGTGTGTGACTATGTGTCTGTGTGGGTGTCTGTATGTATGTATATGTGTGTGTGTATGTGTATAGGTGTATATTTGTATATAATATATATGTGTGTGACTGTGTATGAGTGTGTATGTGTATATATATATACTGTATATATGTGTGTGTGTGTGTGTGTGTGTGTGTGTGTGTGTGTGTGTGACTGTGAGTGGGTATATGTCTGTGTGAGTGGGTATATGTCTGTGTGTGTGTGTGTATATACATGTGTGTATGTGTATATATGTATATATACTCTCTCACACACACATATTATATACTATATCAGGAAGATGGTGAGTGTGTAATTCATCGGCACTAGTTCTGAGGGCGGGTGGAGTGTTGCCGCCAGGGTAACGGGGCAGCCAGCGTTGTCCCGCGGCTAGTAGCGAGGCAGGGTCCGGGCTCAGACGGAGCCACAGTGTGGCCATTGGTTGTCGGGGGCCCGTGGGTGTGCCGGAGCCGAGCCGCGTGTGAGCATAAAGATGAGGAGTAGTGAGTGGGGGGTGCGAGTAGCTGCAGCAGCAACGCGCGGTGCCGAGTCTGTCCTCCCCGGACCCAGAGCCGGCTCCCCACTAGTCCCGGAACCCGCCTTGGTTGGGCACCACCACGCGTGGACTCGTTAACATACATCTATCTCCCCTTTCAGCAGTGTGTGTGCGCGCTGTGTGTGTGTGAGAGAGAGAGAGAGAGAGAACTACCCGTCTCGGATTGCTTCCCTTACTGCGGGCTGTTGCAGGTAAAACTCAGCATTTTAATCACCATCCTTGCATCTGGTTTGTTCTGCATTGTGTGTGTTTTTAATATAACATTATTTCTGTTACGGTAAAGGCAGCAGGCGTCTGCGATTATCAAATAGGCATCATTATTTCACGCTGGCTTGGCGGAGCGCAGCTCTTCCGGAGCTCTTGAAAATAAATGGATTATCATTCTCAAGCCTAACTCTAAGCAGAATCTAGGAAATGTTTCTCTTATTGAGTATTAAAAACCACTGCTCTCGCTGGAGCACCGCGCAGGCCATTCGGCCCATTGAGTCGAATCTAGTGAGTCTTGTGTGATAGGAAGGAACTTGCAGGTGCTGGTTTGCACCGAAGATAGACACAAAATGCTGGAGTAAACTCAGTGGGTCTCTGGAGAGAAGGAATGGGTGACGTTTTTGGGTCGAGACCCTTCTTCACACTGCCTTACTCTGCCAGAGAGGGTTCATTTAAAACTGCCCTCCCTTCTATCCCCTTCCCTGCTACAATGGGTGAAGTTGCGTTTTGAATTATGCA
This sequence comes from Amblyraja radiata, assembly GCF_010909765.2. Taxonomy (NCBI): domain Eukaryota; kingdom Metazoa; phylum Chordata; class Chondrichthyes; order Rajiformes; family Rajidae; genus Amblyraja; species Amblyraja radiata. Next base: position 9,949,393 of record NC_045966.1, on the reverse strand, counting down.
TGCCAAATACTTTCCATTCATTGTGAAATGCATTTTAAAGGTGACCGTGATCTTAAATAACGGGGCGCCTCTATAATACCACGCCGGACTATTTCCCTTAGCCGCGGACGTTATTTAGGCACCTGTTTTTTTTGCAGATGGTTTGAATTAGATTCCCTTTAAAACACGGCTTGGCTTTGTCCGGCTGGGTGCTGCTGGCGATGTTTTAAAAACGGCCACGGCAGGTGGTGAGGAATAAATATGTAGGAAAGAACTGCAGATGCTGGTTCAAACCGAAGATAGACGCAAAACGCTGGAGTAACTCAGCGGGACAGGCAAGCATCTCTGGAGAGAAGGACAGGGTGGCGTTTCGGGTCGAGACCCTTCTTCAGATAAATACTCCGGATCTCGCCGCGATACACCTGCCTTGGGAAGGTCGACCATGCGGCAGGCTTGAATGGAAGGAAAGGTTCATTAAAGTTAATGCCAGCACGCAAAGAAGATTAGTACAGGTGTCAGGGCTTCTGGGGGAGAAGGTGGGCGAATGGAGTTACGAGCGAGATAGATTGAATGGCGGAGTAGACTTGATGGGCCGAATGGCCTAATTCTTCTCCTATCACTAATGATCTTATGAAGATGCAGCTGACCAAAAAAAATCAGCGAGAAACCAGAACCTCTAAGAACCCACGCTCTTAAATTCCGGAATGATGTCGAGTTGTTGACAGCTATATGTTGAACCTATCATCCAGCAGTCGTGTTTAGTATTCTCCTTTCGTTTATTCCCCTCCCCCTCCCTCAGCCGCCCCCTCCCCTCAACCCCCCAACCCCTCCCCGAAACTTTTGTAACGGGTAAATATCCAATGCCTCTATTTATAAGTTCGTAAGTGATAGGAGCAGAATTAGCCCATTCGGCCCATCGAGCCTACTCCGCCATTCAATCATGGCTGATCTATCTCTCCATTCTCCAGCCTTTCCCCCATAACTCGGTACACTCTTACCAATCAAGATTCTGTCAATCTCCGCTCAAAAATAGCCAATGACTTGTCTGTGGCAATGAATTAATTCCACAGATTCACCACCCTCTAAAGAAATTCCTCCTCGTCTCCTTTCTAAAGGAACGTCCTTTTGTTCTGGGGCTGAGCCCTCTGGTCCTAGACTCTCCCACTAGTGGAAACGCACTCTCTCCACATCCACTCTATCCAGGCTTTAATTCATACTGAACATGACGGCGGATTCAGGTATCATTTCCAGTATCTCGTGTGGCGAGCGACGGTGGGATTGTCAGTGCATGTTCTACTCGTCCCCACACAACTTTTTAAAAGCCAATTCTTCCAAGTATTCTTGGCATGGTTAAAGAGAGCGGAGCCGCGAAGTTGCCCTTGCCTTTCCCCCGTTGTTTGCTTGGTGAGCTCCGGTGAGCATTGGTCGCACTTCCAGAGAATCTGTTCTTTTAGCGGGGCTGGGGTGTTTGCTTAGCGGTACGCCGTGATTCTGTACCCGCAATTCACAACGTGCTGTGCGGACCCGCGCTGGCAGGGAAAGTTAAAACTAGAAGATCAGACGCAAAATACCAGAGTGATTCAGCGGGACAGGCAGCATCTCTGGGGAGAAGGAATGGGTGGTGTTTCGGGTCGAGACCCTTCTTCATTAACTCAGACCGTGCCCCCAGCCCATATGCCCAATATCTAGGGAAACAATGCTTGTAAATCCATCCACCCATCCCATAACTAACCTTCGCCGATAAAACGGGCCACCGGGAGATTCATTTGAAACGGGTAGCCTTGGATCTTTGAACTTTGAAATCGAGGATTTGAGTACAGGAGTAAAGAGGTCCTTCTGCAGTTGTACAGGGCCCTGGTGAGACCACGTCTGGGGTATTGTGTGCAGTTTTGGTCTCCTAATTTGAGGAAGGACATCTTTGCTTCCTGAGGCAGTGCAGCATAGGTTCATGAGGTTAATCCCTGGGATGGCGGGACTGTCATATGTGGACAGATTGGAAAGACTGGACTTGTATTTACTGGAATTCAGAAGGATGAGAGGAAATCTTATAGAAACATATAAATTCATAAAAGGACTGGACATGTTAGATGCAGGAAAATTTTTCCCAATGTTGGGGGAGTCCAGAACCAGGGGCCACAGTCTAAGAATGAAGGGGAGGCAATTTAAAACTGGGATGAGAAAAAACTTTTTCACCCAGAGAGTTGTGAATTTGTGGAATTTGCCACAGAAGTCAGTAGAGGCCAATTCACTGGATGAATTTAAATAGAGTTAGATAGAGCTCAAGGGGCTAGTGGAATCAGGGGATATGGGGAGAAGGCAGGCACGGGTCACTGATTGTGGCTGATCAGCAATGTTCACAATGAATGGCGGTGCTGGCTCGAAGGGCCACATGGCCTCCTCCTGCACCTATATTCTATGTTTCTATGTAAATCAAATCAGACCAGTCTGAAGAAGAGTCTCAACTCGAAACGACGCCTATTCCTGCTCTCCAGAGATGCTGCCGGCCTCGCTGAGTCACTCCGCTTGTTGTGTCTATCTTCGGTTTAAACCAGCATCTGCAGTTCTTTCCTGCACGACTTAATTCAGGGTGTAGATTGTCAGTGAGAATAACGTCTTACACATTTGATAAATATCTGATGGTTTAAGAGAGTAAGTTGTTCACTGGGCTCGCTCAAATAGGCCGGCAAACAGCACCAAAACTAATTTGGGATTTTATACCAGCAGACCAAGTGAGGCTGTTTGAGACAACGAACTGGCAATTAAAACGAGCTGCGGATTTAGATTATATTTTCGTCTGTAGCGAAGCGGCGTTTTTTTCTAAACTGTTGACAAAACGTGGCGCAAACCCCAATTTGCACATGTCCTCCTGGATACATAGAAACAAGTTCAACGAGGTAAAGTGTGTAGGAAGGAACTGCAGATGCCGCTTTACATTGGAGATAGGTACAACAATGCTGGCATAACAGCGGGGGCAACAGGCGTGTATCACTGGAGAGAAGGCATGGGCGACGTTTCGGGTCGAGAGCCTTCTTCAGACTGAGAGTCGGGGGGAGAGGGAGACACAGATATATGGGCATCGATGGCAGGGAACATCTCCAGAGATGCTGCCGAGTTACCCAAGCATTTTGTGTCTATCAAGTAGACCGGAGCCCAAGGAACTGTCCACACATCAGTGCTGAAACGCACTCGGTTCCTGCCTCTCTCGCTTCACCCTCACCCACTGTACAGTTAATCAATAAAGCAAGGATTTCAATTGCAATTACGCTTCAAGACCGCCGTGAACTACCCTGGAGAGCGTTGGTTTACAGACTCAAGTACACATTTGTTGGGCAGTAGGCATTGTCGACGAACCTGGAGACCTGTAGCAAAGCAGCATCTGTGGAGGGAAGATAGACACAAAACGCTGGAGTAACTCAGAGAGACAGGCAGCATCTCTGGAGAGAAGGAATGGGTGACGTTTCGGGTCGAGACCCTTCTTCAGACTAAACCCGAAACGTCACCCGTCCCTTTTCTCCAGAGATGCTGCCTGTCCCGCGGAGTTACTCCAGCGTTTCGTGTCTATCTTCGATTTAAACTAGCACCTGCAGTTCCTCCCTGTGCAGCAGCATCTGTGAAGGGAACGGGACAGACAACGATCATTCTCATGTCTGGAGAAGGGTCCCGGCGCCTGTCTGTCTATTCCTTCCACCGATGCCGCCTGACCCGCTGATGTACTCTTGCAACTTGTGTTATGCTCAAGATTTGATCACTTAGAGTTCTTTGTGCCTCAGCCTTAAGACCGTTTGCTCTTTCTGCTGACTTGTCATTCTTTGCTGTTGAAAGCCAAGGCCACATAGTTAAACTATAGTCTATCCCGTCTCCCTGAAACATCGCCCTTCAATGGAAGTGCGGCGTAGTTATGTAGTTGAGTGTGCTGGTGCACAGGTTTAGAGGGATGTGGACAAATGGGACCGGCTTAGATGGGCCATCTTGGTCGGCATGGACGAGTTGGGCCGAAGGGCCTGTTTCCGTGCTGTAAGACTCCGCGATAGAATATCAAGTCAGATTGGCACCATTCCTTTCGGCAGTTTAGCGCCGTGTCCCGTTGTTCCCTGCACATCCCCTCGACATTCAAGACTACAAACTGCGTTTGACTTGAGTTTATTATTTGTGTCTTTCGCTTGTTCTTGCTCTTTGTCAAAGCTGGTCCCCCGACGGGTGCGGGAGCCCAGCTCACGCCGCTGTGGCGCTGTTCACCATAGAAGTGCTCATGAACGACTTACTGCAAGCAGGTGGCGATGAGACGGCTTTGGTCATGTTCAAGCCATTAAAAAATCCCCCCCCCCCCCCATTCAAAAAAAAAAAAGATATTGATTTTATTATCGGCTTAATGGCACCCTATGTCAGTCAGCTAAAATCATCGCAGTTCATGTTTAACTTGCCGAACACTCTACAGTGGCCGCTACATTGTCAACTACAGGCAAGCCGGCAAAGATTCACAAAGAACCCGCGTTGCATCGTTAAAGAGTAGTTTTAAAATAAGGTCGGATCTAGAAAGAATAAATGGAACTGACTGGGACCGTATGGCATTAATGAGAGTGTATAACATGGTAGACATACAACATGGTAGACACAAAATGCTGGAGTAACTCAGCGGGTGAGGCAGCATCCATAGATGCATCCATAGATGCTGCCTCACCCGCTGAGTTACTCCAGCATTTTGTGTCTACCTTCGATTTACCAGCATCAGCAGTTCTTTCTTAAACATGGTATAACATGGGATTGATTGGTGTGTGTATATATATGTATGTATGTATATGTGTGGGTGTGTGTATGTATGTATGTGTATATGTGTGTGTGTGTGTGTACACACACACACACACACACACACACACACACACATATATATATTAAAGTAATATGAGTAAAATAATCTTGATTAGTATGGATGTCAAAGATTCTGGTGAGAAGGCAGAAGAGAGGGGTTAAGAGGGAAAGATAGATCAGCCACGATGGAATGGTGGGGCAGACATGGGGAGGCACGGTGGCACAGCCGTAGACTTGCTGCATTTTACAGTGCCAGAGACCCAGGTTCAATCCTGACTGCGGGTGCTGTCTGTACAGAGTTTCTATCTATGTTCTCCCTGTGACTTTGTGGGTTGTCTCCAGGTGCTTCGGTTTCCTCCCACACTCCAAAGACCTACAGGTTTGTAGGTTAATTGTTTTTGGTAAAATTGTAAATTGTCTCCAGTGCGTAGGATAGTGCTAGTGTGCGGGGTGATCGCTGGTCGGCACGGACTGGGTGGACCGAAGGACCTGTCTCCATGTTGTATCTCTGAAGTCTTGATGGGCCAAATGGCCTAATACTGCTCCTATATCATTGGATCTTATGAGGAACCTAAGCAAAAATAGCAGGCTAATCAGCAGGTTATTAGGAATCTGAGAATGCTACATTTGGAGTTGTTTGGGTGGGAATTTGCGATGCAAATTTGTCAAGACAATTTAAAATGAAAATTAGGTTTCCTTGGGATGCAAAATGTTTCTGTTCATATAATATTTCAGAGAATAACCACATTTTCAAACTTTAGAAACATAGAAACATAGAAAATGGGTGCAGGAGTAGGCCATTCGGCCCTTCGAGCCTGCACTGCCATTCAATATGATCATGGCTGATCATCCAACTCAGTATCCTGTACCTGCCTTCTCTCCATACCCCCCTGATACCTTTAGCCACAAGGGCCACATCTAACTCCCTCTTAAATATAGCCAATGAACTGGCCTCAACTACCTTATGTGGCAGAGAATTCCAGAGATTCACCACTCTCTGTGTGAAAAATGTTTTTCTCATCTCAGTCCTAAAAGATTTCCCCCTTATCCTTAAACTGTGACCCCTTGTTCAGGACTGCCCCAACATCGGGAACAATCTTCCTGCATCTAACCTGTCCAACTCCTGTAAAACTTTGAAAGGTACATCATCTTCCTGAAATATTTGGAAAATCTGTTATTGTTTACAGCATACAATGATTCCTGCAAAAATCCACCAATGCTTCACTTAAATTTGTGTCCTTCTAAGAATTTCCTTTCCAGAGATCGGGTAGACTCACAGAGTCTCTTGCCCAGAGTAAGGGGAATTGAGAAACCAGAGGACATTGGTTTAAGGTGAAGGGGGAAAGATTTAATTGGAGATAGACACAAAAAGCTGAAGTAACTCAGCGGGACAGGCAGCATCTGGAGAGAAGGAATGGATGACGACTCGGGTCGAGATCCTTCTATCCTTCTTCAGATTGAATAGGAATCTGAGGATCCTTTTCACACAGAGGGTGGTGGGTGTATGGGACTGACTGCCATAGGAGGTAGTTGAGGCAGGTACTATCGCAACATTTAAGAAACATTTAGACAGGTACATGGATAGGACAGGTTCAGAGGGACGTGGGCCAAACCCAGGCTGGTGGGACTACTGTAGATGGGACATGTTGGCTGGTGTGGGCAAGTTGGGCCGAAGGGCCTGTTTCCATGCTGTATGACTAGGACTCTATCTCATAATCATATTCGTAATTTATTAGCCAAGTATGTTTTGCAACATACGAGGAATTTGATTTGCCATACAGTCATAACAAAAAAGCAACAAAATTCTTAAGGGGTTGGACAGGCTAGATGTAAGAAGATTGTTCCCGATGTTGGGGAAGTCCAGAACAAGGGGTCACAGTTTAAGGATAAAGGGGAAATCTTTTAGGACTGAGATGAGAAAAACATTTTTTACACAGAGAGTTGGTGAATCTCTGGAACTCTCTGCCACAGAGGGTAGTCGAGGCCAGTTCATTGGCTATATTTAAGAGGGAGTTAGATGTGGCCCTTGTGGCTAAAGGGATCAGGGGGTATGGAGAGGAGGCAGGTACAGGATACTGAGTTGGATGATCAGCCATGATCATATTGAATGGCGGTACAGGCTCGAAGGACCGAATGGCCTACTCCTGCATCTATTTTCTATGTTTCCATGTAACAAGACACACAACTACATAAAAAATTGACATAAACATCCACCACAGCGGCTCCTGCACATTCCCCACCGTGTTGAAAGACAATAAAGTCCTACCTTCTCTCCTCCTTTCCTCCTATGGTCGGGGGAGTCGAACCATTCGCAGCCGGCGATCGACCTCCCACGTCAGTGCGGCCGAAACTCCTGCGGCTTGTAGTTCCCAAAATCGTTCTCTCACCGGGGACCGCGTGCTCCAGGATGTTAAAGTCCGCAGCTCACACAGGTTGGAGCACCAAAGGCCGACCCCTGGCAAAGGGATCGCCTGATGTTAAAGTTCACAGGCTCCACGGTTTTGGAAGGTGGAGCCTGTGGTGGAGGGGGTGGCTCTAGAAGTCCCCCACCCCCTCCACCACCCCCCACATCATGCAAAACTCAAAATAAACTCAAACATACATTTAACAACAACCTAAAAACACAACAGAAGGACAAGACGAAGATAGATCGTTGGCGAGGCAGCCATCGTGTGGCGCCCCCTGGTGGTATATGACTCTATATGCCATCCCTTCCCAAATTGAGAGGGCGGGATTGTATCTAAGGTTGAACGAAACGGGTAACAATTCACATTTTCTAGAAGTTATGCCTAGACAACATATTCATTAAATGAGAAAGTCATGTTTTCCATATCTCCAGTAGACTAATAGGTTGATAACATTATAGCTTTGGTGATTGAAATTCTTTTTAGAATAGAATAACCTGCACTTATTATAAATAAATGTACATCAATCAATTTAAGTTCTTTGTATATCTGCACTGTATCTTTCTCTTCACTCTACCTATTGTACTTGAGGTTGGCTTGATTGTATGTTTAAGTTTAGGTTTATTATAGCCCCATGTTCCCAGGTTCGGTGAAAAGCTTTGGAATCCAATTAGATCAGATAAGATTGCACATCAATACAATCAGGAACAACTCAAGTACAACAGGTAGAGCAAAGGGGAAGATACAGAGTGCAGAATACAGCTCTCAGCATTGTAACGCATCAGTTGCATAGGCAAAGCCCAATGTCTGCATTGAGGTAGAGGTGAATTGGACAATACCCTAGCGTATGGAAGGACCGTTCAGAAGCCTGATAACAGAGGGGAAGAAACTGGTCCTGAGTCTCCATTTCTCTGCCCAAACCTTCTGTTTATTTTGTTGTTCCTCGGCTGTGTACCTTGGAATACACTGTCAAAGTGTCCCTACAGCCACCAGCCTATTATATACTACAGCCTCTAAATAAGTTCTGAACTACATAGACTTACGGAAATGGTTTTGTCTTTTGACCTGTAAGAAGGAGCTGCAAATGCTGGTTTAAACCGAAGATAGAAACAAAAAGCTGGAGTAACTCAACGGGACAGGCAGCATCTCTGGAGAGAATGAATGGGTGAACTTTCGGGTCGAGACCCTTCTTCCGAAGATTATGTACATAAATACACACACGCACATAGATATAGAGATGCATGTGTATGTGTGTGTATAATAATACACAGCTTGAGTGAAATTAATAATATACAGCTTGAGTGAAATTTATATCAACAGAAAAGCATTGCTAGACCTTCTCTGCAGTTCATTTTGCAAATTCATAAACATGTTGATTATCTGTGTGTCAGAAACTGGGCCGATCAAAGGCAAATAGGCCACAAATAATTTACCGGTGAAAATATGATTATTGACAGTAATAGACTGGATAGAGAGGGCACATGCATATACACATACACCTCTATATCTATCTTGATCTATCTATATGGATAGACATATGTATATTTAAATGTACACACACACGCACACGCACACGCACACACACACACACACACACACACACACACACACACACACACACACACACACACACACACACACACACATATATATAACAGTTGTAATATATATATAACATATATATAATTGTTAACAGAGTACTATGTTTACATATTGTGTTGTGATGCTACAAGTAAGAATTTCATTGTTCTGCTTGTAACATATGACAGTAAAACACTATTGCCTCTTGCATTCGCTGTGCTCCATGCCTGCATAAGTGAGCCACACAAACTCAATGCCCTCCCCATCCAGTCTATTACCGTCAATAATCATATTTTCACCTGGAAATTATTTGTGGCCTATTTGCCTTTGATCGGCCCAGTTTCTGACACACAGATAATCAACATGTTTATGAATTTGCAAAATGAACTGCAGAGGAGGTCAAGTAAGGCTTTTCTGTTGATATGAGTTTCAGCCCAAGCTGCATCTAATTGATTCAACCTATAATTAGTGCATCACCATTTCAAACACTAGCTTCTGAGATGTGCCACTGAATGCGGCACCAGGGTAAATTCTACTTCTCCTTTAACAGCTGGGTAGGAAATCGTGTAGAAAAGGGCCCTAAATATTCAAAATTCCCAGGACTGACTCCGAAGGTGGTGACAATGTGCCAGTGTGATGGTCTGCAGCTTGAGTAATAATTAGGTTATTCCTTTCCAATTGAATTTTATTTCCACTTTACCAGGCACTACTAACACTTCATCTGACCTGTCATTCTGCCTTCCAATCCAGTCTCATAATGGTTCACAGTGCTAGTCAGAGCATTTCCAGTGTCCCAAGCATTTCACTGCACCAGAGACCCAGATTCGATTCTGACTAAGGGTGCTGCCTGTACGGAGTTTGTACATTCTCCCTGTGACCGCGTGGGTTTTCTCCGGGTGCTCCAGTTTCCTCCCACACTCCAAAGACGTGCAGAATTGTAAATTAATTGGCTTCTGTAAATTGTCCCTTGTGTGTAAGATAGAACTGGTGTATGGGTGATTGTTGGTCAGCGTGGACTCAGTGTGCTGAAGTGCCTATTTCCACGCTGTATCTCTAAAGTAAACTAAACCAATAGTGGCAATTTTAGAAGCTTTGAGATAGGCCCATGTATACGCAGAGAATGGAGGGATACGGAACATGTAGGTGTGTGCTAAAATCTGGGAAGAACTGGTAACAATATTGAGAGAATATGGATGGATTAGATCAGTGGTGGTGCATTTCTCATGAAAGTGGAGGACTTCAAGTACTGGGAGCGGATAGTCGGCGGCTATCAGATAGTTGTCGGTTAGTCAATGACTAAACCGACTCCCCCACCTGGTTTGCCAGGTGAGGAGGGGTCTGTGGACCCCCAGCAGGACCAAAAACAGGACCTATCAAAGGCCGGATGAGCTTCTAGTGAGCCAAAGGCCATCCACACTTCAGTAGAAGTTGCGATCACTGTCGTACACGGCATTGTAAGAAACGATGATAAAGCACACACACACACACACCAGGATCCTGTACTTCCAGCGGCGGAAGTCCGCAAGAACTGGAGGACAGAGACGTGTGGTGCGTCCGTCACCGTTCCCGTTGCAAACCAGCACCACTGCGTCGCTAATGTTTTTAACGATGATGAATGAATGAATGAAGATTACTGGCGGGTTAGTGTAAATGTGTGGGTGATAGTCAACATGGACTCGCTGGGCCGAAGGGCCTGCTTCCATGCTACATCTTTCAAGCTATTTATCATACCTATGCATGCTTCAATTCTCTGGAATTCTCTGCCACAGAGGCCAGTTCATTGGCTATATTTAAGAGGGAGTTAGATGTGGCCCTTGTGGCTAAAGGCATCAGGGGGTATGGAGAGAAGGCAGGTACAGGATACTGAGTTGGATGATCAGCCATGATCATATTGAATGGCGGTGCAGGCTCGAAGGGCCGAATGGCCTACTCCTGCACCTATTTTCTATGTTTCTATGTTTCTATGTATCTATGTTTCAACAAATCAATACAACAGCATGGATAGGGGAAGTTTCAGGTCGAGACTGCCTATCCATGTTCTCCAGAGATGCTGCCTGACCTGCTGAGTAAGTTCAGCACTTTCTGTCCTTTTGTGTATTAACCACCATCTGCGATTGTTTGTTTCGACAAATCAATACATCTCTGCGGGAACTATTGAATCTCTGGGTTTTTTGATGAATAATAGACAATAGGTGCAGGAGTAGGCCATTCGGCCCTTCGAGCCAGCAATTTTTGGGACAATCGGCTATCAAGTAAAATCAAATCAAATGTTTTGTTTTAATATAAGCTAAAACATTTAGAAAGAGCAAAATGTGACTGTTATCTCTCTGATTTACCAGGTCCAATGACGTCCAGACTATTATGGCCATTTCTTTCCTTGCTTGGAATATGCTTGTTGATGGCAGAAGGATGGTTGGAAAAGAAACCCCCCAGGAAGCTACTTATACGTGGAGCTGCACTCAAAGAGGTACGTCTGTTTTTATACAGGAGGTTGTTATATACAGATGGACTTAGATAGACGCAAAATGCTGGAATATTGGAATTAACATATGTCTTTATTGATACTATCACTTGTAGTAGTGTTATTAACAATACATATTGTGGTTTTTCATTTTTTTTTTTTTTTTTTTTTTTTTTTTCGTTTCTCTTTTCTTTCTTATATATAATCAAATTATTATTTAATCACTCTCTTAATGATTTATAACTGTTCTATTCTTTTTCTATCATTATTTCTAAAAAAAATAGTAGATAAGTATTACTAGTGTTTTACTTAATGCAAATTGAATTAATTTGATATAAAGTTGTTTGAAGCATTGTAATTGATTACCTTTAATAAAAAAATATATATCAAAATGCTGGAGTAACTCAGCGGGACAGGCAGCATCTCTGGAGAGAAGGAATGGGTGAGTTTTCAGGTCGAGACCCTTCTTCAATAGTCAGGGAAAAGGGAAATGAGAGATATCGACGGTGATGTAGCAGGATAGGGAACAAATGAATGAAAGTTAATGGCATTGTTTAAACCAGCATCTGCAGTTACTTCCTAGACGTTACCTTAATGAACCCTGTCCCACTTAGGAAACCTGAACGGAAACCTCTGGAGACTTGTGCCCCACCCAAGGTTTCCGTGCGGTTCCTGGAGGTTCCCAGAGGTTCCCGGAGGTTTTTGTCAGTCTCCCTAATGGTCGAAAGTGTTTTCCGCTTTGTCTTACCTTCCACTACCTGCAACCTCCGGCAACCACCTGCAACCTCCGGCAACCACCTGCAACCTCCGGCAACCACCTGCAACCTCCAGCAACCACCTGCAACCTCCGGCAACCACCTGCAACCTCCGGCAACCACCTTCAACTAGCATCGCAAACGACTTCGGCTAAAAAATTACCGATTTTTAAAACGGCAACCTATTTTTAGTCGAGGCCAGTTATGAATTTTTTGAAATAATCGCCGGAACATAGAAGAAGCGGAAACCACTTTCGACCATTAGGGAGACTGACAAAAACCTCCGGGAACCGCACGGAAACCTTGGGTGGGGCGCAAAATCTCCAGAGGTTTCCGTTCAGGTTTCCTAAGTGGGACAGGGGCATTAGTGATTACTGTCAAAATTACAGCAATGGAATGATATTTGCAACTCATACAGGTAGATAAGGTGTCAGGGGCCATGGGGAGAAGACAGCAGAATGGGGTTGAGAGGGAAAGATAGATCAGCCATGATTGAATGGCGAAGTGGACCTGATGGTCAAATGGCCTAATTTTGCTCCTATGAACTGCACAAAGTTGTCACCCGAGGTCAGGTTCAAACCGGGGCCTCTGGCACCGTGAGGCAGCAGCTCTACCTATAACTTGTGAGCTGGTCATGAAGACTTTAGACCCATTGGCCTTCATCAGTTTGAGTATTGACTATAAAAAATGGAATGTGTCGGAGGGAACTACAGATGCTGGTTTAAAACAAAGATACGCAAAAAGCTGGAGTAACTCAGCGAGACCGACAGCATCTCTGGAGAGATGGAATGGGCGATGTTTCGGGTCGAGACCCTTCTTCTCAACACGAAACGTCACCCATTCCTTCTCTCCAGCGATGCTGCCTGTTCTGCTGAGTTACTCCAGCTTTTTGTGTCTATAAAAAATGGAATGTTATGTTACAGCTGTACAAGATGCGGGTGAGGCCACAGTTGGAATATTGTGTTCGGCTTCAGTCATCTTCTTCATCTTGCGTATGGCGTGCACAGCCTAAAGTTGTAGGACAACTTCTTCTATTTGATCTTATTTGATTGTGCACGCCAGGTTGATTGCGTTTGTCGAAACAGGGCGGACCATGTGAAGGTTGCAAACTTCCACCCCAAGGCTTCAGTCACCCTGCTTTAGGAAGGATGTTGTTAGGCTGGATAGAGTACAGAGATTTATGGGGATGTTGCCAGGACTTGAAGGCCAGAGTTGATATGGAAAGGTTGGGCAGGTTAGGACTGTATTTCTTGGAGTGAAGGAGGATGAGGTGTAATCTTATCGCGATGTACAAGATCACGAGGGGAATAGATAGGGATTGATGCACAGCCTTTTATCCAGAGTGGGAGAAATCAAGAAGCAGATTTAACATGAGTGGCGAAAGATTGAATGTGAATCTGAGGGGCAACGTTTTCACACAGACAGTGGTGCATGTATGGAATGAGATGCCAGAGGATGTAGCTGGGGCAAAAACTATAATAACGATTAAAAGATAGGACAGGTACATCGATATGAAAGGTTTAGAAGGATATGGGCCAAACATGGGCAGGTGGGACTAGAGTAAATAATAGACAATAGACAATAGGTGCAGGATTAGGTCACACGGCCCTTCAAGCCAGCACCGCCATTCAATGTGATCATGGCTAATCACTTGTGAACTAATGGAACACATTAGTTGCTGTTGGCAAGCAGGGCAGAAATGCCTGTTTCAGTGCTCTGTGCTAAGTCCAACCCTCTCCATGAATTTAACAAAATTGCTGCGTTTGCGATGACATTGATTTTCTTCAAGTTTCCTCAACAAATCTTGTAACTGGCATTGGAACCAAAGACCCGCTCTAAGATCTTTGATTGAAACGGCATTGGGAGTGATGCTGGGGTCGGGAGTGAGCCTTTTGATCAAGTGACTGTGCATCCCATCCATTGTTCGTGACTTAAACTCTAGCTTACTGAAGCAGCCTTACGCAGGGATTTCAGGGAAGTTCTTCAATGATAAGTGAGTGTCGGTGAGCGGATTAATGGGATGTCATGTACTCCAAGGTTTTTGGCCTCGAAAATCGTCCGACTTGTAATTTGTGTCTTTCCATCCTTTCTGAGAGGTTCTCAACTACATTCACAGTTCTCCATACATTCACCATACGACACGCTACATTCACTGTGCTGCATTCCGTCATATTAATCACCCACCCACCCCCTCACAGTTTCTGGTTAAAATGAGCAAAATGCCACAAATCACCAACACAGGTAGCCTGACTCATTATTAGAACACTAGAAATGGGAGCAGCGATCGGTCATTAGTTCATGTTCATAAGTCGTAGGAGCAGAATTAGGCCATTCGGCCCATCAAGTGTACTCCGTCATTCAATCATAGAAACATAGAAACATAGAAAATAGGTGCAGGAGTAGGCCATTCGGCCCTTCGAGCCTGCACCGCCATTCAATATGATCATGGCTGATCATCCAACTCAGTATCCTGTACCTGCCTTCTCTCCATACCCCCTGATCCCTTTAGCCACAAGGGCCACATCTAACTCCCTCTTAAATATAGCCAATGAACTGGCCTCAACTACTTTCTGTGGCAGAGAATTCCACAGATTCTCCACCCTCTGTGTGAAAAATGTTTTCCTCATCTCGGTCCTAAAAGATTTCCCCCTTATCCTTAAACTGTGATGGCACATCTATCTTTCCCTCCCAACCCCATTCTCCTGCCTTCTCCCCATAACCCCTGACACCCGTACTAATCAAGAATCTATCTATCTCTGCCCGAAAAGTAACCATTGACCTGGCCTCCACAGCCTTCTGTGGCAAAAAATTCCTCAGATTCACCCCCTTCTGACTGCAGACTCATTAGGCCCTTCAAGCATTCTCCACCATTCATTAGGATCATGTCTGGTCTTTTATTTTAAGCACTGTTGCCATAACCTGTAGTCCCCTTAATGTCCAGCACTCCCCAGCCTTCCAGAGTATAGAGAATGTCAAGGTTTCACTATCCCCTAGTCCTACACTCGTCAGCCAGGGGAATCGGCCTGTCTGCTTCAAGCCTGTTAGGTTTTTTTTTTAATTTCTATAAGTTCCTTCGAGACCTGCCCTCATTCTTCTACACCCTGGAGCTTGCAGTCCCAGTCTACATCTCTCTAGCTTGCCATGCCAGCAGCAGTACATTCCTGCTGCGTTCTCACTGTGTTGAGCCTGGCCTTCCTTAAGCAAAGAGACCAAAACCATGCACAGCACTCCAGGTGCAGTCTATCTAAGCCCACTGTGGAGTTGCAACTGTGCTGTCTTATTCCTGCATTCACACCATCTCATCATACAGGCTAACAGCAAAGCACCAAGTGCTGGATGAACCCAGTGGGTCAGGTGGCATCTCCAGAGAGAATGCACAGGCTAACATAACATTTGACCTCTTTATCATTTGCTGGACCTGTACGTCGTGTTCAGAAGTTTATAGGAGTAAAATTAGGCCATTCGGCCCATTGAGTCTACTCCTTCATGGCTGATCTATCTTTCCCTCTCAATGCCATACTCTTGCCTTCTGCCCATAACCTTTGAAACCATTATTAATCTGCAAATCTCCACAGGAAACAATACCTAAAGACGTCCTCCACAGCTGTCTGTGGCAATGAATTCCACAGATTCACCATCCTCTGGCTAAAGAAATTACTCCTCATCTCCTTTCTGGTAGTACATATTTTTATTCTGAAGCTTTCCCCAGTCTAGACTGCCCTACCAGAGGAAACATCCTCTCATCATCCACTCTATCCAGGCCTTTCACAATTCGTCCAAAGGTCGACCTTTGGTATGTCAGCATCTTCAGTTCTTTGTTTCTGCAACACCTCTGGAGAGAACATGGATAAACAATGTTTCAGGTTGGGACCCCACTGAGTTACTCCAGCACTTTTTGTTTTATTTATGTAACTTAAAGGGCCTGTCCCACGGGCGACCTAATCCGCGAGTTCTGGCGAGTTTGCCCTCGACTCATACTCGCAGCATGGTCGACACGAGCTTGTAGGAGGTCTTCGTAACTCTCCTTCTTTGGGAGAGTTTGGGATGTGGGAGGAAACCGAAGCACCCAAGGGAAACCCAACGGTCACTTAGAGAACGTGCAAACTCCACACAGACAGCACCGGATGTCAGGATTGAACCCAGGTCTCTGGCGCTGTGAGGCAGCAGCACTATCAGCAGAAAAAAAAGGAAAGATTCAAGAAAGCCAAGGAAAAAAATTAGCACCCAACACTTTGGGCCTCCAGAGCCACGAACCTTTAGGCAGCAGCTCGAGACTAAAACCAACATTGGCACACAGTACACTGGTCCGAAGCGAGTCATTAAAATGAACATAACTTTCTGGGCCATAAACCTTTTGAAGCACAAATTATTGCGGTCCAGCCATTTGAAAAATTATTTATTGCTCTGTTTATATTAAAGCTTCTAAAAACATTAGCGTTTCGTAATGAAATTCATCACTGCAAATAAACGATCTACTGGAACTTGCAAATATATAGCAATATTAACATAGTGAAACACTCTCAGACTCTGTTCTCTGCAAGAGCTTAAAGAAAAATCAATTTGTGCAAATGCCAAACTATGGTGGTTGAAATTGGATGAACAGTTGAACTAAGATTTATAAAATGATCAAACTCTCAATCCAAGGACAATTACAGAAGTTGAAATGTGAGTTAAAAAGACACAAAGTGCTGGAGTAACTCAGCAGGTCAGACAGCATCTCTGGAGAACATGGATAGGTGAAATTTTGGGTTGAGGCCCTATTTCAGTTTGAAATGAGAATCTGTTCCCTGGCCCTGAACACTTTAGCGGTGTGCAGGAAGGAACTGTAAATGCTGGTTTACACCGAAGATAGACACAAAATGGTGGAGTAACTCAACGGGACAGGCAGCATCTCTGGAGAGAAGGAATGGGCGATGTTTCGGATCGAGACCCTTCTTCAGATTTCATCAGAGTCTGAAGAAGGGTCTGGTCCCCAAAACGTCACCCATTCCTTCCATCCAGAGGAATGCTGCCTGGCCCGCTGAGTTACTCCACCATTTTGTGTCTACTTTAGGACTGTGGATCTTTACATCAATCCTCAACTGAAGCCTGATTAAGAAAAGCTGACTGTAGCTGATGCCAAAAATAGAAATGGGCACATGTTTTTATGAAATGTACCAATGGAACGCAATAGCTAGAAACATCTCATTTGTTCTAATTATCTGTGTCGCGAAATAAACTAACAGACTAACCTCTGGGATTGAGGAACATTTATTTTGCATGTGATACATTCGGATTTACTACTGCGTTTTTAAACATAACAGTAAACAATACACCTTGTCAATTTTAGCATGAACAGCAATAATTCATGGAATCTTGATCGTAATAACGTTACATTGCAGACTAGCCAATTTCACAAGAATAATGACTTGAAAAGTAATTGAATAGCTGGTAAATCAATAATAGACCTGCGGTTCTGCTGGATAATGTCTTAACATTTCATATTCCTTCCCAGTCAGTGGGGGAATTCACAGTCCTCTGATTCCTGATTTCGATTTTGGATTCCGAATTCAGATTCTGATTCGTGATTTTGTGATTCCTGATTCGTGATTCGTTATTCGTGATTCCTGATTTGTGATTCCTGATTCCTGATTCCTGATTCCTGATTCTTGATAGACACAAAAAGCTGGAGTAACTCAGCGGGTCAGACAGCGTCTCTGGAGGGAAGGAAAAGGTGACGTTTCGGGTCGAGACCTTTATTTAGACTCGGGGGAAAGGGAAACGAGAGATATAGATGGTGAAGTAGAGAGAGATATGGTACAAATGAATGAAAGATATGCAAAAAAGTAATGATGATAAAGGAGACAGGCCATTGTTAGCTGTGGGCTAGGGGAAAATGACTTACAGACAATGAGATTCAACAAGACGACTTAAGAACTAGTAAAGACTGCTTTAATACAATTTAAAATATTACACAGATTACATTACTCTAAAACAAAACTAAATAGAATTTTCCCACATATCTCTCCTATCTGTGATAAATGTCAGTATCTAGAGGCTAACCTAGCACATACTTTTGTAAACTGTATAAAAATCAAAAATTTCTAGATTGATATTTTTAGAATAATTTCTGAAGTTATTAATACTAAATTAGATCCCGATTCAAAACTAATAACACTTGGCATAACAGAACAAAGTCTAACACTCACAAGAAACCATAGAGACGTTCTTGATTACAGTATAATAACTGGGAAAAAATTAATACTAAAATTTTGGAAAGGACCTATAACCCCCACAATTAAAATGTGGATTGTGGAAATGTCGGAGACCCTACACCTGGAAAGAATCAGATTTGTCTTAAAGGACAAACAAGAACTTTTTGTTAGAATATGGTCTCCATTCATTGACTATTTGAAGGGGTAGATCGGTCCAGCACGGGAACCTAACTGAAGCTTGCTCAGGATTAGATGAAAAATTATACTTTATAATTCACGAACCTATCTCCAAAGATGTAGTATTAATAAACCATTCAATTCTTTTTTTTATCTTGACATTTGTGTTTTTTCTTTCCTCTTTCTCTCTTACTTCCTATCTTTAAAAAAAAACTAGAAGCAGAACCAATCCACAATTGATAATATTAACAATGTACGACTGATATACTTGAAATGTTTATAATATGTGTTTGCTTCTAATAAATATATATATAAAAATAAAAATAAAAGAACTAGTGACGACTTGGGTGGAGGAGAGACCAAGAGTGATGGGATGCAAGGGTAATTTGAAGTTATAGAAACCGATTCCTGATATGGCCACCCGTAGTAATTACCCTGAACCTGGGCCCAGGCAGGGCCCTTATTCAAGTATCTGTCCCATTCTGATGACATCATCAGAGAGTTCCTTTATTCCAAGACTCTTGTCAAATCCACCATGGGAAGTTGTATAAAATAAGGCTTCTTGCTGCAGAAAAGAGTGAGTAAGTTCATATTTTCAGCACATTGAATTGGTCTTTCTGGGCCACAGAAGGCACTTGCTCATGAATCCCAGGTTACAAACTTTGCTAAATGCCACCAACTTTCTGCTTGTTCTACCCCTTAGTTACCCAGTGGGGATTTTTGTTTTTGCATCTTCAATTGAGCCTCTTGAAGTTTGTTTTAATTTTTTTTCCATCTGCAGTCATTTCTACAGGCCTTTGAAATGGAATGTTGGGAAACATTAATGAGCGCTGAAGATAGACATAAAATGCTGGAGTTACTCAGCGGGACAGGCAGCATCTCTGGAGAGAAGGAGTGGGTGACATTTCGTGTCGAGACCCTTCTTCAGTTCCCATACCTTACCCAGAAATGTCACCCATTCCTTTCTCTCCAGAGATGCTGCCTGACCCACTGAGTTACTGCAGCATTTTGTGTCTATCTTCGGTTTGAACCAGCATCTGCAGTTCCTTCCGACACATTTGCCATTTGCTTTGCACTTTCTGAGTTAAATCTGGGCTGTTATATTGTTCCAGTATGGTGCAGATACAATTGAATAGCATGATGTTATTTTCTGCCTTTTGAACGTGAGATCATACTGCAAATGTAACTGGGAAATTGCTCTCAACTCCAACTTATTAGCGGATGAAGATATTTGTAGATTGTTTTGTGAACAATGCCATCTGCTTGGGTAATCGTTAACTTTCTGAACATCAAAAAAAAACTTTATTTATGAGGGATAAGTTGATGCAGTTTTATTTACAAAACAAGAAATTGAATTGTCACTAATTTTAACTACTTTTTAATAGTTATTTAATTCTTCACCACCATGTAATGTTGAAATGTAAAATTATGAGAGGCACAGATAAGATAGACTCATAATGCTGGAGTAACTCAGCGGGACAGGCTGCATCTCTGGAGAGAAGGAATGGTCTCGACCCGAAACGTCACCCATTCCTTCTCTCCAGAGATGCTGCCTGCCCCGCTGAGTTACTCCAGCATAACGTGTCTATCTTTACGCAAACCAGCAGATGTAGTTCCTTCCTACACATGGATAGAGTAGACAGCCAGAACATTTACTCAAGGATGGAAATATCGAATATTAGAGGGCATAACTTTAAGGTGAGAGGGGTAAAGTTTAAAGCTGATGTGAAGGACGTGTTTTACGCAGAGTGTTGGGTTTCTGTAACGCGCTGCCAGGGATGTGGTGGAGACTGATACAATCGTGGCATTAAAGAGAATTGTGTACAGATGCATGGATATGCAAGGAATGGAGGCAGATGGATCACTTCCAGACAGATTAGAGGTGGTCTTGGCATTATGTTCAGCATGGATATATTTGGGGTTGCAGGGCCCGTTCTTGCGCTGTACTGTTCTATGTTCATGTGGAATGCTTTAAAACATATGCACAACGTCTATATCGGAAAAGACAAACTAAATCTGAGGATCCTCATTGAGGAGGCCACCTCATTAAGGTGGCATAGCAATAGAGTTGCTACCTCACAGCGCTGGAGACCCAGGTTCCATCCTGACTACGAGTGCTGTCTGTATGGAGTTTGTATCTTCACTCTGTGACCATGTGGGTTTTCTCCGGGTGCTCCAGTTTCCCCCCACATCCAAAGGCATGGGAGTTTGTAGGTATATTGGCTTCTGTAAATAGCCCTTGTTTGTAGGATAGAACTAGTGTATGAGTGATCGCTGGTCGGCATGGACCCGGTGGGCCGAAGGGCCTGTTTCCACACTGTATCTCTAAACTAAACTAAATAAACACATGTCACCTTTATTACTTATTTCTGGGGATATAATTCACTCTCTGTGCAAATTGTCTCTACACAAAATTACTTTTAACCTTTAGACATTATAGCATCTATTTACACTTAATGTAGCTGGCAACATTAATGCCCGAGTTTCACTGATTTTCCAAAATAGGTGGCAATTCTGATTCTATCTCTGGATTTCTGCTACGGAAGAGCATATGACTTAAAGAATGGCAGATAGGGTGAGTGGTGTAGTGACTTGCAAATGTGACTGACTAAACACCACCCAGCATATCATTCATAATGTGTGAGGCTATAGCATTTTGGGCATTATGAACAAAATACAAAGGTGTTATAAGTTTCAACACTTTGAATATTTTAATAAGGGACATAACTTCAAAACCACAAGGCTGATGTTATGGAATCACTTTAGGCTGCTGTGTTGCACTGTTCTGCTGGTGGCATCTGCGCTGCATTGATAACATTGATCAATATGTACAACAGCATTTTACAAAATGCAGCAACTTTTGATATACCTGTACTACCAATTGGTTATGGCTCACTCAAAAGCAGTGAAAGCTGCGTCAAACATGCCACTCATTATATTAAAAAGTTTCTGTCATCGGGGAAATCAATTTGTGTGATTTGTAAGCCAAATGTTGTTTTATGTCATTCTATTTAATCATCGTGAAAGGATGTCAAACCAAATGCCGTGTGTGTACCACAATAAATGAATGACAATGTCCGTAATGGGAGTGGCATTGCTTGGTGCTTTGTAGATGAAGAAATATACCTCAGGACCAATCCCTAATTCATTTTCCACCTGGGATGAGTAGGTTGATCTTTGAACAAAACGCAAGAAAGTGCTGGAGTAACTCGGTGAATCAGGCAGCATCTGTGGGAGGAATGGATAGATGACATTTCAGGTTGGGACCCTTCTTCAGACTGATTGTGGTGGTGGGGGGTGGGAGGGTTAAGAGAGAGCTGTCAAAGAGAGGTGGGGGTAGGAAGTTGCCCAGCAAGTGATGGGTGGAGGAAGGAACTACATTTGCTGGTTTGAGCCAAAGATAAACACAAAAAGCTGGAGTAACTCAGCAGAACAGGCAGCATCTTTAGAGAGAAGGAATGGGTGACGTTTCAGGTCGAGGCACTTCTTCAGACTGGAGAAGCGAAACATCATCCATTCCTTCTCTCCAGAGATGCTGCCTGTCCCACTGAGTTATTCCAGCATTTTGTGTCTTTCTTAAGTGATGGGTGGATACAGGAGAGGGAGGTTTGAATGAGGGAGGTTGAAGTAAGTTGAACTTTTGGCTGTTCAATCATCAGTATCCATATCCATAATATCCATATCAATTAGTACAGTAAAGAGTTATGAGCTGTGGCTCAGTCTGGTCACATTGCTCTAAGTTAGATGGCCAGAATCAAATAACTGCAGATGCCGGTTGATACTGGAGCACCCAGAGGATGTGGTCACAGTGAGAACATGAAAACTCCACACAAACAGCACCCGAGGTCAGGATTGCACCCGGGTCTCTGGTACTGTGAGGCAGTGGCTCTCCTAGCTGCACCACTGTGCTGCCCTTAAAAATTAAATGGTCATAAAGTCATAAGGAATAGTAGAGTTAGGCCACTCGGCCCATCAAGTCCACTCCGCCATTCAATCATGGTTGATCTATCTCTTCCACCTAACCCCATTCTCCTGCCTTCTCCCCATAACCTCTGACACCCGTACTAATCAAGAAATTATCTATCTCTGCCTTAATTACTGTATATCCACTGATTTGGTCTCCGCAGCCTTCTGTGGCAAAGAATTCCACAGATGCACCACCCTGTGACTAAAGAAAATTCTCCTCATCTCCTTCCTAAAAGAACATCCTTTAATTCTGAAGCTATGACATTTAGTCCTAGACTCTCCCACTAGTGGAAACATCCTCTCCACATCCACTCCATCCAAGCCTTTCACTATTCTGTAGGTTTCAATGAAATCCCCCTCCCCCCCCGCTCATTCTTCTAAAATATTGCAAAATTAATTCCTGTATTCTGTTTTTTCAGCAGTGACTACTCGTCAAAGAGACCTGATTGATAGTGGGGTTTCAGATTAGTTTGATCAAAACAAGTCTTATTATCTACCTCTAGCTTCTGATGTTGCTGTTGGTGTCAATGGCATCTGACTAGCTTGATTTACACTGCGTTAGTTGGTGTTAATTATCTAAACTAACATACAATAAAATCAATAGTGTGTAGGAAGGAACTGCAAGGTGCTGGTTTACCCCAAAGACAGACCCAGGTTGTTGGAGTAACTCCGCAGGTCAAGCAGCATCTCTGGAGAGAAGTAGTGGGTGACGTTTAAGGGTCGAGGTACCTTCTTCAGCAACTTGATTGACTTGTTGAAAGGCTATAAGTATTCACTCCATACTGTTCATGTAAGTTCATGTCTTGGGAGTAGAATTGGGCCATTCGGCCCATCGCGTCTACTCCGCTGATCTATCTTTCCCAGTCAACCCCATTCTCCTGCCTTCTCCCCATAACCCTTGATTCCCGTACTAATCAATATTTTCCTCAATCTCCACCTTAAAAATACCCAATGACTTGGCCTCCACAGACATCTATGGGAATGAATTCCACAGATTCACCACCCTCTGACTAAAGAAATTAGGGTGAGTGGTGTAGTGACTTGCAAATGTGACTGACTAAACACCACCCAGCATATCATTCATAATGTGTGAGGCTATAGCATTTTGGGCATTATGAACAAAATACAAAGGTATTATAAGTTTCTACACTTTGAATATTTTAATAACTTCAAAACCACAAGGCTGACGTTATGGAATCACTTTAGGCTGCTGTGTTGCACTGTTCTGCTGGTGGCATCTGCGCTGCATTGATAACATTGATCAATATGTACAACAGCATTTTACAAAATGCAGCAACTTTTGATATACTACCAATTGGTAATGGCTCACTCAAAAGAAGTGAAAGCTGCGTCAAACATGCCCCTCATTATATTAAACAGTTTCTGTCATTATCAGGGAAATCAATTTGTGTGATTTGTAAGCCAAATGCTGTTTTATGTCATTCTATTTAATCATCGTGAAAGGATGTCAAACCAAAAGCCGTGTGTGTACCACAATAAATGAATGACAATGTCCGTAATGGGAGTGGCCTTGCTTGGTGCTTGGTAGATGAAGAAATATACCTCGTGGCCAATTCCTAATTCATTTTCCACCTGGTTCCAGTAGGTTGAATTTTCCAGTAGGTTGATCTTTGAACAAAACACAAGAAGTGCTGGAGTAACTCGGTGAATCAGGCAGCATCTGTGGGAGGAATGGATAGATGACATTTCAGGTTGGGACCCTTCTTCAGACTGATTGTGGTGGTGGGGGGTGGGTTAAGAGAGAGCTGCCAAAGAGAGGTGGGGGCAGGACATTGCCCAGCAAGTGATGGGTGGAGGAAGGAACTGCATTTGCTGGTTTGAGCCAAAGATAGACACAAAAAGCTGGAGTAACTCAGCGGGACAGGCAGCATCCCTGGAGAGAAGGAGTGGGTGATGTTTCGGGTTGAGGCCCTTCTTCAGACTGGAGAAGGGTCTGAAGAAGGGGCTCAACCCGAAACATCACCCACTCCTTCTCTCCAGAGATGCTGCCTGTCCCGCTGAATTATTCCAGCACTTTGTGTCTTCCTTAAATGATGGGTTGATACAGGAGAGGGAGGTTTGAAATAAAAATGGATGGAGTAAGTTAATCTTTGGGCTGTTTAATCATCAGTATCCATATCCATAATATCCATATCAATCAAGGAGCAGAGTAGAGTTATGAGCTGTGGCTCAGTCTGGTCATAATGCCCTACGATAGATGGTCAGAAACAAAGAACTCCAGATGCTGGTTGATACTGGAGCACCCAGAGGATGTGGTCACAGTGAGAACATGAAAACTCCACACAAACAGCACCCGAGGTCAGGATTGCACCCGGGTCTCTGGTACTGTGAGGCAGTGGCTCTCCTATCTACACCATTGCGCTGTCCTTTAAAAAATTAAATAGTCATAAGGTCATAAGGAATAGGAGTAGTATTGTATACTCTGGAATTTAGAAGGATGAGAGGGTATCTTATTGAAACATATAAGATTATTAAGGGATTGGACACGCTAGAGGTAATATTCCATATTGAATGCAGCGCAAGAAGATTATTTCCCCAATGAAATCAGAATCTGAATAGAATGTAAAAAAAATGCTTCAGGATGTATTTGAAGTTTATTACCGAACACAATGTCGCTTTTTCCCCTTCACTTAATAGACGTCTTTGTCAAATAAAAGTGCTGTGAAAAATGCAACTTCATTCTTTCGTACAGGAGTATCCTTCTTCAGACCAATGCCAGGGACTCGGTGGCTTGTGCTGACAATTGAATGACGGGTAGTACAGGCTTTCACACAGATACATAACCTGGACCTTCACTCGTTACCCAGAGATTGAATAATCCATATATGCGTCACTTACAAATAGCGGTTGAACCCTACGATTAACCATCGTGCAGCAGGAGGTTGGCACGCTGGCGCAGCGGTAGAGTTGCTGCCTTACAGCGCCAGAGACCCAGGTTTGAACTTGACTGTGAGTGCTGTCTGTACGGAGTTTGTTCGGTCTCTCCGTGGCCGCGTGGGTTTTCGCGTGGGTGCTCCGGTTCCCTCCTACGTTCCAAAGATGTGTGGGTTAGTAGATTAACTGGCTTGTAAATTCATAAGATCATAAGGTCATAAGATCATAAGGGATAGGAGTAGAATTAGGTAATTCGGGCCATCAAGTCTACTCCACCATTCAATCATGGCTGATCTATCTCTCCCTCCTAACCCCATTCTCCTGCCTTCTCCCCATAACCTCTGACACCCGTACTAATCAAGAATCTATCTATCTCTGCCTTCAATATATCCACTGACTTTGCCTCCACAGCCATCTGTGGCAAAAAATTCCACAGATTCACCAGCCTTTGGGTAAAGACATTTCTCCTCATCTCCTTCCTGAAAGAAAGACCTTTGATTCTGAGACTATGACTAGTCCTAGACTCTCCCACTAGTGGAAACATCCTCTCCACATCCACTCTATCCAAGCCATTCACTATTCTATATGATTCAATGAGGTCCCCCCCTCATTCGTCTAAACTCCAGCGAATATAGGCCCAGTGCTGACAAACGCTCATCATATGTTAACCTACTCATAGTTGGGATCATTCTTGTAAATTGTCCCTAGTGTGTAGGATCGAACTAGTGCACGGGTGATCGCTGGTCGGCGTGGAGTCAGTGAGCCGAAGGTCCAGTTTCCTCATTGTATCTCTAAAGTAAAGTATCCGTGCTTATAATTAAACTGAGCAAAAGACAAAGTGCAGGAGGACATCAGTGGATCAGGCAGCATCTGTTGCGTGGGGGGGGGGGGGGATGGAATGCATAGGCGACATTTCAGTTCAGGACCTCTCCTGACCTTTGTCACCTGTCCATTCCCTCCACAAATGCTGCCTGACCCGTTGTGTTCCTCCAGCACTTTGTCTTTTGCTCAAGACTGCAGCATCTGTAGTTATTCGTGTCTCCATTCTCTAATTAAACTATTGGCTTCCTGCCTGTAACGTTAAACATTTTACACGTTGCTGGAAAGAGTACAGGGAAGGTTTACCGGTCGAGGAAAATGCTGGAGAAACTCAGCGGGTGAGGCAGCATCTATGGAGCGAAGGAAATAGGTGACGTTTCGGGTCGAGACCCTTCTTCAGACTGATGTGGGGGGCGGGGGGGGGGGGGGCGGGAGAAGAAAGGAAGAGGCGGAGACAGTAGGCTGTGGGGGAGCTGGGAAGGGGAGGTGAAGGAGGGAGAAAGCCAGGACTACCTGAAATTGGAGAAGTCAATGTTCATACCGCTGAGGTGTAAACTACCCAAGCAAAATATGAGGTGCTGCTCCTCCAATTTGCGGTGGGACTCACTCTGGCCATGGAGGAGGCCCAGGACAGAAAGGTCAGATTCAGAATGGGAGGGGGAGTTGAAGTGCTGAGCCACCGGGAGATCAGGTTGGTTAATGCGAACTGTGCGGAGGTGTTGGACGAAACGATCGCCGAGCCGATGTTGAGCAGTTGACACCTAGAGCAGCGGATGCAATAGATGAGGTTGGAGGAGGTGCAGGTGAACCTCTGCCTCACCTGGAAAGACTGATTGGGTCCTTGGATGGAGTCAAGGGGGGAGGTAAAGCTTTACAAGGAGGGAAGATTTACAAGGATGTCGCCAAAAGTAGGAGGATTAAGCTATAGAGAGAGCGAGATCGAGCAGGGACTCTATTCCCTGGAGCGCAGGAGGCTGAGGGGTGATCTTATAGAGGTGTATAAAATCATGATGGGAATGGATTTGGTGAAAGCACTGAGTCTTTTCCCCGGGGTAGTGGTATCAGGAAGCAGAGGTGAGAGGCAAAATATTTCATAGAAACCTGACAATAGACAATAGGTGCAGGAGTAGGCCATTTGGCCCTTCGAGCCAGCACCGCCATTCAATGTGATCACGGCTGATCATCCCCAATCAGTACCCCGTTCCTGCCTTCTCCCCATATCCCCTGACTCCGCTATCTTTAAGAGCCCTATCTAGCTCTCTCTTGAAAGCATCCAGAGAACCTGCCTCCACCGCCCTCTGAGGCAGAGAATTCCACAGACACAGAGGAGCAATCTTTCACACAGAGGGTGGTGGGTGTATGAAACGAGCTGCCAGAGGAGGTAGTTGAGGCAGGTACTATAACAACATTTAAAAGACATTTGAAAAGGTACATGGGTAGAAAAGGTTTAGTAGAATATGGGCCCTAACGCAGGTAAATTGGACATCTTGGTCAGCATGGATAAGATGGGCCGAAGGGCCTGTTTCTGTGATACTCTATATACCACTCTATCTATTACATGAGTGCCCAAAATCTCCACCGTGGATTAGCTGGGGAGCACATTGGGCACACATTTAAAGCTATGACTACAGAAGTTCACATTTGTCTAAACTTTCTAGTATTCCTTTGTTCAAACAGATTTATGAATTTGTATCTAATGTCATCAAAAAGACATCAGAACATCCAGTAATGGTCTCCTGGTCAACAGAGTGAAACTCAAAATCAAAGCAATCAGAATCCATTCATTCTTTATTAATAACTGGCTTCAAGTAGAACATTTCAGAGTCTGATTAATTGCTCCAATTTACGAGGAAAAGTTCAATGAGAAGCGTGTCCTTGAAGTTAGGTAAAGGACTACATCATGACACCTGCACATGATTTAGTCACTTATGAATGAGGAAGTCATTGATGAATTTGGACTGGATCTTTTTCTTCAAGCAGCCAGTCGACATGTTTCACTTGATTCACCCAAGGCGTGGAGCTTACAAATAGTCCCAGTGGGACAGCATCTTCTTGACATAGGGACACAAAGTGCTGGAGTAACTCGGCGGACCAGGCAGCATCTCTGAAGAACATGGATAGGTGACGTTTCAGGTTGTGACGTTTCGAATCTAGACTCGTCTGAGGAAGGATTCTGACCCGAAATATCACCTATCCATGTTCTCCGGAGATGCTGCCTGACCTGTTGAGTTGCCCCAGCACTTTGTGTCCTTTTGTGTAAACCAGCATCTGCAGTTCATTGTTCCAGCATCTTCTCAGCCATGTGTTTTACTGAAGCTTGCAAATGGTCCTAATGGAACAGCATCTTCTTCACTAAAGGACACAAGGTTCTGGAGTAACTCAACTGATCAGGCAGCATCTCGAGAGAACGTGGATAGGTGGCGTTTCGGGTTGGGATGGTTCGGGTCCGGACCCGTCTGAGGAAGGGTTGTCTGCAAAAGATGCTGTCTAACACGCTGAGTTCCTCCAGTTTTTTGTGTCTATCTTCGGTTTAAACCAGCAATTGGAAGCCCTGGAGTGATAGTTAAATTAGCAGATTTATGCGAAAAGATGAAAAGAATTAATCCTTATTAATAACTGATCAAATATCATCTCTCAAGCAATGAGTTTAAACAAAGAGCCTGTAATCATCTGACATCATATTTTTCTTTGTTTTCTGCTTATTTAACACACACACACACACATACACACACACACACACACACACACACACACACACACACACACACATACACACACACACACACACACACACACACACACACACACACACATATGTCTTTTCTAAATGAGTTTCATTAGAGGGAAAAAATATGTAATTTAAATATAAACTTGAAAATAAGTGTAATAGACAATAGGTGCAGGAGTAGGCCATTCGGCCCTTCGATCCAGCACCGTCAATCACTGTGATCATGGCTGATCATCCCCAATCAGTACCCTGTTCCTGCCTTCTCCCCATATCCCATGACTCCGCTATCTTCAAGAGCTCTATCTAACTCTCTCTTGAAAGCAATCTTCCCAGATTGAAGAATGTGTTTAAGCTAATTTATTCCTTTGCTGTCTTTCATTTTAATTGTTTGATGCATTTGCTATCCTTGAAGGAGAGAATGATTTTAAGGTGCAGAGAAGATTAATTACTGCTGGAATTTGTGCTCAGTCAAGGCAATATCATCCCTTGCAATGACATATGATTCATATCTTTGGGCACAATTGAATGGCTGCCTTGCAAGATGAAAGCATGTCAGTAATTATCTGCCTCTTGGGTGGAGATATTTATCACTTTGCTATTACTGTTGTTTTTGCATATAGCATTTGGCATTTTTTGAAATATTGAAAAATAAATCCAGAAATCAAATTCACATTTTCAGAAGTTATTCCCTCTTACCATCATGTACAAGTTTGTATTCATTATTGTGTACGTGGTTTATAAAACCAAAGGTGTTCGCCATGTGCTTTATCCTGCACATGTTTTTAAAAATAATTTAACCATTGATATTCAATGGTGCAGCTGGTAGAGCTGCTACCTCACTGCACCAGAGGCACAGGTTCGATCCTGACCTCGGATGCTGAGTGCGTGGTGTTTGCACGTTCTCCCTGTGACTGTATGGTTTCCCTAATGCCCCTGTCCCACATATGCCCCTGTCCCACTTAGGAGACCTGAACGGAAACCTCTGGAGACTTTGCGCCCCACCCAAGGTTTCCGTGCGGTTCCCAGAGGTTTTTGTCAGTCTCCCTACCTGCTTCCACTACCTGCAACCTCCAGCAACCACCTGCAACCTCCGGGAACCGCACGGAAACCTTGGGTGGGGCGCAAAGTCTCCAGAGGTTTCCGTTCAGGTTTCCTAAGTGGGACAGGGGCATTATTAGGGTGCTCTGGTTTCCTCCCACATCCCAAAGACGTACGGAGTTACAGTTTAATTATCCTCTGTAAAATTGTCCTGGATGTGCAGAGAGTGGATGAGAACGTGGTATAACATACAACTAGTGTGTACTGAATGGGTGATCGCTGGTCGGCATGGACTCGGTGAGCCGAAATACCCGTGACAATGCTGTATCTCTAAACTAAACTAAACTAAACTTCGGGAGAAATTACCATTGAAACTTAAATATTTTGGCCTTGGTTTTTTTCCCCCCCTCTATACCACTGATGTTCCAGTGCCTCTTGCCCAAGTTGCATTGTGCAATATGGTAACGTGATCTCAGACAATATGGAGATAATTAAAATGCCAATTGCCGAGTGTGTGTGTGTGGTATCCTATTATGAATGATATTAAATCTTTAACATATGTTAAAAGAGCGTTTGATGGCACTGGGCCTGTACTCGCAAGGATGAGGGAGGACCTTATTGAAACTTATCGAATAGTGAAAGGCGTGGATAGAGTAGATGTGGAGAGGATGTTTCCAATAGTGGGAGAGTCTAGGACCAGAGGCCACAGCCTCAGAATAAAAGGACGTTCCTTGAGAAAGGAGATGGGGGGATTTCTTCAGTCGGAGGGTGGTGAATCTGCGGAATTCATTGCCTCTGAAGTCTTTGGAGGCCAATTCAATGGATATTTTTCAGGCGTACTTGATTAGTGCGGGTGTCAGGCGTTATGGGGCCGTCTACGCTGAGGCCTAATGGCGGAGCTGGCGACCTCGGGACTCTGGAGGCAGCTGACAGGACTCGCCCTGAGCTCGCTCCCGTGAGGGTGGCCCAGCCCGGGGCTGGAACTGCGCTCTCGTGAGAGCGGCCTGGCGAGGGGCTGAGAGACTCTCCCATGAGGGGCTGTGGCCCGTCGGAGTGGCCCAGCCCGAGGGAGGAACGGCACTCCCGTCGGAGTGGCCCAGCCCAAGGGAGAACGGTACTCACGTGAGGGCAATCCGGCTCGGGGCTGGAACGGTGCTCCGGTGGCTGGGACGGCGTTCTGGCGGCTATGACCTGAGTCCGGGGTTGAGCCGCGGGCCAGCGGCTGCGTGTGCTGGACTGGAGGGCGGCAGCCTCGACCACCCCCGGGCCGCGGTGTTTGAACCGGCCCGTTTGCGGGGTTCGGTGAGCCGCGGGACTGTTGTGCCATCGCCCGGTGGGGAATCGCCTCAGCGCAGAGGGAGAAGAGGAGGGAAGAGACAGTAACCCTAAGATTTTTGCCTCCACCACAGTGAGGAGGTGCTTGGAGGATACACTGTGGTGGATGTTAATTTGTGTTTATTGTTGTTTATTATTGTATGATTGTATGTATGACTGCAGGCACGAAATTTCGTTCAGACCGTAAGGTCTGAATGACAATAAAGGTATTCAATTCAATTCAATTCAATTCAATTCAATTCAATTCAATTCAATGGGGAGAAGGCAGGAGAATGGTGTTAAGAGGGAAAGATAATATAATCATGATACAATGGTGTAGTAAACTTGATGGGTCGAATGGCCTAATTCTGCTCCTATAACTCAAGAACATTAGGTGGAGTGCCATTTATACAGCCTTTCCAAAACTGGTCTTCAGTAATGCATGCAATCAATAGTATCCTTCAATAAGATAACAGGGGTCAAGTTTGCTGTGTAGCCATCTTGGTGCGAATATTGGATCCGACTTATCAAATGTACATTAGAGTTTTGATTATTGTGAAATGTGTTACCCTCACCTCCTGAATGGGATATCCTAAATCAGAAAACTCCCAACTTTTGGTTTTAGACACAAACTGCAGGAGTAACTCAGCGGGTCAGGCAGCGTCTCTGGAGAAAATGGATAGGTGACGTTTCGGGTTGGGATTCTTCTTATTCTTCAGTGGACTTCGGGGGGGGGGGGGGGGGGGGGAGAGGGGGTGATGCGGTGGTGCAGTGGTAGAGTTTCTGCCTTACAACGCCAGAGACCCTGCTTAGATCCTCACCTCGGGTGCTATCTGTGTGGAGTTCTCCCTGTGGCCGCGTGGGTTTTCTCCGGGTGCTCCGGGTTCCTCCCACACTCCAAAGAGGTTTAGGTTTGTGGGTTAGATTGTCTGAAGAAGGGTGTGGACCCAAAACGTCGCCTATTCTCCTGTCATGCTGCCTGACCCACTGAGTTACTCCAGGTTTTTGTGTCTATCTTCAGGTTGGTGGGTTAATTGATTCAGGTAAAATTGAAAATTGTCCCCATTGTGTACGATAGTATTAGTGTAGGGGGCGATTGCTGGCCTTTAACCCTTTGAACCAGACAGTGCAACCGCATCTCAATAGGTCATAAGGTGATAAGGCATAGGAGGAGAATTAGGCCCATTAAGTCTAATCTGCCATTCAATCATCTTTCCCTCCTAACCCCATCCTCCTGCCTTCTCCCCATAACCTCTGACACCAGTACTGGTCAAAAATCTATCTATCTCTGCCTTAAATGTATCCACTGAATAGGATTACTACTTCTGGGCTCTGTCCCTCCACGTCTGATGACTGTTTGGCTTTGGCCTGGATGGCTGCACAGAATTACCAGTGATAAAAGCACCCGACTGATTCTCGTATAAGACCACAGGCACTTCTTGTTTGGAATGATAGGTCTCAACTGAAATGGTTATGAGCAGACTGCACGACATCCACAGAGCACTTTAATAAACAGTGCACCACAGTATCGAGCCCATATTCTTTCAAACATGCCAATAAAGATCACAGATCCCCCTTGATATTTGCTACTGTACAATTACTGTATGCTGTAGAGTTA
Source organism: Amblyraja radiata (assembly GCF_010909765.2). NCBI lineage: Eukaryota > Metazoa > Chordata > Chondrichthyes > Rajiformes > Rajidae > Amblyraja > Amblyraja radiata. The sequence goes on along the minus strand of NC_045966.1, from coordinate 9,916,657 downwards.
CTGTGGGACTGGTGCTGTTGGCTGCTGTTTCTGCTGCTCCCCCACCTAGTTAAACGTGGTGGATATGTAATATAAGTTTTAATCTCCATGTGGGGGCTAACAGTTGTTCATATGTCGAAGATAGATGTTATTCAGCTGCGGCACTTCAGTATTTCAGAGATTAGTCGTACGGCTCTGAAGTAAAATGTCATGCCCCTGTCCCACTTAGGAAACCTGAACGGAAACCTCTGGAGACTTTGTGCCCCACCCAAGGATTCCGTGCGGTTCCCGGAGGTTTTTGTCAGTCTCCCTACCTGCTTCCACTACCTGCAACCTCCGGCAACCACCTGCAACCTCCGGGAACCGCACGGAAACCTTGGGTGGGGCGCAAAGTCTCCAGAGGTTTCCGTTCAGATTTCCTAAGTGGGACAGGGGCATCAGTGGGCTATCTTTACTCCAAGAAATTTTCCAAAGTACATCCCAGGATAAATCCCAGGCTTAGCCTCACCTGGTGTGTTTAGTGTTTTTTAGTTTAGAGATACAGTGTGGAAACTGCCCCTTCGACCCACCTAGTCTGCACTGACCAGCACATTAACACTATCCTACACTACGGACAATCTTTACAATGGTACCAAGCCAATTCACCTACAAACCGGCATGTCTTTGGCATGTGGGAGGAAAACCATGGGAGGGAGGAAACTGAAGATCTCGGAGAAAACCCACGCAGGTCGCGGGGAGAACGTACAAACTCTGTACAGACGTCACCCATAGCCGGGATCGAATCTGGCGCTGTAAGCGCTGTACGGCAGCAACTCAACCACCCGTTCCTCCAGCACTTTGTGTCTTTTTTTGTAAGCCAGCACCTGCAGTTCCTCGCTTCCACTAACGTTGCATGTTTCATTGTTTGAAGGACATCATTGCACAAGTATCGATGGAAGTGATTGCTTGTCAATTTCTGCGGCCACCTGCAATGAGACTGAGAGACCGTGTTCTTGAGAGACAATGTTGTCTGATTATTGTGGGTTTATTGCCCATGTCATTTTTTTCCACCAAGACAACTTTTTTTCCTGTTTGTCAATTTCCAAAGCAGCTCTTTTTTAAAAATCATTTCCAGGTCAAAATCACGCTCTACCCAATTCAGCATGAGTTACACAAACAGTGTTCTTTAATTCATCAGTTGCTTTGTATCCATTTTATAATCAGGCGGCACGGTGGCGCAGCGGTAGAGCTGCTGCCTTACGGCTCCAGAGACACGCGTTCGATCCTGACCACTGCTGCTGTGAGATGGGAGTTTGCACGTTCTCCCCGTGACCACGTGGGCTTTCTTCGGGTGCTCCGGTTTCCTCCCACATTCCAAAGACGTGCAGGTTTGGTTAATTGGCTTCTGTAAAACGTCTCTGGAATGTTGGATAGAACTAGGACACGGGGTGATTGTTGGTTAATGGACAATAGGTGCAGGAGTAGGCCATTCAGCCCCTCGAGCCAGCACCGCCATTCAATGTGATTATGGCTGATCATCCCCAATCAGTACCCCGTTCCTGCCTTCTCCCCATATCCCTTGACTCTGATATCTTTAAGAGCTCTGTCTAGCTCTCTCTTGAAAGCATCCAGAGAACCTGCCTCCACCGCCAACTGAGGCAGAGAATTCCACAGACTCACAACTCTGTATGTGAAAAAGTTTTTCCTCATCTCCATTCTAAATGGCTTACCCCTTATGCTTAAACTATGGCCCCTGATTCTGGACTCCCCCAACATCGGGAACATGTTTCCTGCCTCTAGCGTGTCCAAACCCTTAATAATCTTATATGTTTCAATAAGATCCCCTCTCATCCTTCTAAACTCCAGAGTGTACAAGCCTAGCCACCATTCTATCAACATATGGCAGTCCTGCCGCCATTCCGGGAATTAACCTTGTAAACCTACGCTGCACTCCCTCAATAGCAAGAATGTCCTTCCTCAAATTGGGAGACCAAAACTGCACACAATACTCCAGGTGTGGTCTCACTAGGGCCTTGTATAACTGCAAAGGACCTCTTTGCTCCTATACTCAACTCCTCTTGTTATGAAGGCCAACATGCCATTTGCTTCCTTCACTGCCTGCTGTATCCACAGACTCAGTGGGCCGAAAGGCCTGTTTCCTTGTTGTATCTCCAAACTAAACTAAACTAAATCCAGTTCATGCTTGACACAAAATGCTGGAGTATCTCAGCGGGTCAGGCAGCATCTCTGGGTGATGTTTAGAGCTGGAACCCTACTTCAGACAACATAAATCCAATTTGTTTTTTAGAAATACTCATTACAGCAGAACAACCTGTACTGCTTTCACCACAGCAAATAGGGTGTCCATGAATATGACCCAAGCCGACTCCAGGAGAAACTATTTATGGTTGCTCACCCGATTATAACCCCAACGTTGTTACTACTCCCAGGAAATTGCTTGTTGGAAATGTCCAGAGGCTTGGAAATGATCAACTATTGCACAGAGCTGCCGCACTATTGCAGGAAGTCTATCCTAACCTTTGCTTTCTAATCGAAAGCCTGTGTACTTGTGGTTGCTCTTGATATTAAATAGCACCAGGAATATTGCAAATGCTGAGAACTGTGGGGGCGTAGCCCGGGCCAGGATTGAACCCGGGTCTCTGGCATTGTGAGGTGGCAACTCTACCACTACGCCACCGTGCTAGGGCACTGTAGGGCATTGTAGGGCACTGTAGGGCACTGTAGCCTCATTTGGCTGCAGTCATAAGTACCTTTTTAGTTTTTTTAGTACAGTTTAAAGATACAGCACGGAAACGGGCCCTTCGGCCCACCGAGTCTGCGCCGACCAGCGATCCCCGCACACTAACACGATCCTACACACACCAGGGACAATTTTACATTTATACCGATCCAATTAACCTACAAACGTGTACGTCTTTGGAGTTTGTGAGGAAACCGAAGAACTTGGGGAAAACCCAGGCAGATCACGGGTCCGTACAGACAACATCCATGGTCAGGATCGAACCCGGGTCCTCTGACGCTGTAATGCCCCTGTCCCACTTAGTAAACCTGAACAGAAACCTGAACGGAAACCTCTGGAGACTTTGCGCCCCACCCAAGGTTTCCGTGCGGTTCCCGAAGGTTCCCAGAGGTTTTTGTCAGTCTCCCTACCTGCTTCCACTACCCGCAACCTCCGACAACCACCTGCAACCTCCGGGAACCGCACGGAAACCTTGGGTGGGGCGCAAAGCCTGCAGAGGTTTCCGTCCAGGTTTCCTAACTGGGACAGGGGCCTAAGGCAGCAACCCCACCACTGCGTCCGCTGCTGGGAGCTGCGGGGGCTGTCACCTCATGCGGCTGCAGTCACTAGTACTTGTGGCATCAGGGAATGCGGTGGTGCTTGTTGCAGCCAAGCTTGCCAGCCCCGGAGCATCACCGCAGCAGTTCATCACTGCCGTGTCCTCCGCCCGACATCAGCTGCTTAATCAATGACCTTATTCCCAACGTAATTTCAGAAGCACTGATGTTGATTGATGACTGCTGAATGTTCAATTCTATTCGCAACTCTTCAGTAAATGAAGCAGTTCATGCCTGCATGCAGCAAGACTTAAACAGCTTTAGGGAACTGCAATGATAAATGGAAACTAACATTTCAGTTACTAAAGTACCTCATGGTGGCCATCTCCAGTAAAAGCTTAGAAACAAGGAATTGTAGATGCTGGTTTGCATAAGAAGATAGAAAATTCTTCTCAATGTAATCTTCTTGGTTTCTTGGTCCTCCAAAATATTCCAAATGGAATTCAAACTGGAGGTGGTACCCCATCTCCCTCCTCCCCCACACCTCTCTCCCCCACCCCTCTCTCCTCCCCCTCTCTATCTCCCTCTCCTCACCCCTCTCCCTCTCCTCCCCCTCCTCCTCCCACCCCCATCCCTCTCTCCCCCTCTCTACCCCACCCCCTCCCCTCTCTCCCTCCGCCTCCCTTCCCCCTACCCCTCTGTCCCTCTTCCACCACTCCCCCTACCCCTCCCTCCCCACTCTTCCACCTCTCCCACTTGCTCCACCCCTCTCCCTCTCCCACCCCCATCCCTCTCTCCCCCTCTCTACCCCACCCCCTTCCCTCTCTCCCTCCGCCTCCCTTCCCCCTACCCCTCTGTCCCTCTTCCACCACTCCCCCTAACCCTCCCTCCCCACTCTTCCACTTCTCTCCCACTTGCCCCACCCCTCTCCCTCTCCCCCCCCCCACCCCTCTCTCTCCCCTCCCTCCCCTTCCCCCTCCCCCCCCCCATGTCAGAAGCGGTGATGTACACAACACGAATAAACGTAAGCCAGGTGGTTGTGATTTAAGTGGTCATTGTGAATATGCCGCTATCTTCTCCACAGGTGAGAATTTATCTGATGTATCTCCTCCTGCCTTCCGCCCCCCCTTCGATTGTTATCCTCCTCAGCTGTCCATCTTGTTTGCCTGACGTGTCCGTGGAGACATGCCTAACGGTTGACAATTAGTGCAGCGGAAATGCTTTGATGGGATAACCGGAGCCGTTTAGTATGCTCAGATGTATCGGTGATGATCTGATGTTTACCATCTTCAAAGTCTCCTGGAGCTGAAGCCGCAAGGCTGGCATCTTCCTCATTATTTATGTGTTGACTTGCAAATCTGTGTTGACAGTGGCACTCCGGGGGGGGGGCAGGCAGCTCTGTGTGTTTGCATGAACAACATTTTCCAGAAATTCTTCTCAGCACATGAAGTTCACTCTAGTTCAAGGATGTGCTGGCGCGGGAGAGTGGTCCAGAGGAGGTTGACCAGAATGATCCCAGGAATGAGCGGGTTAACATATGATTTGACGGCACTGGGCCTGTACTCGCTGGAGTTTACTAGAATGAGTGGGGGCATCTCATTGAAACTCACCGAATAGTGAAAGGTCTGGATAGAGTGGATGTGGAGAGGATGTTTCCACCAATGGGAGAGTCTAGGACCAGAGGGCACAGTCTCAGAATGAAAGAACGTTCCTTTAGGAAGGAGATGAGGAGGAATTTCTTTAGTCAGAGGGTGGTGAATCTGTGGAATTCACTGCCACAGAAGGCTGTGGAGGCCAAGTCAATGGATATTTTATACAGGATCGAACTTGAGTCTGAAGATGGGTCCCAACCCAAAATGTCACCTATGCATTTTCTCTAGAGGTGCTGCCTGGCCCACTGAGTTACTCCAGCATTTTGTGTCTATCTTTGGTTTAAACCAGGATCTGTAGAAGGGCCTCGACCCGAAACGTCGCCCATTCCTTCTCTCCAGAAATGCTGCCTGTCCCGCTGAGTCACTCCAGCTGAGAGTCTGGGTAGCGGGAACAGAGACACATGAAAAGATACAAAGAACAAATTAATGAAAGATATGCAAAAACGCAGATCAAAGCCAGCAACGGGGCTGATCCAAGAAAGGTGGAGCCCACAATGGTCCATTGTCGGCTGTGGGGAGGTGATCGCGAGTGATACAAACGGTGAAGGTCAGCAGGACGACAGTGAAACTAGCACGAAGACTAGTGTGGGAGAGGGAGAGGGGCAGGGAGACTCCAGCACTCTGTGTCTGTCTTCGAGATAATGAGGCTACTGGAAATACATTTGTATTGTGGTCCACAAGTGGGCAGGGTTAATTTTCACAAAGATGGTATAATTAGCAACATGGCAATGTGATTAATTTACTAGAGAAAGAGAAAGGTGATTCTATTAAATACTTTTTTATCTTTCTGCTTTCATGTTAGACCTTAGTCAGTAACATGTAAAATGGGATGTTATCAGTGACAATTATCGTAGCACGGGCTTGGTGAGGACTGTGAGACCAAAGATTACTCAATGTCAGCTTCCATTGCTACTGGCACAGTAACAAAGAACTACAGCAATTGATCGCAAGTACCTGAAGTAGGGGAAACATTGGCCCATGCATCTTTTACTTTCATTTTCTGTGCTGGTAATTATGAGAATTTTTTCCTCAAGGGAAAAAAATGGCATTAAATAAAATATACCAATATGATTTATACCACTTTGATCAGGAACGTACATTTGAACGACGAGCCATCCATTCGAGATATATTTTACCACGTTGTCTGTTCCATGTTTCAGTTATATCATGATAGTAAGGGTACCAAGTCAATGTCCTGATGCAACTGGAAATAGACACAGAAAGCTGGAGTTAAGGGGCTGTCCCACTGCGGCGACCTAATTCGCGAGTTAAGAAGAGTCTTCGACCTTCAAGCTCGAGGGCACTCGCTTGGAAAACCTCGAGCTGGATCGACCGTCCGCGTTGTAACCGCGAGCTGGATTGACCGACCGTACATACACGCACACGTAAACGCACATGCACATGCACACGCACATGCACACGCATACAGGGAGGGGAGAGAAGGGAGGGGAGAGAGAAGTGGGGGGAGAAGGGGGAGAGAAGTGGGGGGAGAAGGGGGGAGGAGAAGGGAGGGGGGAGAGAAGGGGGGGAGAGAGAAGGGAGGGGAGGGGAGAGAAGGGGGGGGGAGAAGGGAGGGGAGAAGGGAGGGGGAGAGAAGGGGGGGCGGAGTGAGAAGGGGGGGGGGAGAGAAGGGGGGAGGAGAGAGAAGGGGGGCGGAGAGAGAAGGGGGGGGAGAGAGAAGGGGGGGGGGGGACTGGAGAGAACTGGGGGGAGCAGAGAGAAGGGGGGAGGGGAGCGCGAGAAGGGCGGGAGAGAGAAGAAGGGCGGGAGAGAGTAGAAGGGGGGAGAGAGAGAAGGGGGGAGAGAGAAGGGGGGGGAGAGAGAAGGGGGGGGAGAGAGAAGGGGGGGAAGAGAGAAGGGGGGGAGAGAGAAGGGGGGGGAGAGAAGGGGGGGGAGAGAGAAGGGGGGGGAGAGAGAGAAGGGGGGGAGAGAGGAGAGGGGAGAGAAGGGGGGAGAGAGAAGGGGGGGAGAGAGAAGGGGGGAGAGAAGGGGGGGAGAGAAGGGGGGGGAGGGAAGGGGGGGGAGAGAGAAGGGGGGGGGCGGAGAAGGGGGGGAGAGAAGGGGGGGGAGAGAAGGGGGGGGAGAGAAGGGGGGGGAGAGAGAAGGGGGGGGAGAGAGAAGGGGGGGGAGAGAAGGGGGGGGGAGAGAGAAGGGGGGGGAGAGAGAAGGGGGGGAGAGAGAGAAGGGGGGGAGAGAAGGGGGGGGGAGGGGGGAGGGAAGAGAAGGGGGGGGAGAGAGAAGGGGGGGGGGAGAGAAGGGAGGGGGAGAGAAGGGGGGGGGAGAGAGAAGGGGGGGAGAGAGAGAAGGGGGGGGGGAGAGAAGGGGGGGAGAGACAGGGGGGGGAGGGGGGAGGGAAGAGAAGGGGGGGGAGAGAGAAGGGGGGGAGAGAAGGGGGGGGGAGGGGGAGGGAAGAGAAGGGGGGGGAGAGAGAAGGGGGGGGGGAGAGAAGGGAGGGGGAGAGAAGGGGGGGGGAGAGAGAAGGGGGGGGAGAGAGAGAAGGGGGGGGGGAGAGAAGGGGGGAGAGAAGGGGGGGGAGGGGGGAGGGAAGAGAAGGGGGGGGGAGAGAGAAGGGGGGGGAGAGAAGGGGGGGGGGAGAGAAGGGGGGGAGGAGGAAAGAAGGGAGGGGAGACATTTTTAAGAAGTATAATAAAGTTTAGCGGGCATTTTACCTACCGGTCGGTTTTCCTTGGTCCTGAAAATTCCAATGAGCCAATTAAAATGCCCGGTCAGCGAAGGAGATTGCCTACGGCTGCCCTCGACTGCCTGTAACTAAATAGTGACCCCACTCCACTGCACCACAAGTTAAAATGAACCATGCCGACCAAATTTTTCAACGTGCTGAAAAAATTTCAACGACCTAGCTGAGGCCGCAAGTATTCGGGAACTTCCCTCGAGCATGAAGCGGAGTTCCAGTGACCTCATAGGCTCTCCTAGGACAACGTGTCGACCATGCTGCGAGTTCGAGTCGAGGGCACACTCATCTAAACTCGCAGATTAGGTCGCCGCAGTGGGACAGCCCCTTAACTCAGCGGGATAGGTAATGGGGAGAAGGAATGGGTAACATTTCGGGTCGAGACCCATCTTCAGACCGGATGCCACACTGCTGGTATAAGTCTGAATTTCTTGATGAATACACTGTTAATATATTTGCTTAGCTGCTGCACTTGGTAACGATTAATTTGTCCTTTAAACTATGAATTACCCAAACTAAAATTACATGATTGTCAAAAATTGCAGCAGGATCTTGATCATTTGGGCACGTCGGCTGTTTAATATAGAGAAATGTGAGGTGGTGCATTTTGGGAGCTCTAACATGGGCAGAACCTACATAGTGAATGGCAGGGCTCTCTGGAGTGTTGTAGATCAGAGGAATCTAGGGTCATGTTGCGGTTGTGTAAGATGTCGGTGTGATCGCGTTATTGTATTCAGTTTTGGGCATCAAGTTATAGGAAAGATGTTGTCAAGGCTAGGACTCTGTTCCTTGGAGTGCAGGAAGATGACTGGTGATCCTATAGAAGCGTATAAGATCATGAGAGGAATAGATCTCGTAGGAATCCGGTAGACGTACAGCGTGTCTTGCCCAGGGTAGGAGAATCAAGAACCAGAGGACGTAGGTTTCAGGTGAGGGGGGGGGGGGGGGGGGGGGTAAGATTTAATAGGAGCCCGAGGGGTAACTTTTTCCACACAAAGGGTGATGGGTGTGTGGAACGAGCTGCCAGAGGTGGTATCTAGTTTAGTCTAGTTTAGTTTATTGTCACGTGTTCCGTGAAAAGCTTTTGTTGCGTTCTACACCTGATTACAATCGAGCCATTTACAGTGCATAGATACATGATAAGGGAATAACGTTTAGTGCAAGGTAAAGCCAGCCAATTCCAATCAGGAAAGTCCGAGGGTGACCAAAGAGGTAGATAGTAGTTCAGCGCTGCTCTCTGGTTGTGGTAGGATGGTTCAGTTGCCTGATAACAGCTCCAGTTGAGTCTGGTACAATGGCAATGTTTAAGAAACATGTAGACAGGTACATGGATAGGACAGGTTTGGAAGGATATGGGCCAAGCGCAGGCAAGTAGGACTAGTGTAGATAGGACATGTTGTGTGCAAGTTGGGCCGAAGGGCCCGTTTCCACACTGTGTCACTCTATGAGTCTATGACTATCCCATCAGCCATAATTTCAACAAACACAGAATAGGCTGCCATATAATTATATTAAGGTTCCCCCCCCTCCCTCCCCCCCCTCCCCCCCTCCACCCCTCCACCCCCACTAAAAGTGAAAGCACCAGGTTCTGTACAACTTTGTGTGCCTTCCATGAAAGATGCATTTTTTCATATCATTCATTCACTTGTTCTCTCTGCCTTTTCATACATTGTGCCCATTCTCTTCTTGAGGGGAGATCAATAGAAAGAAAAGTGACGTGGGCTCTCATGGTGACGTCAGCGAAAAGGGCCAATCTAATGACGTTTCCTCAAACACGATTCCTGGATATTGCCAAGGGAGCCTGCTCCATACACTTGCTGCTTATGGCCCTGTCCCACTGTACGAGTTCATTCAAGTGCTCTCCTGAGTTTAAAAAAAAATCAAACTCGTGGTAGCGGGTACGTCGGAGCTCAGGGACATAGAAAACATAGAAACATAGAAAATAGGTGCAGGAGTAGGCCATTCGGCCCTTCGAGCCTGCACCGCCATTCAATATGATCATGGCTGATCATCCAACTCAGTATCCCGTACCTGCTTTGTCTCCATACCCCCTGATCCCTCTAGCCACAAGTGCCACATCTAACTCCCTCTTAAATATAGCCAATGAACTGGCCTCAACTACCCTCTGTGGCAGAGAGTTCCAGAGATTCACCACTCTCTGCGTGAAAAATGTTTTTCTCATCTCGGTTCTAAAGGATTTCCCCTGTATCCTTAAGCTGTGACCCCTTGTCCTGGACTTCCCCAACATCGGGAACAATCTTCCTGCATCTAGCCTGTCCAACCCCTTAAGAATTTTGTAAGTTTCTATAAGATCCCCCATCAATCTCCTAAATTCTAGAGAGTACAATCTGAGTCTATCCAGTCTTTCTTCATAAGAAAGTCCTGACATCCCAGGAATCAGTCTGGTGAACCTTCTCGGTACTCCCTCTATGGCAATAATGTCCTCCCTTGGAGACCAAAACTGTACGCAATACTCCAGGTGTGGTCTCACCAAGACCCTGTACAACTGCAGCAGAACCTCCCTGCTCCTATACTCAAATCCTTTTGCTATGAATGCCAACATACCATTCGCTTTCTTTACTGCCTGCTGCACCTGCATGCCGACTTTCAATGACTGGTGTACCATGACACCCAGGTCTCGTTGCATCTCCCCTTTTCCTAATCTTCCACCACGTCTCTTAGCGGCTCGTAACACTAGCGGCAGGTACCCGGGAAGACTCGCTAATGGCAGCCAAGCTCGCGAAGACTCGTGAACATTTTTCAACATGTTGAAAAATGTCCACGAGAGCCCCGAGTACCTACGAGCGGCCATTACCGTAAATCTCCGAGTTCGAATCAGGGCAAACTCGGGGAGAACTCTTGAATGAACTCGTACAGTGGGACAGGGCTCTTAGTTTGCCAATAGACCAAGTTTAACTCCGCAGTTGCAAACTTGCTATCAGACCTTTTATCCATTGCCACTTGTGATTCACATGGCGTAATATTGTAGGTGCTTTAGTGTCGCTGTTTACAAAGATAGTTTGCAGATTTAGTGCTGCCGACAAGTTGTCCTTTATTGAAGGCAATAAACTCTCAACTAATGGCAGTATCTGCTCCAATAATGTAACAAAAGTCATAATGTGGTACACTTTTGTAAGCTATATTGCAACCCGATAAAAAGCATTAAATATTTACCGATGTAAATGATCTGCATCCATCTACTCTTGAGTATTTGTTGACTTTGTATCACTTAACTGCAAATTACACTTGACAGCTCTGAAATACAAATACAAAGTATTGGAAAAACTCAGTTGCTCAATCATCGTCTGCGGAAAGAGAAGCAGTAGATGTTTTAAGTCTGGAAACCATCAGTATTTGGGAAAGATAAATCTTTCCAGGTGCAGCAGAGGTTCACCTGCACCTCCTCCAACCTCACCTATTGCATCCGGACGACAGATGGCACAATGGGCTAAGTGTTCGGCTGGCAACCGGAAGGTAGCCGGTTCGAATCCCGCTTGGAGTGCATACTGTCGTTGTGTCCTTGGGCAAGACACTTCACCCACCTTTGCCTGTGTGTGAATGTGTGTGAATGTGTGTGAGTGATTGGTGGTGGTCGGAGGGGCCGTAGGCGCAGATTGGCAGCCACGCTTCCGTCAGTCTGCCCCAGGGCAGCTGTGGCTACAGAAGTAGCTTACCACCACCGAGTGTGACTGAAGAGTGAATGAATAATACGATGTAAAGCGCCTTGAGTATTAGAAAGGCGCTATATAAATCCCATCCATTATTATCCACTGCTCTAGGTGTCAGCTGCTCTACATCGGTGAGACCAAGCGTAGGCTTGGCGATCGCTTCGCCCAACACCTCCGCTCGGTTCGCAATAACCAACCTGATTTCCCGGTGGCTCAGCACTTCAACTTCCCCCTCCCATTCCGAATCCCACCTTTCTGTCCTGGGCCTCCTCCGTGGCCAGAGTGAGTCCCACAGTAAATTGGAGGAGCAGCACCTCACATTTCGCTTGGGTAGTTTATACCCAACATTAACTTCTCCAATTTAACTTCTCCCCTGCTTTCTCCTTCTTTCCCTTCCCCTTCCCAGCTCTCCCACAGCCCACTGTCTCCGCCTCTTCCTTTCTTCTTCCCACCCCCCCAACCCCCACATCAGTCTGAAGAAGGGTCTCGACCCGAAACGTCGCCTATTTCCTTCGCTCCATAGATGCTGCCTCACCCGCTGAGTTTCTTCAGCATTTCTGTCCACCTGGGAAAGTGTGATGTTATTTTTTGGGAGCAGAGAAGGCGTAAGGGTGGAGGGAATGGATAGAACAAAGAAAATGTCCCTGATATAATTCTTCTTGTCGAGTCCTCATCAGAAGATTAGAAATTGTTCAGCCAGAGCTGAACACACTTCTCGGCATCTGCATACAATGGCATCTTGTGCTTCCTGCATTTCATGTGCTTCTTGTCCATAGTGGTGGAAAGATTGGTGGACGTGAGTGCCCTTTCCTTGACCCCCCTGATATAATGAAGCGAAGAGATTTAATGTGGAAAACCCCTCCCCTGGGCCCCACCTGGACTCGTATCTACGTCTTCCTGCCCCCTCCTCTTCCACCCACATTCCTTCCTCTAGCTTCACAATTCATAACTCTTCTATCCTTTTGTCTCATCTGTTTTAATCTCTGGTCTTTGTTCCAGTCATCTGTCAATAACCTCCACCCCCCCCTCGTCTATGTTCATCTATTACCCGCCAAGCTTTGTCCTGCCCTTTCTCTCCCTCAGTTTTCCTCCTACATTCAGCCTGAAGAAGGGTTCCATCCAAAATGTTACCTGTCCATATTTAGTTTTGTTTGTTTTTGTTTAGTTTAGAGAAACAGCGCGGAAACAGGTGCTTCGTCCCACTGAGTCCCCGCCCACCAGCGATCCCTGCACACTAACAATATTCTACACACACTGGGGACATTTTTTTACATTTATACATAGCCAATTAACCGACAAACCTGTTCATCTTTGGAGTGTGGATGGAAACCGATGATCTCTGAGAAAACCCACGCGGTAACGGGGAGAACGTACAAACTCCGTACAGACAAGCACCCATAGTCGGGATCGAACCCGGGTCTCTGGCGCTGTGAGGCAGCAGCTCTACTGCTGCGCCACCTTACATAGAAACATAGACATAGAAAATATGTGCAGGAGTAGGCCATTCGGCCCTTCGAGCCTGCACCGCCATTCAATATGATCATGGCTGATCATCCAACTCAGTATCCTGTACCTGCCTTCTCTCCATACCCCCTGATCCCTTTAGCCACAAGGGCCACATCTAACTCCCTCTTAAATATAGCCAATGAACTGGCCTCAACTACCTTCAGTGGCAGAGAATTCCAGAGATTCACCACTCTCTGTGTGAAACCGCACTGTCTCTAGAGATGCTGCCTGACCCGCTGCGTTACTCCAGCACCTTGTGTCCTCCACTGATTTTATGGGCCAGTTAAGATCAGGTTATCCTTTTCACATCTCTGAACCACTGGCTCAACCATGAATCAGTTCCAGTGGATCACTTCTCCGGTTAGACGTCATTTGGTGTCAAGTCCTGTTTATCAATTATTATTCCGACATTAATTGTTTTCATAACTGTGAAGACATTTTAATACAATTCTTGCTCTGCACCTCCCTGGTGACGTTGATAAGCACTAAGCTGTTCATATATATTCAATACAAGATTAGTAACAGGCATCAACTATTAAAGTCGTCACAATTACACATTGGGTTTGGCACATTACTTTAGTCTTTTAGACTTTAGTGAAACAGGCCGACCCTACAACGCTCGCCAGGCCAAGCAGCCTTCGTGGTCACGTTAAGAAACTCTGCATTTACAACAACGGCACTTGAAAATTGTGCCGTACCCGGAGATTTTAGACTTTAGAGATACAGTGCAGAAACAGGCACTTCGGCCCATCGAGTCCATGCTGACCAGCGATCACCCTGTACATCAATACTTTCCTACGCACTAGAGACAATTTAACAAGTTTGCCAAAAGCAATTAACCGACAAGCCTGCATGCCTTTGGAGTGTGGGAGGGAACAGGAGAAAACCCACACGGGTCACGGGGAGAATGTGCAAACACCGTACAGACAGCACCTGTAGTCAGGATCAAACCCAGTCCCTGGTGCTGTAAGGCAGTGAGTTCATTATTATGGTTACTGCCTTTCATTGATGTGACTTTGCTACCACTCTCTCTTGCATCCTGATCTTGTAGATAGGCTCATGGATATATAGGGAATGACGGGGTAAGGATCATGTGCAGGCACAGGAGATGAGTTTAATGTGGCATCATGTACCGCATGGGCATTGTGGACCAAAGCACCTGCTCCTGTGTTGTACTGCTCTAAGTTCTAAATTCATCTCAGCTGACTTCCACATTCTGATCTTCTCCAAGGCCATTCAACGCTCCTATGAAGGTTTCAACCTGTGATGCCATGATGCACAGCCTTAGAAAATTCTTTGGAATGGAGATGAGGAGGAATTTCTTTAGCTAGAGGGTGGTGAATCTATGGCATTCATGGGAGATTGACTGTTTCTTGATTAGTACGGGTGTCAAGGGTTATGGGGAGAAGGCAGGAGAATGGGGTTGAGAGGGGAGGGTAGATCAGCCACGATTGCATGATGGAGTAGACTCGATGGGCCGAATGGCCTAATTCTGCTTCTATGACTTATGAACCTATGTGACTCTTGTGCATTTAGCTGCCATCCCATGCCTACTGTGGCACCAAGGTTCTTGGAGCTTTCGAACTGTTTCTACATTGCCATGTGGTCTGCTCAGTACATCTAACACAGTTGATGCTAGATCCTGGCTATTCAATAACATTGCTATCATCACTGGTCCTGAATAGATTCAGTTCTTCCCCCAAATCTTTCACCTTAAATCTAATGATCTGTGCCAGACTATTTACGGGCATATCACCTCACTGTGGCACCTTGGATATGCCATCTTGCATCTCACAGGTACACTCAAGCCTTAACCTTGTCTTTGTCAAAGCTGTTATTTTGAATGATTCTGAATGTTCCTGACATTCTGAAATATTAAATAGCTGTTAGAAATTGAATAATCAGATGATGCAATTTAATAAGTTTCACTTTGGTAAAGGTAAAATAGCTTAAATCCTAAGCAATGCAAGGCATTGTAACAAACGCTACGATTTTAAAAGTGTAATTTATTGGTACCTATCAGCATGGTGGCACAGTGGTAGAGTTGCTGCCTTACAGCAGTGGAGCCCTGGGTTCCATTTCTGACTACCAGGGCGGTCTGTACGGAATCTGTATGCACTTCTTGTGACCGCGTGGGTTTCCTCTGGGTGCTCCGGTTTCTTCCCACACTCCGAAGACGTGCAGTTTGTAGGTTAATTGGCTTCTGTAAATTGTCCCCAGTGTGTACGATGCAAAAGTGTGATAAGATAGAACTAGTGTAGGCATTGGCGGACAGGGTCTAAAAATATTGGTTGCCAGGAGACAAAGGGGGCCCACTTCATCAGGGGCCCACTTGATATATGGGGCCCACTTCATCAGGAGCCCACTTGATATATGGGGCCCACTTCATCAGGGGCCCACTTGATATATGGGGCCCACTTCATCAGGGGCCCACTTGATATATGGGGCCCACTTCATCAGGGGCCCACTTGATATATGGGGCCCACTTGATATATGGGGCCCACTTCATCAGGGGCCCACTTGATATATGGGGCCCACTTCATCAGGGGCCCACTTGATATATGGGGCCCACTTCATCAGGGGCCCACTTGATATATGGGGCCCACTTCATCAGGGGCACACTTGATATATGGGGCCCACTTCATCAGGGGCCCACTTGCCATTGGGCAAGCTGACACCCTGGCCAGTCCGCCACTGAGTGTAAGAGTCGACATGGACTTGGTGCACCGTAGGGCCTGTTTCCACGCTGCATCTCTAAACTAAACTAAACCTTCTTCACGAGACCAGTGTGTGGATTTTCTAGCTTAATTGATAGGGAGCCCCCCCCCCCCCCACCCCCGCAGTATATGTTGGGCGGAATCTGTCATGAAATTGCTCTTTAGTATATTAACGCGTGGAAGTCTGGAACTGACATCCAAAGGGCCCTCACTTCCCAGCGACGTTCCATTCATTATCCTAGCATGGTTAAAATCTGACAGCCCATTGCATGCATTAATTTTGTTGAAAAAACGTGTCAAAATATGGGGATCGTTTCATTTTGTGATCCATGTCCGAAATTTGATTCAAGTGAATCTTGTAAATCAGAAATTGGCAGCTGAGGAAAAACGTGAACTTGCAAACATATTTGGATATTCGGTTTGAATTTGCAACATGATCATTGCAAGCAATTAACGTGGACACTCGCAGAGTCATAGAGTCATAGAGTGATACAGTGTCGGAACAGGCCCTTCGGCCCAACTTGCCCACACAGGCCCACATGCCCCAGCTACACTAGTCCCACTTGATTCATATCCCTCCAAACTTGTCCTATCCACGTCCCTGTCTAACTGCTTCTTAAACGTTGGGATAGTCCCAGGCTCAACTACCTCCCATGGCAGCTTGTTCCATGCACCCACTATCCTTTGTGTGAAAAAGTTACCCCTCAGGTTCCTATTAAAATTTTCCCCTTCACCTTGAACCTATGTCCTCTGGTCCTCGATTCCCCTACTCTGGGCAAGAGACTCTGTGCATCTACCCGATCTATTCCTCTCATAATTTTGTACACGGTGGTGGAGCGGTAGAGTTAGAAACATAGAAACATAGAAAATAGGTGCAGGAGTAGGCTATTCGGCCCTTCGAGCCTGCACCGCCATTCAATATGATCATGGCTGATCATCCAACTCAGTATCCTGTACCTGCCTTCTCTCCATACCCCCTGATCCCTTTAGCCACAAGGGCCACATCTAACTCCCTCTTAAATATAGCCAATGAACTGGCCTCAAATACCTTCTGTGGCAGAGAATTCCAGAGATTCACCACTCTCTGTGTGAAAAATGTTTTCCTCATCTCGGTCCTAAAAGATTTCCCCCATATCCTTAAACTGTGACCCCTTGTTCTGGATGTCCCCAACATCGGGAACAATCTTCCTGCATCTAGCCTGTCCAACCTCTTAAGAATTTTGTAAGTTTCTATAAGATCCCCCCTCAATCTTCTAAATTCTAGCGAGTACAAGCCGAGTCTATCCAGTCTTTCTTCATATGAAAGTCCTGACATCCCAGTAATCAGTCTGGTGAACCTTCTCTGTACTCCCTCTATGGCAAGAATGTCTTTCCTCAGATTAGGAGACCAAAACTGTACGCAATACTCCAGGTGTGGTCTCACCAAGACCCTGTACAACTGCAGTAGAATCTCCCTGCTCCTATACTCAAATCCTTTTGCTATGAATGCTAACATACCATTCGCTTTCTTCACTGCCTGCTGCACCTGCATGCCTACTTTTAATGACTGGTGTACCATGACAGTTGCTGCCTTTCTGCGAATGCAGCGCCGGAGACCCGGGTTCGATCCCGATTAAGGTTGCTGTCTGTACGGATTTTGTACATTCAATACAATACAATACAATACCTTTTATTTGTCATTTGAACCTCACATGAGGTTCAAACGAAATTTGGTTTCTGCAGCCATACAAAAAAAGAACCAAGACACACAACAACACAATTCAATTCACATAAACATCCATCACAGTGAGTCCTCCTCACTGTGATGGAAGGCAAAACTTAAACATATCTCTCCCCTGCACTCCCCTCTCCCCCCCATGTCAGAGTCAAAGACAGAGTCAAAGCCCCCGGCGGGCGTGTTCTCCCCGTGACCTGCGTGGGTTTTCTACAAGATCTTCAGTTTCCTCCCACATTTCAAAGACGTGCAGGTTTGTCGGTTAATTGGCTTGGTAAATGTAAAAAAATGGCCCTAGTGGGTATAGGACAGTGTTAGTGTGCGTGGATCGCTGGTAACCACGGACCCGGTGGGCCGAAGGGCCTGTTTCCACGCTGGATCTCTTAACCAATCTAAACTAAACCTCTATAAGATCACTCCCCCATCCTCCTGCGCTCCAAGGAATAGAGACCCAGCTTACTCAACCTCCTCCTATGGCTCAGCAACCTCTCCCTGCAAGCTCAGACAGTATCACTGTGTGTTTCCCCTTTTGTTGCTGTTTGGAGCCGCCAGCAAAAATAATGTTCAATTTGCAAATCGGAAATATCGCCGGATTTTTATGTAATGAGATGCATTACCGGTGAAGCTTACCTGAAGAAATATTGATTTATGTCCCTCTATCCGAAGCAGCTGCAAAATTCAACAATGTAAGATTGAATTAGTAATATCATACACAGAAATCATAATCATATACCTGATGTGCCAAATGGAAATGACAAACAATGTGACAAATTTAGAATTGAATGAGCCTCGCTTTTAATCTGCGATCTCCTTGGTGCAGCATAGCCACGTTCCTGTACACGTATCTTGCACCTCGATAAGAACGACAAATCGAATAAAATGCTGTTAATTTGTGGCTGCAAATAGCTTTTGTTTATTTAACTTAATGGAATGTGAGGGTGGCACAGTGAATTTTAAAAAGGCCAGGAGGAAAGATGATACCAGGGCATCGGAGATGTCCTCATTCTTTAGGGAACGGGGGTTCCCCTCTTCCATTATAGATGAGGCTCTCACTAGGGTCTCCTCGATATCCAGCAGCTCCGCTCTTGCTCCCCCTCCCCCCATTCGTAAGGTCAGAGTCCCCCTTGTCCTCACCTTCCACCCCATCAGATGTTGCATACAGTACATAATCCTCCGACATTTTCGCCACCTCCAATGAGATCCCACCACTGGCCACATCTTCCCATCTCCACCCCTTTCTGCTTTCCGCAGAGACCGTTCCCTCCACAACTCCCTGGTCAACTCGTCCCTTCCTACCCAAACCACCTCCTCCCCGGGTACTCTACCCTGCAACCGCAGGAGATGCAACACCTGTCCCTTTACCTCCCCCCTCGACTCCATCCAAGGACCCAAACCGTCTTTCCAGGTGAGGCAGAGGTTCACTTGCACCTCCTCCAACCTCATCTACTGTATCCGCTGCTCCAGGCGCCAACTTCTCTACATTGGCGAGACCAATCGCAGGCTCGGCGATCGTTTCGCTGGACAATTCCCCTCAGTCCGCCTTAACCTACCTGATCTCCCGGTGGCTCAGCACTTCAACTCCAACTCCCATTCCCAATCTGACCTTTCTGTCCTGGGCCTCCTCCATTGTCAGAGTGAGGCCTAGCGCAAATTGGAGGAACAGCACCTCATATTTTGCACCCCAGCGGTATGAACATTGACCTCTAACTTCAGATAGCCCTTGCTTTCTCTCTCCATCCCCTCCCCCCCCCCCTTCCCAGTTCTCCCACCAGTCTTACTGTCTCCACCCCCTCCCCTGACATCAGTCTGAAGAAGGGACTCGACCCGAAACGTCACCCATTCCTTCTCACCGGAGATGCTGCCTGACCCGCTGTTACTCCAGCATTTTGTGTCTACCCAGGAGGAAAGACCCGCTGTCTCGAGGGAATCTGCGTGCGAGATAGAGTGGTAGCAGAGTCACAAAGATGAAAGGTTGCAACCAAAGAAGAGATTATTCCAAATGAACTCACGGCGTTCCGTAAGGGGCTGCACAGTGGCGCAGCGGTAGAGTTGCTGCCTTACAGCGCCAGAGGCCTGTGGTGTTCGATCCTGACTACGGGTGCTGTCTGTGCGTAGTTTGTACGTTCTCCCCGTGACCGTGTGGGTTTTCTCCAGGTGCTACAGGTTCCTCCCACACTCCAAAGACATGCAGGTTTGTAGGTCAATTGGTAAAATTTAAGTTAACCCTCGCATGTGGGATAGTGCTAATGTACAGGGTGATCGTTGGTCGGCACGGACACGTTGGGCTGAAGGGCCTGTTTCCACTCTGTTTCTCCAAAGTCTAGAGTCTACAGGTTTGCAGACACCGTCACAGGCCAGATCTCACACAATGACCAGATGGAGTACAGACATGGCTGAGTAGCATGGTGCTAATGACAGCATAACGAATGAGCTCTTTATCGACTAAAGGAAACGAGCAGACTTCACCCAGCAGTCTGGATCAATACTGCTGATGTTTGATACATTCAAGTTCCTATGTGTAAAAACCATCAATGATTTAGACCCAAAATGCTGGAGTAACTCAACAGGTCAGGCAGCATCTTTGGAGAAAAGGAATAGGTGACGTTTCGTGTCGAGACCCTTCTTCAGACCTCAGAGTCTGAAGAAGGGTCTCGACCCGAAATGTCACTTTTTTTTTCTCCAGAGATGCGCCTGTCCCACTGATCCGTTCCAGCATTTTGTGTCTATCTTTGGTGTAAACCAGCACCTGCAGTTCCTGCCCACACATACCACCGATGGTTAGGCCGGTCCGAGCGCACTGGCATTCGAGTCAGGAAAACACTCCAATGTCTTTATTTCCTCAGCAGATGAAGGACATTTGGCATGTCTCCAATGACTACAGATGCCTATTCAACATCCCATCCAGATGAATCACAGCACGACATGCCAACAGCTCTGCCCAGAACTGCAAGGAGTTGCAGAGTTGTGATCGCAGCCCAGTCAATCGCACAAACCACTCTCCCCCTCAGCTGACTCTATCTACATATCACGCGGCTTCAGGGAGGTAGCCAAGATACTCAAACACCATTCCCACCTCAGCCATTCACTTATCCCCTCACCCATCAGGCAGGAGATACAATAGCTCATGGTTCAATGGTACTTCATTGACGCTTGTTCTGAGGTACAATGAACACCTCCGCTCAGTCCGCATTAACCGACCTGATCTCCCGGTGGCTCAGCACTTCAACTCCCCCTCCCATTCCCAATCTGACCTTTCTGTCCTGGGCCTCCTCCATTGTCAGATTGAGGCCCAGCGCAAATTGGAGGAACACCACCTCATATTTTGCTTGGGTAGTTTACACCCCAGCGGTATGAACACTGACATGAACATAGCCCCTTGCTTTCTCTCTCCATCTCCTTCCCCTTCCCAGTTCTCCCACTAATCTTACTGTCCCTGCCTACATTCTATCTTTGTCCCACCCCCTCCCCTGACGTCAGTCTGAAGAAGGGTCTCGACCCGAAACGTCGCCCATTCCTTCTCTCCAGAGATGCTGCCTGTCCCGCTGAGTTACTCCAGCATTTTGTGTCTACCTTCGATTTTAACTGGCATCTGCAGTTCTTTCTTACATACAATGAAATTAATTTTTGTATACAGTTCAGTACAAGAGTTCAGCACATAAGCACGTCTTAGATGCAGTACAAGTGAAGATAAACACAAAATGCTGGAGTAACTCAGCGGGACAGGCAGCATCTCTGGAGAGAAGGAAGGTGTGATGTTTCGGGTCGAGTCTGAAGAAGCGTCTCGACCCGAAACGTCACCCATTCCTTCTCTCTAGAGATGCCGCCTGTCCCTCTGAGTTACTCCAGTATTTTGTGCCACATCTTCGGTGTAAAGCAGCTTCTGCAGTTCCTTCCTACACATACAGTACAAGTGTATGGAAATAGTACAGTGAAACTGCATGCAAGAATGGTTCAGCAGCACACAGCGGTAGAGTTGCTGCCTTACGACGGCAGAGACCCGGGTTCGATCCTGACTATGGGTATTGCCTGTGTGGAGTTTGTACATTCTCCCTGTTCTCCCTGTGACCAGGTGGGTTTTCTCCAGGTGCTCCTGTTTCCTCCCACACTCCAAAGATGTACAGGTCTGTAAGTTAATTGGTTTTGCTAACATTGTAAATTGTCCCATGTGTGTAGGATAGTGTTAGTGTACAGGGTGGTCGGTACGGACTCCGTGGGCCGAAGGGCCTGTTTCTGCGCATATTCGCCAAAGTCTAAATTGGCTTTGTTAACGCGCGGGGATCGCTGGTCGGTGTGGACTCGGTGGGCCGAAAGGCCTGTTTCCGCGCTGTAGAAACATAGAAACATAGAAAATAAGTGCAGGAGTAGGCCATTCGGCCCTTCGAGCCTGCACCGCCATTCAATATGCTCATGGCTGATCATCCAACTCAGTATCCTGTACCTGCCTTCTCTCCATACCCCCTGATCCCTTTAGCCACAAGGGCCACATCTAACTCCCTCTTAAATATAGCCAATGTACCTCTAAACTAAACTAAACCTATCAGAAATATATCCTCCATAATTTCACCCTTAACTCTATTGAATGCGGCTCAGAATGCTGCATAAATGAGTTAAATAGCTCGTCCCTCTGCCTTGGGGAAAGATATTAAATGAATTGTGTTGTGTAGCTGTTCTGCTTTCCTCCTGCAATGAATCTTGTTCTCTTTTAAATTACGGCAAGCATTAAGGTGATTTAAATACATTTGAAATTAATTGTGACTAATTATCTGTTTTTTATTGTATATCTACAAACCACTCTGCAGGCAAATGGGAGAAATCATTGATGTCTAGATTGCAATAGGTGATACTTATATTGCTGTCTTCAACCAGCTGTTCCCATCTACCATGAACAGTCCTGGGAGCCCAGATGAGCACAATGTAGTGATGCAGTAATTTAATGAAGGGCTTGTCTCGTTGTCGGGGCTCGACAACTATAATGATTATAGCTATTACTATTTAATGGTTTGGCTTAGTTTAGTTTTGGCGATACAGCTCGGAAACAGGCCCTTCAGCCCACCGAGTTTGCGCCGACCAGCGATCCCCGCACACTGATACTATCCTACACACACACACACACTAGGCCCAATTTACAATTATACCAAGCAAATTAACCTACAAACCTGGACATCTTTGGAGTTTGGGAGGAAAACGGTGCTTCCCTGAGAAATCCCACGCAGGTCACCGGGAGAACGTACAAACTCCAGAACGACGGCCCCTTTAGTCAGGATCGAACCCGGGACTCTGGCGCATTAAAGCAACAAATCTACCGCTGCGCCACCGTGGCGCTCTTATTTTATGGTAAAAAATTTCCTACCCATGTCGATGGATGCAATAGTCCTGTAGATTCATGAGAGAGTGAAAGCATTAGTTTTGTAGGAAGGAACTGCAGATGCTCGTTTACACCAAAGATAGACACAAAATGTTGGAGTAATGCCCCTGTCCCACTTAGGAAACCTGAACGGAAACCTCTGGAGACTTTGCGCCCCACCCAAGGTTTCCGTGAGGTTCCCGGAGGTTTTTTGTCAGTCCCCCTACCTGCTTTAGCTACCTGCAACCACCTGCAACCTCCGGGAACCGCACGGAAACCTTGGGTGGGGCGCAAAGTCTCCCGAGGTTTCCGTTCAGGTTTCATAAGTAGGACAGGGGCATAATAACTCTGCGGGACAGGCAGCATCTCTGGATGGAAGGAATGGGTGATGTTTCGGGTTGAGACCCTTCTTCAGACTGAGAGTCAGGGGAGAGGGAGATACAGAGATATTGAAGGGTAATGTGTGAAAACAAAACATCAAGGTTGTGTGTGCTATTGCCTGGTGGTGACAGGCAGCAAACGTGAAGGTGATTTTGAATGATTCAAATTGGTGCGTTAGTTAAACACTTCGACTATCCACACTACAGACGTCTTAAGAGTGAACCTTGCAACATAAGTAGATAATCTTGCCTGGGAGGGTTTGCTGTACATCAAATGGTATGTGGTCTCGGCAGTCCTGTGGAGACTACACATGCTCAATAGCTTCTGGAGAAGCGATGAAACAATCATTACACCAGCTGTTTTTTGACTAGAAGCTCTGCTGAAATTAAATGAACATTTTATACGAGCTCTCCTCTCCAGTCATCCTACTAGTTTCAATCATCCTGCTTAGTTTCACTGTTTGTATCTGCTCGTTCTCGCCTGCCCCACAGCCAACAATGAACCATTGTGGGCGCCGCCTTCCCTTGATCAGTGTTCAGTTTAGTTTCGAGATTTTTAGTTTAGAGATTTTAGAGGGCCTGTTTACGCACTATTTGACCCACCGAGTCCGCGCAGACCAGCGATCCCCGCACACTTACGCTATCCTACACACTCTAGAGACAATTCAAAGCCCTGTCCCACTGTACGAGTTCATTCCAAGAGCTCTCCCGGGTTTGCCTTGATTCCAACTCGGAGATTTACGTTAATGGCCGCTCGTCGGTACTCTGGGCTCTCGTGGACATTTTTCAACCTGTTGAAAAATCTTCATGTCTTCCCGTGCTTACCTGCCGTTAGCGAGTCTTCCCGAGTACCTGCCGTTAGCGTTACGAGCCGCTAAGAGACGTCCCCGAGTGCTGACGTACCCACTACGTTCATTCTCCGTGCTTACCACGAGTTTGATTTTTTTTAAACTCGGGCGAGCTCTTGGAATTAACTCGCACCGTGGGACAGGGCTATTACAATTGTACCAAGCCAATTAACCTACAAAACCTGTACGTATTTGGAGTGTGGGAGGAAACCGAAGATCCCAGAGGAAACCCACACTGGTCACGGGGAGAACGTACAAACTCTGTACAGACAGCACCAGCAGTCAAGATTGAACCCCAGGTCTCTGGCACAGTGAGGCAGCAACTCCACTACTGCGCCACCATGTTGCCCAAGCTGGCCACGCTGTTGCTGGCTTTGACTTGTTCCTTTCATACCTATCATTCGTTTGTTCTTTGTATATATTCATACCTCTAGTTTCCCTCTCCCCTGACTCTCAGTCTGAACATAGAAACATAGAAATTAGGTGCAGGAGTAGGCCATTCGGCCCTTCGAGCCTGCACCGCCATTCAATATGATCATGGCTGATCATCCAACTCAGTATCCCGTACCTGCCTTCTCTCCATACCCTCTGATCCCCTTAGCCACAAGGGCCACATCTAACTCCCTCTTAAATATAGCCAATGAACTGGCCTCGACTACCCTCTGTGGCAGAGAGTTCCAGAGATTCACCACTCTCTGTGTGAAAACAGTTCTTCTCATCTCGGTTTTAAAGGATTTCCCCCTTATCCTTAAGCTGTGACCCCTTGTCCTGGACTTCCCCAACATCGGGAGCAATCTTCCTGCATCTAGCCTGTCCAACCCCTTAAGAATTTTATAAGTTTCTATAAGATCCCCTCTCAATCTCCTAAATTCTAGAGAGTATAAACCAAGTCTATCCAGTCTTTCTTCATAAGACAGTCCTGACATCCCAGGAATCAGTCTGGAAGAAGGGTCTCGACCTGAAACGTCACCTATGCCTTCTCTCCAGAGACGCTGCCTAACCCGCTGAGTTACTCCAGCTTTTTGTGTCTACCTTCTCCTTCGTGATAACCTGTCTTGAGAGATGGGCTTGAACATTCTCCATCCTGAAAAAAAAGGAATGGCCCAAACATCCCTTCACGAACTCGGACTAAAATGATCCATGTTGAAAATATGCTTGACCCATGGTGGAGCATTACAGCTCCACCGCTGATTTTTCCAGCACCCTTGGCTTTCTGGATTGTGCGTTTAGACGGACCAACAAAGGCCACGGAGCTCGGTGGTTGGAGATAGTGGGCTGCCGGAGTTGGTCATGAGATCCAATCTGCCGGTTCCGACAAACTCCGTACAGTCAGCACCGTATAGTCAGGATGGAATCCGGGTCTCTGGTACTGTAAGGCAGCAACTCTACCGCTGTGCCCCTGTTCTGTCCCCTACATGGGTTTTCTCCCGGTGCTCCAGTTTCCACAAACATCCCACAAACGTACGGGTGTACAGGTCAATTAGCTTCGGTAAAAAAAACAGTGCCCCAAATGAATAGGAACGGGCGATGAAGTGAGGTAACGGAACTACCTTGAATGGTTGATCCATGCGTGGCATGGATTCAATGGGCCAAATGGCCTGTTTGCGTGCTGTGTCTTTAAGACTAAAAACTTAAGAAGCTGCACTCACCAGCAACTGGAAGAGTGCTCTAGGATCCTGTGCATGTCCCTATTAAGAGTCCATTTTTAAGGTTGCAGCTGGGAGTCTAAATGCTGACAGCCATGGGATCTTGCAATTGATCATGAGTCAAAGAGTCAAGAGCGTTTTATTGTCATATGTCCTGAAACGGAACAATTCTTACTTGCAGCAGTGCAACAGATATGTAAAATGTTGTACTCTGTAAACACCATAACTAACAACAAAAAAAGTTCAGTATATATTAAAAAAACAAATAAATAGACAATAATAGTGCAAATATATTTTGGAGCCTGTTTGGAGGTTGTTGTGTTTAATAGCCTGATGGTTGTAGGGAAGAAGCTGCTCCTAAACCTGGACAATAAGCAATAGGTGCAGGAGTAGGCCATTCGGCCCTTCGAGCCAGCACCGCCATTCAATGTGATCATGGCTGATCATCCACAATCAGTACCCCGTTCCTGCCTTCTTCCCATATCCCCTGACTCTGCTATCTTCAAGAGCCCTATCTAGTTCTCTTTTGAAAGTATCCATAGAACCAGCCTCCACCGCAGTCTGAGGCAGAGAATTTCCCAGACTCACAACTCTCTGTGTGGAAAAAGTGTTTCCTCATCTTCGTTCTAAATGGCTTACCCCTTATTCTTAAACTGTGGCCCCTGGTTTTGGAATCCCCCAACATCGGGAACATGTTTCCTGGCTCTAGCTTGCCCAAACCCTTAATAATCTTATATGTTTCAATAAGATCTTTCTAAATTCCAGAGTATCTCTCATCCTTCTAAACTCCAGAGTATACAAGCCCAGCCGCTCCATTCTCTCAGCATATGACAGTCCCGCCATCCCGGGAATTAACCTTGTGAACCTACGTTGCACACCCTCAATAGCAGGCTCCAGTTTTCAGGCTCCTGTACCTTCTTCCCGATGGCAGGAATAAAATGGGAGTGTTGCCAGGGTGGTCTGAGTCTCTGATGATGCTGGCTGCCTTTTTGAGGCGTAGAAACATAGAATATAGATGCAAGAGTAGGCCTCTGGCTGATCATCCAAATCATTACCCCGTTCCTGTTTTCTCCCATATCCCTTGATTCAATATTCAAGATTCAAGATAGATTTAATTGTCACATGTGCCAGATGGCACAGTGAAATGAAATTCCCATACAGCCATACAATAAAAATAAAGAACACAACACACTATAGAATTTAACATAAAACATCCCCACGCAGCAGAATCAGAGTTTCCCACTGTGTGGGAAGGCACCAAAGTCAGTCTCTTCCTCCACTGTTCCCCGTGGTCAGGGCCTCCCCGTGCCCTCCACAGTTGCCGCTACGGGCGGCCCGATGTCCAGGACCGCTCGCCGGGGTGATACAAGTCCGACGTCGGGCTGCGGGACGTCCTCAGCGGCGTGGACACCAGAGTCGGCCCCCTCCTACCGGAGTCGGCGGCTTCCAATGTCCGCAGGCCGCGCCGGGTGGAGACCCGCTGCTGTAGACCCTCTGCAAGGCGCCCCAGGACTCCACGATGTTGTTCAGCACTGCCCGCGTTGGAAGCTCTCCGCACCAGAGCTCTAGTGCTGAGAGCTATATCTTACTCTCTCTTGAAATTATCCAGAGGCAGTGACTCTTGTATATCCCTTCAAAGGTGGGGAGGTCAGTACATGTGATGGACTGGGCTGGGTTCACCACTTTCTGCAATGAAGTATTGTGGGCATAAAGTGACGCAGGTCAAGCTGCTCCATGGAATCCTTTTAAGATTGCAATGTTTATAGAGCTTTCGTTTTAAAAATTGCAATGGAATAACACTTAAACCAGTGCCACACCACTATAATATTGGAAAGCAATTTGTACGCCATTTTTTAATATCTGCACAGTATTCTGACAATTCCACTGGGAAACCATAGGTTGCAAAAGAAACATAATGTCAGTGTCAGTCATGCTGTGATTGTTTGTGTGATTGTTTAGATTAGTTTAGTTTAGCGATACAGCGTGGAAACAGGCCCTTCGGCCCACGGAGGAGGCACCAACCAGCGATCCCCGCACACTACCCTACACACATTAGCGACAATTTACATTTATACCAAGTCAATTAACCTACAAACCTGTACGTCTTTGGAGTGTGGGAGGAAACCGAAGATGCACGAAATTTTGTGCAGCATGAAATCCTCGCGCACTACCTGTGTGACATATCGCATTGGCGTCGCACGCTGGCTTCCCGACCTCTCACGTGTATCGCATGGTGACGCATGGTTACGTCACCGTGCGTATCAATGCGTCGCCCCGCGCCGCAGGGTATTCTAATGCAGTCACGCACACCAGACGGCATGATGACATATGATTTGCGCGCGACGTCGCGCATAACGACGCGTCGACCTATTTTACATATGACGTGTAAAAGCCGCGCAAATGACGGCCAAGTGGGACAGGCCCTTAAATCTGTCCCTCCTCACCTTAAACCCATGTTAGCTGGTTCTTGATTCCCCTACTCTGGCCCTCGAGTCCTGGCGACATCCTCTTAAATCCTCTCCGCGCCTTTTCCAGCTTGGCAACGTCAACATTGTGGACGTTCAGCTATCGAGTATATTCGCAACCGAGATAACTAGACCTTTGGGAACCAAGCGAGTTGAGGATTATGGAATTGGCGTAGGAATTTACTCATCCTATCATGGAATGAGTGGAGCAGACTCTAACAGCCTCATAGGTCTGTTTCTGAAGATAGACACAAAATGCTGGAGTAACTCAGCGGGACAGGCGGCGTCTCTGGAGAAAAGGAATGGTAGCCCCCGACGTCAGTTACATTAGTTTCTGATTAAAATAAACACCACAGTGCAGGCTGCAGTTTGTGATTTGATCTGATATTTATCAGTCTCACCTCATTAGGGATTTCAGAAATAAACGTATAAGTATAATGAATATAATTTCACCTACTCCAATATATTTATCCGTGTATAAATTGGCTGAAAGACTGCAGGGTAAATGGCATGCATATCTGATTGTAGGATCGTCATTAAGCAGGGATGGGGAAATAATTTACCATAGAAGACACTTTGCAATTAATTCCTCCCAGAAGAAGGAAAATGTCTAGAAATTCAATCAACTAACTATGTTTTTTTCAGCTTAGCGGGTGATTTTGTTTTCCCCAACACCCTTTAGTTTAGTATAGAGATACAGCGTGGTAATAGGCCTTTCAGCCCACCAAGTCCATGCTAACCAACGGTCATACATACACACTAGTTCTACTAGTTAGACCGGTTTTGCATCCTACATAATAGGGGCAATTTACAAAGCCAATTAATCTAAAAACCTACACATCTTTGGAATGTAGGTGGAAACCAGAGCACCCAGAGAAAACCCACACAGCCACTAGCACTAACACTATGTGTTTAAGAAGGAACTGCAGATGCTGGAAAATCGAAGGTACACAAAAAGGCTGGAGAAACTCAGCGGGTGCAGCAGCATCTATGGAGCGAAGGAAATATGCAACGTTTTGGGCCGAAACCCTTCTACAACAGTCACTCTACACCTCCATCCCCCACCAGGATGGTCTCAAAGCCCCCCGGTTCTTCCAGAGAAGCCACCTATACCCGGCCACTGACACTCTCCTCCGCCTAGCACTAACACTATCCTACACACGAGGGACAACTTACAACTTACAGAAACCAATTAACCTCCAAACCTGCACGTCTTTGGAGTGTGGGAGGAAACCGTAACACACGGAGAAATCCCCACAGTCACATTGAGAGTGTACAAACTCCACACAGACAGCACCCATGGTCGGGATCCAACCCGGGTCTCTGGCACTGACCCACCAATTCTACTGATGTGCCACCGTGCTGCCCTCTCCACAACCTTCCCTTCTATCTAAAACCCCCTAATCCCGGCAGCCCTCTTCTGCACCCTCTCCAAGACTTGAGGTGGTGAGATGTATCATTTTATTCTTCATAATCTTAGGGAAACCGCCAGAATTAGCAACGGCAAAATAACAGTGATGATAAAAACTGGTTAAGGCCTTTTTGTTAAAAAAAAAACTGACTGTTCCGAGATGGGAATGTTTCCATTCAGAGTTTAAAAGGAAATTGCAAGTGCCCCAATTTTCCAGAGCTCCTTTGATGTCAATTGGATAATTTAGTCATCATTATTTAAAAAAGAAGGTGGTAGATCGGAAGAAGGTAATTATAGACCAATTAGTCTAAGCCTGTGGTTCGAAATGCTATAATCTATGGTTAGCTACAGCATGTTTAAGCCCAGTGTAAAAGTTAATGCTGGGTTGGGAAAGATCATTAATATTTGTTAAGGGTATGAATGAATACTCTATTGCCAAGTGATATTCTTTTTTCTGCAGACGCAAGGTATGCAAATAGATACCACATAAAGGGCGCCAAAAACGTTTCAAGGTACCCCACGCCAGGTTCTCCTTTGTTCTCCCCCCCCCACCCTCCACCCCCTCACGGCAGTCCCCCACCCGCCAGGTCCATAGGTCATGCCTGATGAATTTGACCAAGGATGCCAGAAGGGACGAGGAATGATAGGTATTACGTTCAGAACATCTCAGAGTCATTTGAAAATAAATTCCTCTTTCGCAAACCGTTAACTGAAGATGAAACTTGTCAAATGTAAGACAATAAGATTTGGAAATTGCCTGACCTGAAGGAAGGAAGGGGCAGGTTTTAGAACATAGAACAGTGCAGCCCAAGAAACCGCCCTTCGGCCCACATTGTCTGTGCTGAATGTGATGCCAAGACCAACTCATCAGCCTTCACATAATCCATATCCCTCCATGCGTGGCATATCCATGTGCTTATCTAAACGTCTCCCAAATGCAACTATTGTATCTGCCTCCACCACCATCAGCAACCATCAGTTCCAGGCACCCACCACCCTGAGTGTAAAGAAAAAAATTGCCCCGAACATCTCCTTTAAACTTTTCCCCTCTCATGTTAAAGCTATGCCCACTAGTATTTGTTTTTTCCATCCTGGGAAAAAAAGTTCTGTCTGTCTATCTTAGCTGTGCCACGCATAATTTTCAGGATATGCAGAAAGCACAGTGCTGGAGGGAGGAAGTCAGCAGGTCTGGCAACATCTGTGGAGGGAATAGACAGGAGACGTGTTGGGTTGGACTATCTTTGCACCTCTTATGCCTCGTTGTGTTTAGGAAAGAACTGCAGATGCTGGAAAAATGCTGGAGAAACTCAGCGGGTGAGGCAGCATCTATGAAGCGCAGGAATAGATGACGTTTCGGGTCGAGACCCTTCTTCAGACTGATGAGGAGGTGGGAGGGCGGGAAGAAGAAAGGAAGAGGCAGGGACAGTAGGCTGTGAGAGAGATGGGAAGGGGAGGGGAAGGAGGGAGTGAGCAAGGACTACCTGAAATTGGAGCAGTCAATGTTCATACCGCTGGGGTGTAAACGGCCCAATTTGCGGTGGGACTCACTCTGGCCATGGAGGAGGCCTGGGTCTCCTCCATGGCCAGAGTGAGTCTCACTGCAAATTGGAGGAGCAGCACCTCATATTTCGCTTGGGTAGTTTACAGCCCAGAGGTATGAACATTTGACTTCTCCAATTTCAGGTAGTCCTTGCTTTCTCCCTCCTTCCCCTCCCCTTCCCAGCTCCCCCACCGCTCACTGTCTCCGCCTCTTCCTTTCTTCTTCCCGCCTCCCCCCCCCCCCCCCCACACACCTTTTCATCAGTCTGAAGAAGGATCTCGACCTGAAACGTATCCTATTCCTTCGCTCCATAGATGCTGCCTCACCCGCTGAGTTTCTCCAACATTTTTATCTACCTGGGTAAGACAAAGGATAGGTTATATATTGCTACAACGGATGGGACACAGGTATTCACCGCAGAAACAATATATATTATTTAATTGCATTAAGTAGAAATAATGGAAGGCTTTGTCACTGTGGTATACCGATGTTTCGTAACAAGTGTGGCTTTGTACTTAAAATGCTGTCATTCCTGGTATAGACACAAAATGCTGGAGTAATTCAGCGGGATAGGCAGCATCTCTGGAGAGGAGGAATGGGGGACGTTTCGGGTCTAGACCCTTCTGTTTATTCACTCAGACTGTTTATTCGGTAATGTGTGCAGTCTGGTAATGGGAGACTAAATCGCAACATTTTCCGCATGTGTTCACACTCCTGAAAGAACAATGTGAGAAGTGTTAAATAAGCCGAATGTGTGAAAAGATTGTGGTGTCGGAATTAAAATGTAACGAACAGATGCATTTTATCAGCAGATCTCTCTGGGAGTGCAGACGGCCCTCTTGAAGCATGGGGAAGAACATGTCCCAGCTACACTAGTCCCACTTGCCTGCACCTGGTCCAAATCCCTCCAAACCTGTCCTATCCATGTACCTGTCTAAATGTTTCTTAAACATTGAGATCGTCCCAGCCTCAACTACCTCCTCTGCCAGCTTGTTCCATACACCCACTGCCTTTTGTGTGATGAAGTTACCCCTCAGATCCCGATCAAATCTTTTCCCCTTCACCTTGAACCTATATCCTCTGGTACTCAATTCATAGATGCAGGAAGTATAAATCTCACTGCTCTTCAGTTAAGGTGCTCTAGGCTAACATAAGTATTCTCATGGATCTGACTGCAAATCAGGCTGCATTTGGAGCATTATGTTCAGTTCTGGGCACCATGTTATAGGAAAGATGTTGTTAAGCTGGAAAGGGTACAGAGAAGATTTACGAGGATGTTGCCAGGACTAGAGTGTCTGAGCTATAGGGAGAGGTCGAGTAGACTGGGACTAAACTCCTTGGAGCATAGAAGGATCTTACAGAGGTGTACAAAATCATGAGAGGCATAGATTGGGTCGATGAACAGAGTCTCTTGCCCAGAGTAGGCGAATCGAGGACCAGGGGATATAGGTTTAAGGTAAAGGGGAAAAGATTTAATAGGAATCTGAGGGGTAACCTTTTCACACAAAGGATGGTGGGTGCATGGAACAAGCTGCCAGAGGAGGTGGTTGAGGCTGGGACTATCCCAATGTTGAAGAAACAGTTAGACAGGTACATGGATAGGACGGATATGGACGAAACCTAGGCAGATGCGACTAGTGTAGCTAGCTCATGTTGGCCAGTGTGGGCTAATTGGGCTGAAGGGCCTGTTTCCACATTGTATCACTCTATGACTATGACTCTATACCAGATGTTGGCACCTTATGTTTCAGTTGAGCAAGACTTTGGTGATGCCTCACTTGGATTATTGTGTTCAGGTTTGGTCAACCTGCTCTAGGAAGGATATTGCAAAGCTGGAACAGAGAATATAGACACAAAGTGCTAGAGGAACACAGCGGGTCAGGCAGCATCTCTGGAGAAAAAGTTCCCTCATCTTTACTGTGGGCATTCAGTCTCTCTACACCTCCATCTCCCACCAGGAAGGCCCTTAAGGCCCCTACGTTTCTTCTGTGACTGCAGACCCAGCCAAATTCCCACTACTAACAGCGTCCCCAGCCGAGCAGAACTAGTCCTCACCCTCAACAACTTCTCATAATAGTATTTGAAGAAGGGTTCTGACTAAATACGCCACGTATTCTTTTTCTCCAGTGACGCTGTCTGTCCCACCGAGTTACTCCAGCGTTTTGTGACTATCTTCGGTTTAAACCAGCATCTGCAGCTCCATTCTACACAGATGATTTAATATGAAGAAAGACTGGATAGACTCGGCTTGTACTCGTTAGAATTCAGAAGATTGAGGGGGGATCTTATAGAAACTTACAAAATTCTTAAGGGGTTGGACAGGCTAGATGCAGGAAGATTGTTCCCGATGTTGGGGAAGTCCAGAACAAGGGGTCACAGTTTAAGGATAAGGGGGAAATCTTTTAGGACCGAGATGAGGAAAACATTTTTCACACAGAGAGTGGCGAATCTCTGGAATTCTCTGCCACAGAAGGTAGTTGAGGCCAGTTCATTGGCTATATTTAAGAGGGAGTTAGATGTGGCCCTTGTGGCTAAAGGGATCAAGTGGTATGGAGAGAAGGCGGGTACAGGATACTGAGTTGGATGATCAGCCATGATCATATTGAATGGCGGTGCAGGCTCGAAGGGCCGAATGGCCTACTCCTGCACCTATTTTCTATGTTTCTATGTTTCCATGTTGGTGCTGGCTAAAATCTAGCTGTCACACTTTGCAAAAAACAGATTGGCCTTTGTTTTGTTAATAAGTGCCAATAGTTTCAAGTGGAACTGACAGCAGTTGCCTGTCTTTAAGTGGTAGCAAGTCTGGGATTTCAACATGCCGAGTGAAAAATGGAAGTCCCAACTTTACTGAACAGAATTGGCACAGTAACAATGAAAGCTCTCAGCCGCTGAGCTGGGTTATTGGCTGTCAGATTCGGAGCCAGGAGGCCGTGGGGCTGGAGACAAGAAAGCAGAGGGGGAGGATAAGATAGGGCGACAGATGGCACAATGGGCTAAGTGTTCGGCTGGCAACCGGAAGGTAGCCGGTTCGAATCCCGCTTGGAGTGCATACTGTCGTTGTGTCCTTGGGCAAGACACTTCACCCACCTTTGCCTGTGTGTGAATGTGTGTAAATGATTGGTGGTGGTCGGAGGGGCCGTTGGCACAGATTGGCAGCCACGCTTCCGTCAGTCTGCCCCAGGGCAGCTGTGGCTACAGAAGTAGCTTACCACCACCGAGTGTGACTGAGGAGTGAATGAGTAATGCGATGTAAAGCGCCTTGAGTATTAGAAAGGCGCTATATAAATCCCATCCATTATTATTATTATTAAGTATGGAACCGCAAGGAGCTGAAGATACTGGGTTGGCCAAAGAAAAGACGCAGAGTGCTGGAGTAACTCGGCGAGTCAGGCAGCATCTCTGGAGAACCATTCATCGGACTCCCAAGTTAGTGCGCAGTAGAAACCAGTCACAGAAAATCTTACCATCCAGCAAAGAGCTTCAAAGTTCACAAAGGAGCGAATCATTTTAATTCCCCATCCCATACCCATACTGCCCTTCCTGTCCTGGGCTTCCTCCATTACTCGAGTGAGGTCACACACAAACTGGAGGAAGTGCGCCTCATTTTCCACTTGGGTAACCTACAAACCCAATGGTATGAACAATGAATTCTCCAATGTTAGGTGACTAGATTAGTTTAGTTGTGCAGGAAGGAACTGCAGATGCTGGTTTAAACCAAAGATAGACACAAAATGCTGGAGTAACTCAGTGGGACAGGCAGCATCTCTGGAGAGAAGGAATGGGTGAGGGTTCGGGTCGAGACCCTTCTGTCAATTGAGGGTCTACCTTTGGTGTAAACTAGTATCTGCATTTTCTTCCTACACATTTCGCCTCCTCCTTTGGACCCGTTCTCTAACATCTTGTGGTTCTGGGTCCGTGTCTGACCAGTGTCACTGAAAGTAAGGGGAAAGGGAAACAAGAGATATAGACGATGATGTGGAGAGATGTAGATCAATGAATGAAAGATATGCAAAAAAGTAATGATAAAGGAAACAGGCCATCGTTAGCTATTTGTTGGGTGAAAACGAGAAGCTGGTGCGACTTGGGTGGGGGAGGGATGGAGAGAGAGGGAATGCCGGGGCTAACTGAAGTTAGAGAAGTCAATATTCATACCACTGGGCTGTAAGCTGCCTGCGTGTATATGAGATGCTGTTCCTCCAATTTGCGTTTAGCCTCACTCTGACAATGGAGGAGACCGAGGACAGAGAGGTCAGTGTGGGAACGGGAAGGAGAATTAAAGTGTTTAGCAACCGGGAGATCAGGTAGGTCCGGGCGTTTGGTCTCGCCGATGTATAATAGTCCACATCTTGAATACAGTAGACAAGGTTGGAGGAGGCGCAAGTGAACCTTTGCCTAACCTGAAAGGACTGTCTGGGTCCCTGGACATAGTCGTGGGAGGAGGTATAGGGACAGGTGTTGCATCGTCTGCGGCTGCAGGGGAAGGTACCTGGGGAGAGGGTGGTTTGGGTTTAGTTTAGTTTATTGTCACATGCACAGTGAAAAGGTTTTATGTTGCAAGCAGTCCAGTCAGCAGAAAGACTATACATGAATAACATTGACGATGCATGCCCAGGAATGCAAGTGGTTAGAATCAAGTCAAGAGTGTGTGATTGTCATGTGTCCCAAACAGAACAATGACATTTTAACTTGCTGCAGTGCAACAGAATGTGGAAACATAGTACTCAGTATGTGTGTGTGTGTGTGTGTGTGTGTGTATATGTGTGTGTATGTGTGTGAGTGTGTGTATATATGTGTGTATGTGTGTATGTGTGTGTGTGTATATATGTGTGTATATGTGTGTATATATGTGTGTATGTGTGTGAGTGTGTGTATATATGTGTGTATGTGTGTATGTGTGTGAGTGTGTGTGTATATGTGCATATATATGCAGTATATATACAGTGTGTGTGTGTAAGTGTATATATATATAGACAGTATGTGTACATGTGTGGGTATATGGGTGTGTGTGTGTATATGTGTGTGTGTGTGTATATATATGTGAGTGTAAACGTGTGTATATATGTGTGTGTGTGTGTGTGTGTGTGTGTGTGTGTGTGTGTGTGTGTGTGTGTGTGTGTGTGTGTGTGTGTGTGTGTGTGTGTGTGTGTATATGTGTGTGTGTGTGTATATGTATATATGCATGGATATTTACACCTAAAACAAACAATAATAGTGCAAAGACAAAACCAATGCCGCCACATCTATATAGTTTGGAGTTTATTTCGAGGTTGAGTGTTGAATAGCCGGATGGCTGTGGGGAAGAAGCTGCTCCTGAACTTGGACGTTACAGTTCTCAGGTTATGTACAGGGAGATACAGCTTTGCCGCCGTTGCTGGTAATTGGAGAATACTTTCACTCATGGTAGAAGGCTCAGCTGTGATTGCTGGCTATTGAGCTTGTTACCATAGAGAAGTCTTGTGAGAGAGCTGTGCGTCCAAACGGAGAGAGGGGAATACAGCGCCGTCCAATACAGACGGCAGCAAGGGGATGAGGGGACCCCCTGAAGGGTCCATGTGGTCTTTAAACACAGGGAGCAGATGCTGGCAGCCGTCGGCCAAGACCGTGGGTGCTGTGCAGTCCGTGGGCCACCCGGGGTTAGTCCTCATGGGCAGAGTCTTCACAACAAGCTGTGGGCATTTTGTGGCTGCGGGAGTGGCAGCAGGCAGCTTGGATTCACGCCGGGGTTCCTAGCATCCATGCCCATGGCACAGCAGAGCCTGCTCATGGGGAAGGCAGGCTGGACCATCGACACTGCAGCACTCAACGCTAGCAGATGTCTCTCTCAAAGTGTAAGTGTAGTCATACAGCATGGTAACAGGCCCTTTGGCCCAACTTGCTCATGCCGACCAACATGCCCCATCTACAGCGATAGCTAAAATAAAACAATTCCTCCAGTTTGATGACCTGGAAAAGATCATCCACACATTCATCTCCTCCCGCCTAGATTACTGCAACTCCCTTTACACTGGCATCAGCCAATCTTCCCTGTCCCGCCTGCAACTGGTCCAAAACGCCGCAGCGAGACTCCTGACGGGCACCCGAAAAAGGGACCACATCACCTCGACCCTGGCCTCTCTCCACTGGCTCCCTGTGCGGTTCCGTACAAACTTCAAGATCCTCCTCCATGTCTACAAAGCCCTCGATGGGCTTGCCCCCACCTACATAAAAAGTCTTCTCACCCACCACTCCACCTCCAGGCCCCTCAGATCGGCCGACTTGGGGTTGCTGAATATCCCGCGGTCTAGGCATAAGCTCAGGGGCGACCATGCCTTTGCGGTTGCAGCTCCTAGACTGTGGAACAGCATCCCCTTTCCCATCAGAACTGCCCCCTCCATCGACTCTTTTAAGTCAAGACTAAAGACTTATCTATACTCCCAAGCCTTTCCTGACGTCCTCTGAGTGAGGGCTACATGTATATATGTATGTAGTTTGTTTTGTTATGCTATTCTTATAACAAATCTAAAGCACTTTGGCCAACGAGAGTTGTTTTTTAAATGTGCTATATAAATAAATGTGACTTGACTTCACTAGTCCCATCTGCCTGCATTTGGCCCACATTTCTCTAAACCTGTCCTACCCATGTACCTATCCAAATGTTTCTTAAATGTTGCCATAGTCCCAGCCTGAAATACCTCCTCTGGCAGCTCGTTCCATACACCCACCACACTTTGTGTGTAAATGTTACCCCCTCAGATTCCTATTGAATCTTTCCCCCTTCATCTTAAACCTGCGCCCGCTTGTCCTTGATTCCCCCTACTCTGGGCAAGAGACTCAACCCGATCTATTCCTCTCATGATTTTATACACCTCCATTAGATCATCTTCAAGATATAAGTGTGAGTATTCAGGTCGGAGGAGCAAGCCAATGGTCTGAGGGGTACTGGGAACACGGTAGGCAAGCTTGGGGTCGTCAAAGCTAACAACACTCCCAACTTTGTCATTCCTTCGTCCTGCTCCCATCGGGCAAAAGGATCAGAAGCTTGAAAGCGTCCACCACCAGAAAGCTTCTTCCCCTCTGCTATCAGGCGTCTGTACCATCCTTCCATAAGCTAGGGGACCGTCTGATTCACCTCTGCCCCATTAGAACATAGAATGGCAAAGAGCTGTACAGCACAGGAACAGCCCCTTCCCCCTATAGTGTCCGTGACAAACATTGCGTCAAGCTACTCTAATGTCTGCCTGCACGTGATCTGCATCCCTCCATTCCCACCGTATGTCCCACCCAATGTGTCTAAAAGCCACTTCAATGCTACTGTCATATCTGCCTCCACCACCACCCCCAGCACTGTGTGTATGTTGTGTGTGTGTGTGTGTGTGTGTGTGTGTGTGTGTGTGTGTATGTTGTGTGTGTGTGTGTGTGTGTGTGTGTGTGTGTGTGTGTGTGTGTGTGTGTGTGTGTGTGAGTGTGCCTGGATGTGAGTCTGTGTGTGTCTGTGTGTGTGCCTTTGTGTGTGTCTGTGTGTGTCTGTGTGTGTGTCTGTGTGTGTGCCTTTGTGTGTGTCTGTGTGTGTGCGTCTGTATGGGTGGCTGCATGTGCATGTGTGACTGTGTGTGTCTGCGTGTGTGTGTCTGTGTGTGTGTGTCTGTGTGAGTATGTGTGTGTCTGTGTGCATCTGTGTGTGTGCCTGCATGTGTGTCTGCTTGTGTGTCTGTGTGAGTGTGCCTTTCTGTGTGTCTGTGTGAGTATGTGCGTGTCTGTGTGTGTGTGTGTGTGTCTGTGTGTGTGTCTGTGTGTGTGTCTGTGTGTGTGTCTGTGTGTGTGTGTGTCTGTGTGTGTGTCTGTGTGTGTGTGTGTGTGTGTGTCTGTGTGTGTGTCTGTGTGTGTGTCTGTGTGAGTATGTCTGTGTGTGTGTCTGTGTGTGTGTGTGTGTGTGTGTGTGTGTGTGTGTGTCTGTGTGTGTGTGTGTGTGTGTGTGTGTGTGTGTGTGTTTCTGTGAGTTTCTGTTAGCTCTCTCTGACAGTGTCCCTGAGAAAACAATCCATGTTTGTCCAATGGCACTGGGCTGCCGTTGTGTACATTGGACGTTGTCCATGGAACTGATGCACTACAATGCTGCAAATGAGCATACAACTCAGGAACGGGGAGGTTAAACTATGATGAGCGTGTGTCTGCATCGGGCCTTTACTGGCTGGTGATTAGAAGAATGAAGAACCTTATTGAAACATACGGAATAGGGAAGGGCTGGGATTGAGTGGATGTGGAGAGGATGTTTCCACTAGTGGGAGAGTCTAGGATTAGAGGTCATAGCCTCAGAATTAAAGGACGGTTTTTTAGGAAGATGAGGAGATGTTTCTTCAGTCAGAGGGTGGTGAATCTGTAGAAATCTTTGCTACAGAAGGCTGTGGAGGCTGTCGGTGGATATTTTTAAAGAGGAGATAGATTTTTGATTAGTACGGGTGTCAGAGGTTACGGGGAGAAGGCAGGAGAATGGGGTTAGGACTTAGGAGGGAAAGATAGATCGGCCATGATTGAATGGTGGAGTCGACGATGGGCCGAATGGCCTAATTCTACTCCTATTACTTATGTCATGTCCTTATGAAACTATATGCTGCACTCTGTATCTTCCCATTTGCTCTATCCATTGTATTTGAGTTTGACTTGATTGCATTTACGTAGAACATTATCTGATCTGATTGAATAACATTCAAAGCAAAGCCTTTTCATTCTATCTGGGTACGTGTGACAATAATAAACCTCACTTAACCCACCCTAACTACCGACAGAGATGTGTAAGAAGGAACTGCAGATGCTGGTTTACACCAAAGATAGATACAAAATGCTGGAGTAACTGAATGGGTCAGTCAGCATCTCTGAAGAAAAGGAATAGGTTACGCTTCGGGTGAAGAAACCTGGCCTGGATAGAGTAGATGTGGAGAGGATGCTTCCACTAGTGGGAGAGTCTAGGACTAGAGGTCATAGGCTCAGAAGGAGATGAGGAGAAAGTTATTTAGTCAGAGGGTGGTGAATCTGTGGAATTCTTTGCCACAGACGGCTGTGGAGGCCAAGTCAGTGGATATTTTTAAGGCAGAGATAGATAGATACTTGATTAGCACGGGTGTCAGAGGTTATGGGGAGAAGGCAGGAGAATGGGGTTAAGAGGGGAAGATAGATCAGCCATGATTGAATGGCGGAGTAGACTTGGTGGGCCGAGTGGTGGGCCTAATTCTACTCCTATCACTTATGACCTATGGAGGTGTCAACCAGAAATGTCAACTATTCCTTTTCTCCAGAGATGCTGCCTGACCCACTGAGTTACTCCGGCATTTTCTGTCTATCTTCAGCCAACAAAGATGGCACAACGAGCCGTCTCTGGCTGGCTTCTCTGTGCATCAAGAGACCCCTCACCAGTATAAGGTGCAACAGTACTTTAAAACAAAATGGTGTCAGGATCTGGTAAGGGGGGGATGAAAAATACGAAGTTGGTATATCCCTTTCTGCTTGGTCTTCATAATACATCTTTTGTTTGTTTTTCTCTTTTTTTCTTTTCTATGGCCTATTTCTTAACTTTTTTCCCTAACTCTTTGCTTAATGGGCCTTTCTTTTTGATCACTTTTTCACACTATCACGACTCTCTCTCACTTTCTTTAATTCCTTTACTTTTCTCTCTTTTTAAAGCTTAAAAAATGAAGTGGTACAATAAATGTAATAAGATATATTTGGCTTGTATTATTGTAATGTACTTACTTCTAATAAATACAATTATTAAAAAACCCTCACCACTCCTCTGACTCGGTCTCTCTAGTCTGGGCTGCCTGCTGCTAGCGTTGAGTGTGGGGTGACTATAGCTGATGATTTACTGGTGGCAGGTGCATGCCATTACTTAATGACTGCGGGTTTGCTGGCTTTGCTGCGAGCATTCTGGCTGCCACAGTTGCTCACATTATACCGACTGAAAATTGAAAACCTTTTGAAAGTATTTCACGAAGCCTTTGGCATCTCCTGATGTTGTAATAAAGCTCCATAAGTATAAGTTTCATTCGCTTTCCTTTAGAGTTACAGAGTAATATACAGTACAGAAACAGGCCCTTCAGCCCGACTTGTCCATGCTGACCAAGATGCTCCATTTAAGTTCGTTCCATTTGCCTGCTTTTGACCCATGTCTCTCTAAACCTAAGGTACACAAAAATGCTGGAGAAAAACTCAGCGGGTGCAGCAGCATCTATGGAGCGATGGAAATAGGCAACGTTTCGGGCCGAAACCCTTCTTCAGACTGATGGGGGGTGGGGGGGGGGGGGAGAAGAAAGGAAAAAGGAGGAGGAGGAGGAGCCCGATGGCTGAGGGAGAGCTAGGAAGGGGAGGAGACAGCAAGGGCTAACTGAATTGTGAGAATTCAATGTTCATGCCACCAGGATGCAGACTCCCCAAGCGGAATATGAGGTGCTGTTCCTCCAATTTCCGGTGTTGCCCACTCTGGCCACACTCTCCTCCTCTCTCTAAACCTATCCTATCCATGTACCTGTTAAATGTATTTGTAATGTTTTTATTAGTACCTACCTCAACTACCTCCTGTGGCAACTCGTTCTACATATCCACCACCCTCTGAGTGAAAATGTTGCCCCTCAGGTTCTTATTTAATGTTGTCCTTCTCATCTTAAGCCTCCAGTTCCTGATTCTCCTACCATGGGTAAAAGACCTTGCATTCACCATGTCTATATTGGTGTAACGATGCTATATCAGTACAAGTTTCACTCACTTTCCTTTATTTCTTTGATGTTATTAGTGATACAATGACAAATGACAATGACTGGGCGACACGGTGGCGCAGCGGTAGAGTTGCTGCCTCACAGCGCCAGAGACCCCGGTTAGATCCTGACCACGGCTGCTGTCTGTACGGAGATTGCACCTTCTCTCTGTGACTGGGTGGGTTTTCTCCGGGCGCACTGGTTTCCTCCCACACTCCAAAGACGTGCAGGTTTGTAGGTTAATTGGTTATTAAATTGTAAATTGTCCCTATAGTGTGTGTAGAATAGTGTCAGTGCGAGGGGATTGCTGGTTGGCATGGACACGGTGGTCCGAAGGGCCTATTGCTGCACTGTATCTCTCAACTAAACTAAACTAACGACTAAGCTAAACTATCAATAACAAATGTGATCAAACAAAAGATGCTAACAATGTCAGTAAAGCACCAAAAATTGGCAAAGTAAATATTGAGGCAGGTTTAGGCTACAAAGTACTATTGATGGGCTGGTAAATTGGAGATGGAATTGGCAGA
This sequence comes from Amblyraja radiata, assembly GCF_010909765.2. Taxonomy (NCBI): domain Eukaryota; kingdom Metazoa; phylum Chordata; class Chondrichthyes; order Rajiformes; family Rajidae; genus Amblyraja; species Amblyraja radiata. The sequence continues at coordinate 9,874,568 of NC_045966.1, read as the reverse complement.
TGGAATTTAATCCTGATGAATTGATGCTTAGGAGAGGGATGGTTGGTGGGTGACGTGTCAATTAAGGGGAGGTCATATACTATATTTAAGAGGGAGTTAGATGTGACCCTTGTGGCTAAAGGGATCAGGGGGTATGGAGAGAAGGCAGGTACAGGATACTGAGTTGGATGATCAGCCATGATCATATCGAATGGCGGTGCAGGCTCGAAGGGCCGAATGGCCGACTCCTGCACCTATTTTCTATGTTTCTTTGTTTCTATGAATTGGAGGATTGGAGGAATACAGGAACTTTGGGATACAAGTCCAAAGATTCTGAAGATGGTGGCGCAGGTATAAAGGTTGGCATTTGAAACATAGAAACATAGAAAATAGGTGCAGGAGGAGGCCATTCGGCCCTTCGAGCCAGCACCGCCATTCATTGTGATCATGGCTGATCATCCCCTATCAATAACCCGTGCCTGCCTTCTCCCCATATCCCTTGACTCCACTAACCCCTAGAGCTCTATCTAACTCTCTCTTAAATCCATCCAGTGATTTGGCCTCCACTGCCCTCTGTGGCAGGGAATTCCACAAATTCCCAACTCTCTGGGTGAAAAGGTTTTTTCTCATCTCAGTCTTAAATGACCTTCTCTTTATTCTAAGACTGTGGCCCCTGGTTCTGGACTCGCCCAACATTGGGAACATTTTTCCTGCATCTAGCTTGTCCAGTCCTTTTATAATTGTATATGTTTCTGTAAGATACCCCCTCATCCTTCTAAACACCAGTGAATACAAGCCTAGTCTTTTCAATCTTTCCTCATATGACAGTCCTGCCATCCCAGGGATCAATGTTGTGAACCTACGCTGCACTGCCTCAATCACAAGGATGTCCTTCCTCAAATTAGGAGACCAAAACTGTACACAATACTCCAGATGTGGTCTCACCAGAGCCCTATACAACTGCAGAAGAATCTCTTTACTCCTATAATGAAATCCTCGTTATGAAGGCCAACATTCCATTAGCTTTCTTCACCGCCTGCTGTACCTGCACGCCAACTTTCAATGACCGGTGTACAAGGACACCCAGGTCTCGCTGCACCTCCCCCTTACCTAACCTAACTCCATTGAGATAATAATCTGCCCCCTTGTTTTTGCCGCCAAAGTGGATAACCTCACATTTATCTATAGAGATGCTTGCCTTCATGAATCGGAGCGTGGAATATAAGAGAAGGGGCCACTGCAGTATGCAGTTCTGGTCACCGCACTAATGGAGTATTACGATGACACAGGAGGGGGGTGAGCGGATATTCACCAGAATGTTGGTCTGAAGAAGGGTCTCGACCCGAAACGTCACCCGTTTCTTCTCTCCAGAGATGCTGCCTGTCCCGCTGAGTCACTCCAAAATTTTGTGTCCATCTTCACCAGAATGTTGCCGGGGGTGGAATGTTTCAGTTATTCGGAGAGATTTGATGGGATGGGTCTGTTTTCCTTGAAGCAGAGGGATCGGATGGGGTGTACAAAATTCTGAAAGGCGTACAGTAGATGGGGGTAGATAGTAAGCAACAGTTTTTCTTGTTTAGGATAGGGCAAGTTTGGAGGGTTAAGCCCCATTCCCACGATGCGAGTTTACCCAAGAGCTCTCCCGAGTTAAAAAAAAAAATCAAACTCGTGGTACTTCATCACAAGTATTTTTTTACTCTTGGAAATTTTTCACACCGTTGAGTTTCCGCATTTCCCGAGTACCTGCCGTTGGCGTTACGAGCCGCTACGAGACATCCACGTGCTCCGACGTACCCGCTACGTACATTCTACGTATTTACCATGAGTTTGATTTTGTTTAAAGTCGGGAGAGCCCTTGGGTGAACTCGCATCGTGGGACAGGGCCTTTATGGACCAAACGCAGGCAGGTGGGACTAGTGTAGCTGGGACATGTTGGCCAGTGTGGGCAAGTTGGGCCGAAGGACCTGTTTCCACACTATATCACTCTATGACTCTATGACTTACTATTACTATTATTTGGCAGAGATGTATAAGACCAGATAGTACAGTGGCCCAGCAGTGGAGTTGCTGCCTCACAGCGCCAGAGACCCGGGTTCGATCCTGACCGTGGGTGCTGTCTATGTAGAGTTTGTACGTTCCACCTGTGAGTTTCCTCCAGGTGCTCCGTTTTCCTCCCAGACCTCAAAGATGTGCAGGTTAATTGGCTTCTATAATAGAAAAAATGGAAATTATCCCTTGTGTGTAGGATAACGCTAGTGTACGGGGCGATCGCTGGCCGCTGTATGTCCAACGTCCAAAGGATTTTAATTCAGATATCCAGCATCAGTTACACTTAACTTTTGGACCAAAGAGTTCTAACGTCAGCAATAATGTCAGCTTTGGGCTTTGACTATACTATTGTGATATGTTGTGCTGTGCACATAAATAATTGTTGCTTCGATTATTTAAATGTCTTCTCTTTTTTTTCTTGCTGCAGGGTGAGCGTTTATTGAAGAGAAGAGGTAAGTGAATATGGTTTTCATTCTGGCTTAATGCGTAGTGTATGGATTTCAATCAGGGAGCCACAGCATGGGGGAGTTTACAGGATACATTTCTGGAATGTCAGAATTAAAGGGCGCTCTTTTAGAAAGGAGGTGAGGAGGAACTTCTTTAGTCAGAGGGTAGTTAATCTGTGGAACTCATTGCCACAGTGGGCTGTGGAGGCCAAGTCGGTGGATATTTTTAAGGCAGAGATAGACAAATTCTTGATTAGAATGTAATTTTGATTAAAACAAAATCGAATTCTTGAACGCAAGAATCAAGGGTTATGGGGAGAAGGCAGGAAAATGGGATTAGAAGGCGGAGATCGGCCATGATTGTATGGCGGAGTGGACTCGATGGGCCGAATGGCCTCATTCTACACCGATAACTTGTGAACTTGTGTGACACCTCTTTCAGCTGGATGTTTTATGAATCTGGCATATTTTGTTGCTGTTCCACCAGCCCATGGATTTTCAGGAGTGATCTGTTGTTGGGAGTTGCACACCTTGGTTTGGTCACCTCTTCACTTCTCCGATCTTACAAAGAGTGACAAAATGGCATTGACTTCCTCTGTGCGACTTGTTGAGATTTCCACATTAGTCACTCGACACTTGGCCTTTAACCCCGGTCACCAGGGGTTGTCCATGTTGGGTATTGTTTGCTGCCAGAGGCTTGGCTGGAGGAAGACAGAGGTCGGCGTGGAAATTAACCAGGACGGCACGGTGACGGAGCGGTAGAGTCGCCGCCTCATAGTGCCAGTGACCCGGGTTCGATCCTGACAAGGGGCGCTGTCTGTACGAAGCTTGTATGTTCTCGCCGTGACCTGCATGGGTTTCCTCCAGGTGCTCCGGTTTCCTCCCACACTCCAAAGACGTTCAGGTTTGTAGGTTAATTGGTAAAATTGTAAATTGTCCCTAGTGTGTAGGATGGTGTTAGTGTACGGGGATCGCTGGTCGGCACGGACTCAGTGGGCCGAAGGGCCTGTTTCCACACTGAATCCCTCGAAAAACAGTGAGAGAAGAGCTTGGTGTGCGTGAGAGGATAGAAGATCCGGGGTGAAGGGGGAAGGAGTTAACCACGGCAGGGATCAGAGGGGAATAGCTCCGGACAGTTAAAAGTCCATGGTGGGAACCAAATGTGAGTGGATGGGGAGGGAAAACATTGCAATGTATTGTGAATCTGAGCCAAGTTATCAATGTTGTGGAAACAAGGAACTGGTTTAAGGGCCTGTCCCACGATCACGACCTAATTCACGACCTCCGCCGAGTTTGCCCTTGACTCATACTCGCAGCATGGTCGTCACGAGGTCGTAGGAGTTCGTAGGTAGGTCGTAGCAGGCCGTGATGCTAGCTATAGGCATCAAGAAGTTCGGGGCGTTTTTTCTAGCATGATGAAAAATGTCCACGAGTAAAAAAGGTCGTGAATTAGGTCGTGAAAGTGAGACAGGCCCTTTAATGTTCAATGTTGTTCAGTGACCAGTGTTGTTGGGCTGTTGGATATTCAATATAAGGTAGCAATGGTGTTTTATACAGCCACAATTTTTGTACTACTCATCAGTTGTATGAAAATACACCGAGGCCCACACAAGCACCAGACTTATTCAAAACAATTGCACCATTCAACCAAGGATTGATTTGCTTTCCAATTCCCAGCTGTTATCAGGCAACTGAACCTTTGTCTGGGGACAGATCCATCTAAGACCATAAAAAATTGCAGATAGTTGTGGACGCAGTCCAGCCCTTCGAGCAGCCCAACCTCCCTTCCATTGACTCTGTTGACTCCATCTATACTCCCCACGCTGTCTCGGCAAAGCCGCCAGCGCAATCAAGGACCAGTCTCACCCCGGACACGACCCTCTTCACCCCTCTCCCATCAGGCAAGAGTAACAAAAGTTTGAGAACTCATACGTCCAGTTTCAGGGACAATTTCTTCCCAGTTGTTATCAGGCAACTTAGCTGTCCTCTCACCAGCTCGAGTGTGGTCCTGACCTCCCATCTACCCCAAATGGAGACCTTCGAACTACAGTATCTTCAATCGATCTTTACTGGTCTTTAACTTGCAGTAAACGTATAGAAACGTATCGTGTATCTGCACACTGTTGACCATTTTGATTGTAATCATGTACAGTCTTTTCGCTGACTGGATAGAACGCAACAAAAACAGCTTATCATGGTATCGAGGGGTACATGTGACAATAGTAAATTAAAACCTAAATAAACAAAACCATAGCAGGCAATTTTCCAGGGCATATTCACCACAGGTTCATTGGAAATGCATCCAAGTTATCTTTTAGGGTCACAAACATTATGAGCAAAGCCTCTAAGATATTCCGAGCCCATATGTTTCAATACATCAGTTTGACACCATTTTATTTCAACTGCTCTTGAAGTGAAACCATAAAAGTGGCTTAGAGAGGTCAGATATCACAATATACAGAGCTTCCCAGTTACCTAGCAACTAAATATCAATTGCAACATAACATGAGAGGAATAGAAGGTAATTAATTTTCAGTGCTAAAACAGCAAACATAATTATACACTTGGCAATATATCATTAATTGGAGAGCATTGGGGAGAAAATTTTATAATTTGGCTCAAATTTCAATATCTCTTCCCCATAACCTGCTTGGGTGGCACGGTGGCGCAGCGGTAGAGTTGCTGCCTTACAGCCAGACACCCGGGTGTGATCCTGACTACAAGTGCTGTCTGTAAGGAGTTTGCACGTTCTCCTCGTGACCGTGTGGGTTTCTTCCGGGTGCTCCGGTTTCCTCCCACATTCCAAAGACGTACAGGTTTGTAGGTTAATTGGCTTCAGTAAAAATTGTAAATTGCCCCTAGCGTGTAGGATAGTGCTACTTCGGCATGTAGGATAGCTGGCCAGCACGGACTCGGTGGGCCGAATGGGCCTGTTTCTGCACTGTATCTCTGATCTAAAAAAAATTGTCGATCATTGAAGTAAATCGAATAGTAGGATATTGAAATTGGTTGGGTTTGTAGTCAGGAATGAATGATTCCAAATGTCCTCAACTTCTCGATATCAATGTTACGAAACAACCCGTATGCATCAAAAGTTTTACCCTCAATACAAAGTAGAGAATGGGTGGAGGATATTGCACCCAACAAGCTCAACTTTGAATACATTTGGTGCCAGAGACTCGGAATAATGTGCGGAAATTCTAACTTTTCTCGGTCTATTTCATCTCTCGGTTAAACACATTGAGCTGTGTTTCTTCCTGTTTGCAAGAGATGAATGTGCAGAACTTTAATCTTCCGTCATACTGCTCGTCTTTCATAGATATGCCATGTGTATCGGCCAAGCGTGTCAGGTTTAAAGAGCATGACATACGACCTTGCTTAAAAATGTAAAAAATAGATAAATTAAATGAATTCATATGCTTTTATTAAATTATAATATAATTCACATTGAAACAAGCATTTAAAAATCTCATGGACGGATACATGGATAGGTGATTGATAAGAATACATCTATTGATGCTCCTAGAAATATCTAGTGGGACATGGGCCAAATGCAGGCAAATGGGGTTAATTTAGATGGGGGATTTTGGTCGGCATGGACAAGGTGGGCAAAGGTCTCGTTTCTGTGCTCTATGACTATAACCTAAACTAACTAACTAACTAACTAACTAACTTGCTGATTGCTTCGCCCAACACCTCCGCACAGTTTGCATTAACCAACCTGATCTCCCGGTGGCTCAGCACTTCAACTCCCCCTCCCCTTCCGAATGCGACCTTTCTGTCCTGGGCCTCCTCCACTGCAAATTGGAGGAGCAGCAGTTCATATTACGCTTGGGTAGTTTACACCCCAGCTGTATGAACTTTGACTTCTCCAATTTAAGGCAGTCCTTGCTTTCTCCCTCCTTCCCCACCCCTTCCCAGCTCTCCCACAGCCTACTGTCTCCGCCTCTTCCTTTCTTCTTCCCGCCCCCCCCACCCCACCCCCACATCAGTCTGAAGAAGGGTCTCGACCCAAAACGTCACCTATTCCTTCGCTCCATAGATGCTGCCTCACCCGCTGAGTTTCTCCAGTATTTTGGCTACCTTCGATTTTTCCCGCATCTGCAGTTCTTTCACTAACTAACTAACTAACTAACTAACTAACTAACTAACTAACTAACTAACTAACTAACTAACTAACTAACTAACTAACTAACTAACTAACTAACTAACTAACTAACTAACTAACTAACTAACTAACTAACTAACTAACTAACTAACTAACTAACTAACTAACTAACTGTGAATCTAGGTCATTTTATGCATTGCATTAGAAATTGATTGTAGTGAGAGTGGTGACCTCCCAATAATAGTGATCTTTGAACAACATTGAACATTAATTAACCAGCATCTGCAGTTCCTTGTTTCGATAACTTGGCTCAGATTCGTATTCTTGATCAGTACAAGCATTTTTCACACAGAGAGTGGTGAATCTCTGGAACTCTCTGCCACAGAAGGTAGTTGAGGTCAGTTCATTGGCTATATTTAAGAGGGAGTTAGATGTGGCCCTTGTGGCTAAAGGGATCAGGGGGATATGGAGAGAAGGCAGGTACGGGATACTGAGTTGGATGATCAGCCATGATCATATTGAATGGCGGTGCAGGCTCGAAGGGCCAAATGGCCTACTCCTGCACCTATTTTCTATGTTTCTATGTTTCTATGATTGAATGGCGCAGTAGATTTGATGGGCCGAATGGCCGAATTCTGCTCCTATCACATGAATTTATGAACTTATGAAATTTACAATACAATGCAATTGTTATAGGAGCAGGATTAGGCCGTTTGATGAAGCTCTGAAGAAGATGAAACATGGTGGTATGGAAAAGGATTGTCTGAAATGCTGGCACCATGGTGTTGTGTCGTTGACTGGGCTTCTTCACTGCAGCTGAATAAAACCCCTCATTTAACACCTGGCAAAATCTTCTGTGGCCACCCTGGAGGTGGTGTTCTGTATTTGAATCAAATGGTCACGATGGCCAGCAGAAATACAGCATTAGAATCCATAATTACTATAATAAGGATATAAAGCATTTAATTTGTGTATCTATTAAAACCAAATTACTATGTTGGTGAGGGAATTCAGCTGGAACAGATTATATTTAATATAAGTAATCTAATCAGACTTCCTTGACACTTGCCTGGGCTCTCATTTTCCACACATGTTTCCATGCTGGATGTGCATACCATAGGGTCTAATGAACGTGGATTGTCATCGTGAGAAATATCTCCATTATGAATTGTATTCCAAGTCTGGTTTGGTCCTGCATTGGTGGTCTATCACTGCAGACCTCATCATCATTGTTGAAAACGTTAGCGACGCAGTGGTGTTGGTTTCCGATGGGAACGGTGACGAACGCATCACACGTCTCTGTCCTCCAGTTCCTGCGGACTTCCACCGCTGGAAGTCTAGGATTCTGCTGTGTGTGCTTTATCATCATTCCTAATGCCCCTGTCCCACTTAGGAAACCTGAACGGAAACCTCTGGAGACTTTGCGCCCCGCCCAAGGTTTCCGTGCGGTTCCCGGAGGTTGCAGGTGGTTGCCGGAGGTTGCAGGTAGTGGAAGCGGGTTGGGAAACTGACACAAACCTCCGGGAACCTCTGGGAACCGCACGGAAACCTTCGGTGGGGCGCAAAGTCTCCAGAGGTTTCCGTTCTGGTTTCCTAAGTGGGACAGGGGGCATTACAATGCCGTGTACGACAGTGATCGCAACTTTTACTGAAGTGTGGATGGCCGTTGGCTCGCTAGAAGCTCATCCGCCCTTTGACAGGTCTTGCTCTTGGTCCTGCTGGGGGTCCACAACCCCCCTCCTCACCTGGCAAATCAGGTGGGGGAGACGGTTTAGTCGCCGACTATCCGACCATGGAGCAGGTAGCACGGGATTACATGGTACCCGTGGCGCGGGGGGGGGGGGGGGGGTGGGTGTGTAGGGGGTACGACTCCACGACCTGACCCGACCTGGCTGCCTTCATTGTGTAGGAAGGAACCGCAGATGCTGGTTTAAACCGAAGATAGACACAACATGTAGAAAATCACGTGAGGAATAAATCGGATAGATGCACAGAATCTCTTGCCCAGAGTAGGTGAATCGAGGACCAGAGGACATTGGTTCAAGGTGAAGGGGAAAAGGCTTAATAGGAGTCCGAGGGGTGACATTTTCATACAAATGTATGGAACGAGCTGCCAGAGAAGGTAGTTGAGGCTGGGACTACCCCAACATTTAAGAAACAGTTAGACAGGTACATGCATAGGACACGTTTGGAGGGATATGGACCAAATGCAGGCAGGTGGGACTAGTGTAGCTGGGACATGTTGGCCAGTGTGGGCAAGTTGGGCTGAAGGGCCTGTTTCCACACTGTATCCCTCTATGACTCTATAACTCAGCAGGACAGACAGCATCTCTGGAGAGAAGGAATGGGTGACGTTTCAGGTCGAGACACTTCTTCAGACTTCATTGCCTTCCTCCAAATACCACTGTGTCTAATAGTAATGCAGGCAGGATATTTAAAGTCAGACAGCACCCATGGTCAGGATCGAACCCGGGTCTCTGGCGCTGTAAGGCAGTAGCTCTACCTTGATGCCACTGTGCCACCCTTACTTAAAGTAGAAACATAGAGATAACAGGCGATAATTGTTTTATGCCCTCAATGAATTGCATGTTTGCCCACTGCCATGCATGTTGCCAGAGAGTAGTTAGGAGCAAAAGAGTTCTTGGGTCATTATCCCTTCTCAATCCTGTTGTTAGCATCACATCTGTGACCTGTGAATTTGGTATGATCAAGTTCTAAGTGCAGAATTGGGACATTCAGACCATCAAGTCTACTCCACCATTCAATTATGGCTGATCTATCTTTCCCTCCTAACCCCATTCTCCTGCCTTCTCCCCCTAACCCCCTACACCCCATACTAATCAAGATCTGCCAAACGCCGCCTTAAAAATACCCAATGACCTGGCCTCCACAGCCGTTTGCGGCATTTAATTCCACAGATTCACCACCCTCTGACTGAAGAAATTCCTCCTCATCTCCTTTCTAAAGGTACATCCTTTAATTCTGACGCTGTGGCCTCTGGTCCTAGACACTCCCACTAGTGGAATCATCCTCTCCACATCCACTCTCTTCAAGACTTTCACTAGTCTGTATGAGGTCCCCCCTCATTCTTCTAAACTCCAGCAAGTGCAGGCCCAGTGTCAACAAACGCTCATAGTACTAGCCTCAACTACCTCCTCCGGCAGCTCACTGAGACAATAATTTATTCTCTCTTTGTCCTTTACTTCGGATGTATTTTCTTCTCATCAAAATATTTGAGTTATAAAACTGGTACATTCTGTCTGAAAGTCTGTAAACACCCCCTTACTTGCAAACGTGCTTTTTTTCATCCCTTTGAACTGCCAGTTCTGCAAATTAAATTCTGTCTCCGTCAGCGAAAAATTATGCATTAGATGAAACAGCCGAAGAAAATAAGTAGGAAAGGCGAGCTCTAGATAAGGCTTTGGAAGTAAAACATTGTGTTAAACAGTATGGCATACATGTTTAGATTCACTGCACCAATCTGCAGTCTTGGCTGGGAGATACAGCATGGAAACAGGCCCTTCAGCCCACCGAGTCCATGCTGACCAGCGATCACCCTTTCACCTTAGTTCTACGATATCCCACTTTGGCATCCACTTCCTCCACACCACAGAGGCCAATTAACCAACAAACCCATATGTCTTAGGATGTGGGAGAAAACCGGAGTGACCAGGGAAAACTCACGTGGTCACGGGGAGAACGTGCGAACTCCACTCAGATAGCACCCGAGATCAGGATCAAACCCACGTCTCTGGTGCTGTGAGGCAGCAGCTCTACCAGCTCAAGATACAAGAGTGTTTTATTGTCACATGTCCCAGATGGAACAATGAAATTCTTACTTGCAGCAGCACAACAGAATATGTAAACGTTGTACACTGTAAACAATATAATATAATATAAATCATATTATTATAAACACTGTGCCACTGGGCAGTCTATCAAGAATACTGAAAAGATTTTTCCCGGCCCGTGATTCCTCACAAGTTGCTAAACCTGACTGTTGCATTAATCGATTGCAACCAGAGGATGTAGACACAACATGGTGGAGTGACTCAGCGGGTCAGGCAGCATCTCTGGAGTAGAGGAACAGGTGACGTTTTGAGTCGAGACCCTTCTTCAGACTGAGAATCACAGGAGAGGGAAATTTAAGGTATGAAAAGGTTTAGTACAGAGGGGGGGTGGGGGGGGGGGGGGGGCAGCAAGAGAGGGTGTTGCAAGCTCCCATCTGAAAGTGGAGGAGAACCTCTTCAAAGTAGACATATCCTGAGGTGATATCACAGTGGAGCCGACATAGATATGTGGGAAGGAACTGCAGATGCTGGTTCACACTGGAGATAGACACAAAATGCTGGAGTAACTCAGCGGGCCAGGCAGCATTTCTGGAGAGAAGGAATAGATCTACTTCTACTTATCGAGTCCACACACAAGATTAGAAGTTGTTGAGCCAGAGCTGAACACAAACTTCTCGGCATCTGCACACAATGGTGTCTGTCTTGTCGCTTCTTGTCGCTTCTTGTGCGTGGTGGTGGAAAGATTGGATTAAAACAGGGCTGCGACCTGAACGCTCTTTCCTTGACCCATGGAATAGGTGAACAGAGGGGAGGTGATTTGCCAACAGGAAACAGGGAGGATCGTTCCAAACTGCCTAGAAATTGCTTGGTCTGAATCACTCTCTGTCCTCTCACCTCAGTTTAATAACTTTGGTCCAAGAGAAAAAAATGTGCAAACGATGCACATCCACATAAACAAATAATATAACTCATACCTTTGTTTTCCTAAAACAATCTGTAATCTCTGACTTCCAGCAATTTTTCTCATCTTTGTTTTTTTTCCCCGTTCACGATCTGTATTTTATTCTCTGCTTAGATATTGGAGAAACATAGAAATTAGGTGCAGGAGTAGGCCATTCGGCCCTTCGAAGATATCGATTCACGTGTAAACAGAAAACTATTTGTTTTGGGAAATTAATAATTTAAGCTACTAAAGCTGGATAGAGTGGAAACATTATTTTCAATGAGTTTGGAGATAGGACATAGAGCACAGAAAGGTACAGCACAGGAACAGGCCCTTCGGCCCACAATGTCCATGCCGAACATAATGCCAAATTTGCCAATAATACCAAATGTCTTCCCAGCTGTTGTCTATCAATGAAACATCCTACCAACAACTGGAGAGTGGTCCTGACCTATCATATAGACTTTGGATCAGTTGCTGTGGACTGGAGGGTAGCCAATGGAACTCCACGTTTTATAAAGGAGGGAGAGAGAAAACAGGGAGCTATAGTCCAGTTAGCCTTACATCGGTAGTGGGGAAGATACTTGAGTCGATTATTAAAGATGTAACCGCTGTGACAGGATCGGTCAAAGTCAGCATGGATTTATGAAGCCATACATTCCAGGAAATCATACATGACTAATTAATCTTCTGGAATTTTTTGAGGATGTAACAAGTAGAATGGATAAGGGAGAGCCAGTGGATGTGATGTATCTGGACTTTCAAAAAGCCTTTGACAAGGTCCCACACAAGAGATTAGTGGGCAAAATTAGAGCACCTGGTATTGGGGGCAGGCAACGACTAGTGGGGTGCCGCAAGGCTCGGTGTTGGGACCCCAGTTGTTTACAATATATATTAACGATTTAGATGAGGGAATTAAATGTAACATCTCCGAGTTTGGGGTTGACACAAAGCTGGGTGGCAGTATGAGCTGCGAGGCGGATGCTATGCGGCTGAAGGGTGACTTGGATAGGTTGGGTGAGTGGGCAGAAGCATGGCAGATGCAGTATAATGTGGATAAATGTGAGGTTATCCACTTTAGTGGCAAGAACAGGAAGGCAGATTATTTTCTGAATGGTGTCAGATTAGGAAAAGGGGAGGTGCAACGAGACCTGGGTGTCCTTGTACATCAGTCACTGAAAGTAAGCATGCAGGTATAGCAGGCAGTGAAGAAAGCTAAATGGCATGTTGCCCTTCATTGCAAGAGGATTTGAGTTTAGGACCAAGGAGGTCCTACTGCAGTTGTACAGGGCCCTAGTGAGACCACACCAGGAGAATTGTGTGCAATTTTGGTCTCCTAATTTCAGGAAGGACATTATTGCTATTGAGGGAGTGCAGCGTAGGTTCACCAGTTTAAGTCCCGGTATGGCGGGACTGATATTTGAGGAAAGAATGGGTCGACTGGGCTTGTATTCACTGGAATTTAGAATGAGAGGGGATCTTATAGAAACAAATAAAATTCTTAAAGGATTGGACAAACTAGATGCAGGAAACATGTTCCCGATGTTGGGGGAGTCCTGAACCAGGTGTCACAGTTTAAGAATAAGGGGTAGGCCATTTAGCACTGAGATGAGGAAAAACTTTTTCACCCAGAGAGTTGTGAATCTGTGGAATTCTCTGCCACATAAGGCAGTGGAGGCCAATTCACTGGATGTTTTCAAGAGAGAGTTAGATTTAGCTCTTTGAGCTAAAAAGGGATATGGGGAAAAAGCAGGAACGGGGTATGATCAGCCATGATCATATTGAATGTTGGTGCTGGCTCGAAGGGCCGAATGGCCAACTACTACACCTATTATTCCATGCTGTGATCATCTACCTCATTGGAGACCCTCGGACTATCATTAATTGGACTTTACTGGAGTTTATTCAGGTACGATCGTAATGTTTAAACTATATTTGGACAGCTACATGGATAGGATAGGTTTGGAGGGATATGAGCCAAATGCAAGCAGGTGGGACTCGTCTTTACACTTTACTTTAGACTCCAGAGATATATTGTGGAAATAAGCCCTTTGGCCCACCTAGTCTGTGCCTACACACACTAGGGACAATTTACAATTTTACCAAGGCTAATTAACCTACAAACCTGTACATCTTTGGAGTGTGGGAGGAAACCGGAGCACCTGGAGAATGGCCACGCAGTCACAGGGAGAACGTACAAACTGTCTAGATGGCACCCTATAGTCAGGATCGAACTCGGGTTTTTGGCTCTGAAAGGTAGCAACTCTACCGCTGCGCCACCGTGCCACCCCTAGTGTAGATGGGGCATGTTGTTTGGTGTGGGCAAGTTGGGCCAAAGGGCCTGTTTCCATTCTGTATGACTATATAACCACCGCGTACCCAAATAGGCAGCTGAATTATGCAACCTGTAAGATAAGATGTACCACGTTGATAAAATATTTTGACACACCATCTAACATCTGCAGGTAAAGCGCAGAGCGCTTTGGGTGATAAAGTGAATTAGCATTCAATGCTGATTTGAAGCTGCCATTGACAATTTAGGACATCATTGAGTTATAGAGTCATAGAGTGATACAGTGTGGAAACAGGCCCTTCGTCCCAACTTGCCCACACTGGTCAACATGTCCCAGCTACATGATTCCCACCTGCCTGCACTTGGTCCATATCCCTCCAAACCTGTACCTGTCTAACTGTTTCTTAAACGTTGGGATAGAACCTGCCTCAACTACCTCCTCTGGCAGCTCGTTCCATACACCCACCACCCTTTGTGTGAAAAAGTTACCCCTCAGATGCCTCATTCACATTCAGCCAATTTCCTTTCTTAATATTAATAGGAGACCAAAGGATGGGGAACTCTGAGCCAACGCCAGTCAAAAGATTCAGGATACCTGCGGATTAGGCACTAAATGATTTCCTCTGAGCGTTTATACCATTTTTTGAGTCTTTTTGTCCTAATGCTTGATCTTGATCATCCCTCTGTCTCCACGGAGCTCCTGAGTTTCTCCAGTAAATTGTTTTAGATTTGCTCTCGATTACAGCATCTGCGATCTCGTGCGTTTCCATTGTGCTGGCTTTTGCGTCTTTTGACACATGGCTTCTTCATCTTATCGAGTCCACATCACAAGATTAGAAATTGTTCAGCCAGAGCTGAACACACTTCTCGGCATCTGCATACAATGGCGTCTAGCGTTATTGTTCCCGATGTTGGGGAAGTCCAGAACAAGGGGTCACAGTTTAAGGATAAGGGGGAAATCTTTTAGGAGCGAGATGAGGAAAACATTTTTCACGCAGTGAGTGGTGAATCTCTGGAATTCTCTGCCACAGAAGGTAGTTGAGGCCAGATCATTGGCTATATTTAAGAGGGAGTTAGATGTGGCCCTTGTGGCTAAAGGGATCAGGGGGTATGGAGAGAAAGCAGGCACAGGATACTGAGTTGGATGATCAGCCATGATCATATTGAATGGCGGTGCAGGCTCGAGGGGCCGAATGGCCTACTCCTGCACCTATTTTCTATGTTTCTATGTTTGTTACGCATCTTGTACGTAGTGGTGGAAAGATTGGTGGAAACAGGGCCACGACGTGAGCGTTCTTTCCTTGACCCCGACACTTGGCTAAGGTTTGCCTATTTCAATAGTTAGCACTTTGTCGGGTCTGGAATGGTATTTCACTGCTGAAAGAAATCCTTCCAGATTTGGTTGCTTAGAAGAGCCTCTTTAGACTTTACTTTCGACTTTTGAGATACAGTGCGGGAACATGCCATTTACGATATACGTTACGATAAGATACGATAGAACATTATTCATCCCAGGAGGGAAATTGAACGACCAACGGTCCTAAAAGACAAGATACATAAAATTAAAGTGACGAGTGGAAAGGATTGTTGAGGGGGTCGTCAGTCTACCGCACGACAGAAGGGGGAGGAGTTGAACAGTTTGATGACCACAGGGAAAAGGGATCTCCTGTGGCCTTCTGTATTGCATGTTGGTGGCACCAGTCTGTTGCTGAAGGTACTCCTCAGGTTGACCAGTGTGTCAACCCCACCAAGTCTGTGCCGACCAGCGATCACCCCGTACACTTAGCACCTTGCTGCACACTAAGGATAATTTCCAATTTTACCAAAGCCAATTAACCTACAAACCTGTATGTCTTTGGAGTGTGGGAGGAAACCAGAGCACCCGGAGAAAACCCACGTGGTCACAGGGAGAAACGGGCTAACTCCATATAGACAGCACCCATAGTCAGGATTGAATGAGGGTCTCTGGCGCTGTAAGGCAGCAACTCTACCGCTGCGCCACCGTCCCGCAACAGGAGCTTCCTCCAGCAACTATGCAGCACTGGGGAATGAAGGGGGAGCAACATAGAGTCATAGTCATAGAGTGATACAGTGCGGAAACAGGCTCTTCGGCCCAACTCGCCAACACCGGCCAACAATGTCCCAGCTACACTAGTCCCACTTGCCTGCGCTTGGTCCATATCCCTCCACACCTGTCCTATCCATGTACCTGTCCAACTGTTTCTTAAACGATAGGTCAGTCCCAGCCTCAACTACCTCCTCTGGCAGCTTGTTCCATACACCCACCGCCTCTCTGTGTGAAAAAGTTACCCCTCAGATTCCTATTAAATCTTTTCCCCTTCACCGTGAACCTATTGTCATAGAAACATAGAAACATAGAAAATAGGTGCAGGAGTAGGCCATTCGGCCCTTCGAGCCTGCACCGCCATTTGATATGATCATGGCTGATCATCCAACTCAGTATCCCATCCCTGCCTTCTCTCCATACCCCCTGATCCCTTTAGCCACAAGGGCCACATCTAACTCCCTCTTAAATATAGCCAATGAACTGGCCTCAACTACCTTCTGTGGCAGAGAATGCCACAGATTCACCACTCTCTGTGTGAAAAATGATTTCCTCATCTCGGTCCTAAAAGTCTTCCCTCTTATCCTTAAACTGTGACCCCTAGTTCTGGATCTGGACCCCTAATCGATGTCCTCTCGTTCTCGATTCCCCTACTCTGAGGGTATTTGCAGAGGGGTAGACAAGCTTTTGAAACATCAGGGAATTAAATGCTACGTGAATCTGACACAAGCAAGGAATTAAGCCAGAGGCAAATGAGCCGTGATCATATTGAATGGCAGGGCATGCTGAAGGAACCAGATGGTCTACTCCTCCTCCAGTTTTCTTGTGGTGTTCCCTTCATCCGATGTGACTCTATGGCTGCAAGTGCGAGTGGGAATGATGTGTAGGAAGAAACTTCGGATGCTGGTTTAACACTGAAGATAGACACATAATTCTGGAGTAACTCAGTGGGCCAGGCAGCATCTCCGGAGAAAAGGTCTCATCATCTATCGGACACATACGATTTCATTTATTTACAGATATTGTTTATGACACTATAAATATTCTTGTTTTGTTTTTTGTATGCTGTTTCACACTTGCTTTTTATTCTTTTATTCTGTTCGAAATAGATAATATAATAAATAAATAAATAGATGAATAAATAAATCAGTCTATTGTTTCTCTCAGTTACTCTAACTGAATGAGCCTACTTTACTTTTTCTTTCTTGATCTTCTGTCACTTCCTCTTCAGTTTCATTTCCTCGCTTGTGCATTAGATCTCATGCCCTCTTTGCTGTTTCATTTAAACTCTGATATTATCCTGTTCCATATGACAGTGAGGCAGGAGTCTACTCCGCCATTCAATCACGGCTGATCTATCTTTCCCTCTCAGTCCCATTGTCCCACCTTCTCCTCGTAACCCTCGACGCCCTTTCCTAATTGATAACCTATCAATCTCCGCTTTAAAAATACCCAATGACTTGGCCTCCACAGCCATCTGTAGCAATGAATGTCACAGATTCACCACCCTCTGGCTAAAGGAATTCCTCCTCATCTCCATTCTAAAGGCATGTCCTTTTATTCTGAGGTTGTGTATCAAAGGCTTCACACATTGAAACCTTCATTGCAGTTTTGAAAGGTGTTGCAGAATGGGGAAGACAGAAGAGACGAATTTCGATTCACCACCCTCTGGCTAAATAAATTCCTCCTCATCTCCATTCTAAAGGTAGGTCTTTTTTATTCTGTGGCCGTGCCCAGAAGAGAAAGACCGATTTTAAGCACTAATTCACAACATATTATTGGGGATTGATCACTGAAGTCCAGAATGTGATTCAGCCAAATGCCCTGGACATCCAGTGCTTTATGAATGTCAAATAATACAGTACTTAAATCATTGCCACCATTTTAGTGCCAGACATTTATTGCTCTTCATTTTATAGCTTTTCTGCTTTTAACTTTTACCTTTTACTGTTCTCCACCGTACAGGCAGTGTCTTGAAAAGGAAGGCATAATGCAAGTGATGGGATGTGATGGCACATACAATTGTATTATTGGTGTGCTACTAATATTGGAAAAAGTCTTAATAGCCTACAAAGTGTATAGAATGGACAGTTTGTGTTAGCTCTGGTGCACAGAGCAACATATCATACTCGAATGTAAAAAATACCGGGATGTATTACGTAAAACTGCAATATATTGCAACATTTGGGAGCTAATTTGCACGCAGTTGGTTCTCACTTGTAACAAATAGAACATAGAAAATTACAGAACAGGAATGGGGCCCTTTGGCCCTCAATAATAATAATAATAATAATAATAATAAATTTTATTTATTGGGCGCCTTTCAGACATCTCAAGGACACCTTACAGAGGTTAACAGGAAATATAAACATATAATCAGAATAAAATAAATAATAAAGACATCACAGAAACACAAATTAAAAACAGAATTCAGTCCAAAAACAAAAATCAAAAACACAATGTGAAGAGAGAGCAGCGGCAGCTAAAGCGCGCCAGCGTCCACTCTCCCTTCACGGCAGCCATCTTGGACAAAGACTAACAGGATTACCTTACAGACAAAAAATCATCCCCCCACAATGGACACCACTGTGAGGGAAGGCACAATGTCCAGTCCCCATCTCAAGTTCACCCCATAGTCAGGCCTATTGAGGCCACCGCAATTGCCTCTACGGAGGCCCGATGTTCATGGCCGTTCTCACTGGGTGGTCTTGCCCCAGCATCGAGAGAGTTCTCTCAGCGGCTGGGCCACCTGGAACGGCCTCTATCTAGCTGGAGACCGCGGCTTCCGAAGCCGACAAGGCCGCGCCGGTTTGGAGCTCCCAGGCTCCCGATGTTGAAAACGGCGCCGCCCGCTCCGCTCCGCAGACCCGCAGCCCAGAGGTGTTGAACACGGCGGTCACAGCTCACCGGAGCTCCAGCGCGTCGATCCAGCGCGGCGACCCAGGCAAGGCGTCGCCCGCTCCGCTCCACGATAGCGCTCCAGTGCTGTGCCGCCACCGAGGCCGAGGTGCTGGGCGGTCCCCGCCAGGAAACGGCGCTCCAAGCCCGCTGGTAGGCCACGAGGACGGGTCGACGGGCAGCTCGGAGAAAAAGCTGCCACACCGACCAGGTAGGGACCTAGAAATAAAATTACCCCCTACCCCCCACATTAAAAAGTCAATTTCTCCAAACGGACAAGACAGGACTAACTATAAACTTTTTTTTAAAAAGCGAGTTTAACGGACGGCTGCTGGTTAGCAGCCGTACCCAAGATGGCTCCTCCTCAATGTCCTCAATGTCCATGCAGAGCATGGTGCCAAGTTAATTTGATTCCTCTGCCTGCACATGATCCACAACCCCCCATTCACTGTACATCCATGTGACTTTCTAATAGCTTAAGCGGTTAAAGCTAAAGATGATGACCCATTGTCTCCAAGGTCTCACAATGCAAGATGGAGTGGGAACCAAGGATGAATGGTTAAACATATATATTTGTGTGTGTATGTATGATATATATTATATATATATATATATATATATATATATATATATATATATATATTCATATGTGTATGACTATATGGTTGTGTGTATGAACACATGGGTGTATGAATATATGGGCGTGTGTATATATGTTTGTGTGCATGTGTGTATGTATATGTGTGTATATATATATGTATATGTGCGTGTATATGTATATGTGTGTATATATATATGTGTGTGTATATGTGTGTTTATATAAGTGTGTGTATACAGTATATATGTGTGTATATGTATGTGTGTGTATATATTTGTATGTGTGTGTATATATTTATACGGAAGTGGCGGCGCTGTTAACAGCTGCGGCTCGCCTGCAGTCCGTCTGTCTTTACTTTTTTCTGTTGTTTTTTTTGTCTTGTTTTGGTTAAGTATTAGTTTGTTGGGTTGTGTTAGAGGGGGTGAAACATGTTCTCTGTCTCTTCCTTCGGGGGAATGCGACTTTTTCGTGTCGTATCCCCCTTCTCTGCCTCCGTCTGCGCTGAGGCCTAATGGCGGAGCTGGCGGCCTCCAACCTGCGACCGACCCCGAGGCTCCGGAGGCAGAGCCAGCCAGGACTCACCAACTGGCCGTCTTCGGGGCTGGAGCGGCGGTGGCCCGACTTGCTGGTGCGGCGTTCAGGCTTTCGGCGGCGGCCTGGAGCTGATACAGTGGGGCTCGGAGCTGAGACTGCGGGACCTGGAGCTGGGGCGGCGGCCTGGAGCTGGGGCGGCGGCCCGGAGCGGAGACTGCGGGACCCAGAGCTGGGGCGGCGGCCCGGAGCGGAGATGGCGTTACGGCTTTCGGCGGCGGCGACATCACCACGGAGGTCCGCTGGACTGGAGGGCGGCATCTCCGTCCTGGATCGATCGCCTCAGCACAGAGGGAGAACAAGGAGGGAAGAGATGGAGACTAAGACTTTGCCTCCATCACAGTGAGGATGTGCTTGGTGAACTCACTGTGGTGGATGTTTAATTTGTGTTTATTGTATGTTTTGTTTTTATTGGTTCTGTGTATGACTGCAGGCAACATAATTTCGTTCAGACCGAAAGGTCTGAATGACAATAAAGGAATCTAATTCTAATCTAATCTAATCTAATGTGTGTATATGTGTGTATACATTTATATGTGTGTATATATTTATATGTGTGTGTATATGTGTGTATATATTTATATGTGTGCATATGTGTATACATAATTATATATGTGTATATGTGTATATATTTATATGTGTTTATATGTGTGTGTTTATATATATGTGTGTGTATATGTGTGTTTGTGTGTATATATGTGTGTGTATATGTATATGTTTGTGTGTATATATATGTGTGTATATGAATATGTTTGTGTGTATATATGTGTGTGTATATATATGTTTGTGTATATATATGTGTCTATATATGTATATGTGTGTATATATATCCATGTGTGCTTATGTACATGTGTGTGTACATGCACATGTGTATAAATATATGTGTGTGCATATATATATATATATATATATATATATGTGTGATATATTTCTAAACCTTTCAGGTAAAATAATACAAATACAAAAAATAAATTGGCAAATGTTGGATAACCTGAAGCAAATACATCAACACAGTAAAGCAGTCAAATATCTGAAGATAGAATATGTGTGTGTATGCAATGAATGACTGTGTGTGTATTAAAGTATATATGTGTGAATTAAAGTTAAATGTAAAATTGAGGACTATTCTTTCTACCTTCATATTGTTTTACTGCTTTACGATGTTGATTTATTTTGCTCCGGGTTGTCCAACATTAGCCAAGTTATTTTATTTTTATTTGTGTTATTTTTGCTGAAAGAAGATTTTGAATGGTGCTGGTGGGACCTGCCCTTTAGGTCGCGCTTGCCGCATGGAGTCGCATGCTCGTGGGACAGGCCCTTTACTCTCTGTTCACTGAGTTCTAAAATCCGTTGAACTTAAATGAACTCTTTGCAGTACTCATCCATTTTTTTGAAAGTTTGCGGCAGAAAATTCAAGTGGACCATTTTTTTTCTGAGGTGACATTTTTTCACTTTAGGAAGTGGACCTTGACTTAGCGCACAGCTGTAAAACGGATGATGAACAACTAACGTTTCATATTTTTTCATATTTGATTTTTATCTCCGTTAAGGAGACAGGAAATAAAAATCAGGGGAGATGTGAAATAAGCAGCCTGGATTGCTTTCAACCGTTTTATAGTGTTGCCCTCTAGGCCGTATGAAAAGAGGCTCTGTTGAATTAATGTGGAGTTTCTACTATTGTTAAAAATCACACCCATGATCTTTTTATACACATTGAGAGATCCAACACATTCCATATATTGAACCTTAAATTAGTCCACTTGTTTTGTACAGATGGCATATTCTTGTTGAAACCTGTGCAATTATATTATTATAATATTGCTTTCATAGAGTGATATAGTGTGGAAACTGGCCCTTCGGCCCAACTTATGTGGGCCGATCAATGAGCCCCCATCAACACAAGTACCACCTTCCTGCGTTTGGCCAATATTCCTTTGAACCTGTCCAAATACTTCTTGAAAGTTGCTCTTGAATTGTCGTCCTTCACCCATCAGCTATTACCTGCTAGAAATCACACAGAATACTAAGCATTATGTTTCATTCAAATGTGAAATGCCAAGATCCTGAGCTAACAGTACCATGCTGTCAGTATCCAGCATGTCAACCCCCTGACTAAACTTCATAGATGCTGCCTTACCTGTTGAGTACATCCAACATTTTCTTGTGTTGGAAAAGCTGCAGATGCTTGTTTAAATCGAAGATAGACACAAAATGCTGGAGTACCACAGCGAGACGGGCAGCATCTCTGGAGAGAAGGAGTTGGTGACGTTTCGGGTCGACACCCTTCTTCAGACATTTTCTTTTTTGTTTAGGCTCGTGTATTTATTTCTAGCACCGCTTCACTTTTGCGTAGTTAAGATGATGGGTGAATTCACATCGCACATCATCTATTCTTTAGAGATACAGAGTGTGGAAACAGGCCCTTCGGCCCACCGAGTCTGCACTGATCTGCGATCGTCCTGTACGCTAGCACTATCCTACACAGTGGGGACAATGTCTCATTTACAGAAGCCAATTACCCTACAAACCTGTACTTCTTACAAATGTGGGAGAATGTGGTCACAGGGAGAAGGTACAAACTCTGTACGGACAGCGCCTGGTAGAGGTTTCTGAAAACCGTGACCTCACGGTTCAGGAACAACGTCTTTCTAACAACCATTGTTAGAATGGTTAGAATGTTAGAATTGTTAGAACCATAACAACCCAGCATTTGACGGCACTGGGCCAGTACTCGCTGGAGATTTGAAGAATGAGGGGGGACCTCATTGAAGCGTACAGAATAATGAAAGGCTTGGATAGAGTGGATGTGGAGAGGATGTTTCCACCAGTGGGAGAGTCTAGGACTAGAGGTTCATAGCGTCAAAATTAAAGGACGTTCCTTTGGGAAGGAGATGAGGAGGAATTTCATTAGTCAGAAGATGGTGAATCTGTGGAATTCTTTGCCAAGCAAGGCTGTGGAGGCTAAATCAATTGATATTTTTAAGGTCGAGATAGATAGATCTTGATTAGTACGGGTGTCACGGACTATGGGGAGAAGGCAGGAGAGTGGGGTTGAGAGGAGAAGATAGATCCACCATGATTGAATGACAGAGTAGACTTGATGGGCCAAACGGCCTAATTCTGCTCCTATCACTTATGACCTTATGAACCATCAGGCTATTGAACACTACAAACTCCAACTAAACTCTGACCTATGAATTGCCTGAGTTGCACCAGGGACTTTGGATTTTGTTTTTGCACTGTATTATTATTTGTTTTAACTTATTGAACCTTTTATTTTGCTAGTTTATCATATTATCTAATGAGTACTGTGTTCACAATCCTGTTGTGGTACTGCCTCAAGTAACAATTTCATTGTTCTGTTTCAATTAAACATGACTCACGACTCCCTTTTTCTGAAAGATTTCTAACATTCCACCTCAGTAATCTTTGCCTCTCTCCTCTGAATTCATTGACCTTGTAGATAGCGTGCGATGATGCACTTTGCCCATATATATATATATTTTTAACCTATGTTCACTGACGTCCCTTCAGTCATGTCACTTAAAATGGCTTCTCCAGTGTCATCAGTCTCCATCAATGACAAAGCAATCTCCAATCTCCAATTGGTTCTCTGTTGCTCCCCCCCCCCCCCCCCCCCATTCACATCGTCCTCATCTCCCATACCTTTCCCACTGAATCTTCCTTTCAATACACCAGTCTTAGATTACTGCAACTTCTAGCCCTTGCATAGCTCTGATTAGAACTGGCCTTTTGCAGGAGTGATTTATGCCACCACTGCCTCACCTCAGTCTTTGACACCCCTTGATCCCAGCAAAATGTTTCCTGAGCTGGTCCCATCAATTAGATTCTCTATAATGGTGATAATGATGCATTTTAATCCTTTGCTTTTTTTGAACTTACTGTCACTTTTGATTCAGTGAATCGTGCCAGATTTCGGATCATTTACCGTTGTCAAAATCTTTCGTGCTTCTCGCCTAACCAATTCTTCACCCTCTCTCGGTTCTCCATAAATTGTGAAAGGCCTGATCCCAATCCCTCCACGGTAACAGTGAAATAATAGGGTCGGTGCAGCGGTAAAGTTGCTGCCTTGCAGCGCCAGAGACCCCAGGTTCCATCCAGAACCAGGGGCCACAGTTTAAGAATAAGGGGTAAGCCATTTAGAATGGAGACGAGGAAACATTTTTTCTCACAGAGAGTGGTGAGTCTGTGGAATTCTCTGCCTCAGAGGGCGGAGGAGGCGGGTTCTCTGGATGCTTTCAAGAGAGAGCTAGATAGAGCTCTTAAAAATAGCGAGTCAGGGGATATGGGAATAAGGCAGGAACGTGGTACTGATTGGGGATGATCAGCCATGATCACATTGAATGGCGGTGCTGGCTCCAAGGGTCGAATGGCCAACTCCTGCACCTATTGTCTATTGTCTATTGTCTATTTTCTATTGATTATGGGCCCCCGTGACCTGCGTGGGTTTTCCCCGGGTGCTCCGGTTTCCTCCGACACTCCAAAGACGTACGGGTTTGTAGGTTAATTGGCTTCAGTCAAAATTGTAAATTGCCCCTGAGTGTGTGGAGAATAGTGTTAGTGCGCGGGGATCGCTGGCCGGCGCGGACTCGGCGTGGACCGTGTTTCCATGTTGTATCTCGAAACTGAACTAAACTCTACAAGCTGCATCTCCGTGCTATCGTGTTAGCAAGTCTCTGTTCTTCATTCACATTATGTATTCTCTATACATTGTGCTGGAGTAACTCAGCGGGCCAGGCAGCATCTCTGGAGAGAAGAAATGGGTGACGTTTCGGGTCGAGACCCGTCTGAAGAAGGATCTCGACCCGAAACGTCACCCATTCCTTCTCTCCAGAGATACTACTTGTCCCGCTGAGTTACTCCAGTATTTTGTGTCTACCTTCGATTTAAACCAGCATCTGCAGTTCTTTCCTACACACTCTGTCAATTATGCCTCTGTATTGTATGTTATTCTGTATTATATATTTCACTCTGCGATGATATCTAGCTTTCTGGGAAACTCGTTCATTCCTGTTGAAGTGATGTCTTCATCTTCCAGTTGCCGGTTTTGTTTAAAGATCAGTCAAGCTTTAAATACTGCGGCTATATGCTCAGAGCTAATTTCTCCAACATATTTTCCAAGACCTTCATGTAGTGTTAGCTCTTTGTGATTGTGCACAAAGCTCATGTAATAATGCTCTAATGAGTTTACTTTGATTTCTGGCAAAATTTCAACCTTTGCGAAGAGAGCATTTGTTCCCCAAAGCTCTTCAAACAAAGGGCCGTGGGATTCAGAAACCTGACGCATTTGTTTATAACCTTTTCAAACTCACTCACCTGCCACTTTCGCCGCTGAGGTAAAATGCACAATCAATAAATAATTCATAATTTGCTCGCTTCAATTGCCTGCCTTTGTGAAAGGCCGCGATCAGATTTGCGTTTTACAAGGCCACTCAAAATATGTGCACTTAAGTTGCAGTTGAACCATGAACCCTAAACTTTGGACCTTGACTGTGATTCACTCAAGCATGAAATGGAAGGAATGAGTTTGCCTCAGTTTTTGTGCCATTCGGATGATCATTGCCTCATCGGTTTGCTTGGAATCACTTCCCCTTGGAACATAGATATCTGTGTGGGCCGTTGACACATTTCCTGGCCAGGCCGACCCCCCGCAACTCTAAGCCAGTGCCACCGCCAGGACAACAGGCCGTTAAGGCCAAGTTGAGACTCTAACATCATTAAAATAAACTATGGACTGGCAGTTATGGAGTCATACTGTGTGGAAACTGGCCCAACTTGCCCAACATGCCCCATCTACACCGGTCCCACTTGCCTGTGTTTGGCCCATATCCCTCGAAACCTGTCTTATCCATATACTCGGATAGGATAGCACGCAACAAGAAAGCTTTTCACTGTACCTCGGTACACATGATCAATAAATTAAACTAAACATCTTGCCCAAATGTTTTTTAATCGTAGTGACTTAAAAGGTAGTGACTTAAGATGGCGCCTATAATGTGATGTTTCGGGTCCAGACCCTTCCTCATCCTTCTACATGCCTGGGATTATAAACTAGTTTTATTCAAGTCAAGCATTGTTATAAGTCATATGGTTTTTATACATTTAGGTTTAGGTTTAAATTTTAGAATTATAGCGAGAAAACAGTCCCTTCGGCCCATTGAGTCTGTGCTGACCAGTGATCCCCGCATATTAACACTCTTACACACACTAAGGACAATTTTTACATTTATACCAAGTCAAATTACCTGCAAACCTGTACGTCTTTCGAGTGTGGGAGGAAACCGAAGATCTCGGAGAAAACCCACGTGGCCACGGGGAGAACGTACAAACTCTGTACAGGCAGCACCCGTAGTTGGAATCGAACCAGGGTCTCCGGTGCTGCAAGTGCTGTAAGGCAGCAACTCAACCGCTGCCCCACCATGCTGCCCGTGACGTTTATTAATGTCACGTGTATCGTGGTACAGTGAAAAGCTTTGTTTTGCATGGTATCTAAACAAATTATTAATTATTAAAGATGTTATACAGGGCGCGTTTGGAAAGCAGTGACAGGATCGGTCAAAGTCTACGTGGATTTATGAAGGGGAAATCGTGCTTGGCTAATCTTCTGGAATTTTTTGAGGATATAACAAGTAGAATGGATAAGAGAGAGCCAGTGGATGTGATGCATCTGGACTTTCAAAAAGCCTTTGACAAGGTCCCACACAAGAGATTAGTGGGCAAAATTTGAGCACCTGGTATTGGGAGTAGGCAGTGACTAGTGGGGTGCACCGCAAGGCTCGGTGCTGGGATCCCAGTTGTTCACAATATATATTAACGATTTAGACGAAGGAATTAAATGTGACATCTCCAAGTTTGAGGATGACACAAAGCTGGGTGGCAGTGTGAGCTGCGATGAGGATGCTATGAGGCTGCAGGGTGACTTGGATAGGTTAGGTGAGATGGGCAGAAGCATGGCAGATGCAGTAATGTGGATAAATGTGAGGTTATCCACTTTGGTAGCAAGAACAGGAAGGCAGATTATTATCTGAATGGTGTCAGATTAGGAAAAGGGGAGGTGCAATGAGACCTGGGTATGCTTGTACATCAGTCACTGAAAGTAAGCATGCCGGTATAGCAGGCAGTGAAGAAAGCGAATGACATGTTGGCCTTCATTGCGAAAGGATTTGAGTTTAGGAGCAAGGAGGTCCTACTGCAGTTGCACAGGACCCTGGTGAGACCACACCTGGAGTATTGTGTGCAATTTTGGTTTCCTAATTTGAGGAAGGACATTATTGCTATTGAGGGAGTGAAACGTAGGTTCACCAGGTTCATTCCCGGTATGACGGGACTGACATATGAGGAAAGAATGGGTCGACTGGGCTTGTATTCACTGGAATTTAGAAGAATGAGAGAGGATCTTATAGAAACATATAAAAAATTTTAAGGATTGAACAGGCTAGATGCAGGAAAAATGTTTCTGATGTTGGAGAGTCCAGAACCAGGGGCCACAGTTTAAGAATAAGGGGTAGGTCATTTAGGACTGAGATGAGGAAAAACCCCTTCACCCAGAGAATTGTGAATCTTTGGAATTCTCTGCCACAGAAGGCAGTGGAGGCCAATTCACTGGATGTTTTCAAGGGAGAGTTTAGCTTTTCGGACTAATGGAATCAAGGGATATGGGGGGAAAAGCAGGAACGGGGTATTGATTATAGATGATCAGCCTTGATCAGATTGAATGGCAGAGCTGGCTCGAAGGCACCTACTCTATGTTTCTATCAGATACATAAATGCAATCAAGTCAAACTCAAGTACAATTGGTGGCACAATAGCACAGCGGTGGAGTTGCTGCCTTACAGCACTAGAGACCCGGGTTCAATCCTGATGACGGGTGCTGTCTGTATGGAGTTTGTACGTTCTCCCTGTGACCGCGTGGGTTTTCTCCGGGTGCTCCGGTTTCCTCCCACACTCCAAAGGCATACAGGTTAATTGGTTTTGTGTAAAATTATAAATTGGCCCTCGCGCGGAGGCTACTGAGACAAAGTCCAATGTCTTCAATGGGATAGAAGTGAGAGAAGCAGTCAGTACCCTAGATTACGGAGGGACTGTTCAGAAGCCTGGTCCGAGACTGTTTCCCAGTCTAGTGGTCTGCGTTTTCAAGCTTCTGCAACTTCTGCCCAACGGTAGATGAACATTGAAGATCACTCTCAGTCTGAAGAAGGGTCTCGACCCGAAACGTCATCTATTTCTTTACCCCAGAGATGCTGCCTGACCCGCTGAGATACTCCAGCACTAACATTGAAGATCAAGTTGAGTTCTATACACTTGAAGACTGAGCCTACCTTGCCTTTATATTCTAACCCCTAATCAGATGCAGGGCAGCGTTCTGTTAATTCTTTGGTGTATCTGTGCAAAAGCTTTCGATAATCTCGACACATTAGCACTCGAATGATTAAACTTTTCCACCGCTCCTAATCCAATGCCTCGAACAAGATCGAAAACTTGCAATGGAGAATTAAGTGCCTTAATTAAAAAGATTTATTACAAAGCCAGTACTCGCATTTATATAGTTTTTTTTAGGACTTCAGGAGACGTGTAAAGTACTTCAAAGCTAATTGAAAGCACAACCACTATTTTTATGTCGAAAATGTAGCAATAAATGTTCACAGAGTAAAAAATAAAACTGCAATGTGGTATGACCAGATGATCTAGATTTTAGATTTGGATTTTTAGGCTTGGAGATGTGGAAACAGGCCCTTCGGCCCACTGAGCCCGTGCCAACCAGCTATCACCCCATACACTTACACTATCCTACACACTAGGGACAATTTACAATTTTTACCGAAGCCAATTAAACTACAAACTTTGTATGTGGGAGTGTGGGAGGAAACCTGAGCACCCGGAGAAAAACCCACACTGTCACAGGGAGATTGACACAAAATGCTGGAGTAATCCAGCAGGTCAGGTAACATCTCTAGAGAAAAGGAATAGGGGACGTTTTGGGTTGAAACCCTTGTTTGGTCTGAGAGGAATTATGGACAAACTCCATACAGATAGCACCGGTAGTCAGGATCGAACCGGGGTGTCTGCCGCTGTAAGGTAGCAACTCTACCACTGCGCCACCATGCCCCCCCCCCCCCCCCACACACACCCTTTGTTGCCATCTTAGTGATTGATTTGGGAGAGCTCCCTTGCTGTTCTGCGAAACAGTGACACAATCTCTCTCAGAAGGCAGACAGTAGTTCGATTTAATATCTCATCCAGAAGAGGTAGCTCCTTTGACTTCATAAGTCCCTTGGCACTAAACTGGAATGTCAGCCTAGATTTCACACAAGTCTCTACAGTGGGACTTCAACCAAGTAACGCGATCAAGCAAGTCATCATTAAACCACAGCAGATCTCCGGAGTACCAGCTAAAGATTTTAAAGGTCTGAAACCCTTATTTTCGAGACTGCCCCTTAGAGATATAGCACAATAACAGGCCATTCGGCCCAGGGTGACCA
This sequence comes from Amblyraja radiata, assembly GCF_010909765.2. Classification (NCBI taxonomy): domain Eukaryota; kingdom Metazoa; phylum Chordata; class Chondrichthyes; order Rajiformes; family Rajidae; genus Amblyraja; species Amblyraja radiata. The sequence continues at coordinate 9,845,307 of NC_045966.1, read as the reverse complement.
CGCCGACCAGCGATCGCCCCGTACACTAACTCACACTAGAGACAATTTTACAACTTATTGAAGCCAATTAATCAACAAACCCACATGTCTTTGGAGTTTGGGAGGAAACCGGAGCACCCGGAGAAAGCCCACGTGGTCACAGAGCGAACGTACAAACTTCCTACAGACAGCACCCATAGTCAGGATTGTACCTGGGTCTCTGGTGCTGTAAGGTAGCAACTCTACCTCGGCGCCACCGTGCCGCCACTTTGTTAAAGTACCAGATATATTTATATTCCATCGTGTGAGTTTTTGCTCCAAGGATCTTGCGTGAATTGCTCTGAGAATTTTGGGTGGCACAGTGGCGCAGCTGGTAGCGTTGTTGCTGCCTCACAGCGTCAGAGACCCGGATTCGACCCTGACCTCTGGTGCTATTTGTGTGGAGTTTGCAGGTTCTTCGTGTTACTTCGTGGTTTTCCTCCGGGTAATCCGGTTTCTTCCCGTATCCAAAAGACGTGTATTTTTAGACGTTAATTGGCCTCTGTAAATCACCCCTGGTGTGTAGGGAGTGGACGCGTAAGTAGGATAACACACAACAAATGTGAACTGTGTTCAATACTTGCCATGAACATGGTGGGCCTGTTCCCATGCTGTATCTTTCAATGATAGAAACATAGAAAATAGGTGCAGGAGTAGGCCATTCGGCCCTTCGAGCCTGCACCGCCATTCAATATGATCATGGCTGATCATCCAACTCAGTATCCCGTACCTGCCTTCTCTCCATACCCCCTGATCCCCCTAGCCACAAGGGCCACATCTACCTCCCTCTTAAATATAGCCAATGAACTGGCCTCAACTGGCCTCAATCGATTCATTCAATCAATTCATTTCAAAGATGGACAAGGCAGGTTTAGAGGTGTAAGGGCCAAATGCAGGTAATAGCGGGATATCTTGGACGGAATGGACAAATGGGCTGAGATATTTCCCTGCTATGTGACTCTATGATTCTGTAAGTAAGATTTACTTTAGACTGAGACTTTACTTTACACTTTAGAGGTACAGTGTGGAAATGGGCCCTTCGGTCCACCTAGACCCTGCCGGCCCCGCTCGCCTGTACTATCCTACACACTAGGGACAATTTTTAATTTGCAGGCAGCAATTAGCCTGCTAACCTGTAGGAGTGTGGGAGGAAACCGGAGCACCTGGAGAAAACCCACGCGGGGAGAGGGAGAAGGTACAAACTCCATTACAGATTCTGAGGCTCTTTTATGAAAATGTATTGTCATGTATTGTCTTTCCGTTGACTGGTTAGCAGGCAACAAAGCTTTTCATTGTACCTCGGAACACGTGCCAATAAACTGAAAGCAACTAAACTCAACTCAAATCTCCTGAGTTGGGTCTTAAGCCTTGTTTGAGCCTGTAAACCAGAGATGTGAGACTGGATGTAATGAACGCTGCATAAAATGCGGGTATGTGTTGACAGATCCTCGCCTTGGTCCATATAACCATATAACCATATAACAATTACAGCACGGAAACAGGCCATCTCGGCCCTACAAGTCCGCGCCGAACAATTTTTTTTTTTTTTCCATTAGTCCCACCTGCCTGCACTCATACCATAACCCTCCATTCCCTTCTCATCCATATGCCTATCCAATTTATTCTTAAATGATACCAACGAACCTGCCGCCACCACTTCCACTGGAAGCTCATTCCACACCGCTACCACTCTCTGAGTAAAGAAGTTCCCCCTCATGTTACCCCTAAACTTCTGTCCCTTAATTCTGAAGTCATGTCCTCTGGTTTGAATCTTCCCTATTCTCAAAGGGAAAAGCTTGATCACATCAACTCTGATCAACTTGGTCCGAATGTAATAAGCGCACTTCAAGGGCACTGAGCATCAACGCTTTGTTTTATTCCGCCATTCCTTTATATCCCAACATGTGTCCTCCCAACACACACCTTCCAGTTGTGCACAGTTCATCTCTGGTAGCTGCCTATGTCCAGGGTGGACATTCCTCCCAGTCAGCGAAGCCAGGCACAAAATTCTGGAGTAACTCAGCGGGTCAGGCAGCACCTCGGGATAGACGTTGCGGGTCGAGACCCTTATAGAGTCATGGTCATACAATGTGGAAACAGGCCCTTCGGCCCAACTCTAGTTGCCCTCGGTGCCCTCGCTAGAATTTAGAAGGTTGAGGGGGGATCTTATAGAAACGCACAAAATTCTTAAAGGGTTGGACAGGCTAGATGCAGGAAGATTGATCCCGATGTTGGGCAAGTCCAGAACAAGGGGTCACAGTTTAAGGATAAGATGAGAAAAACATTTTTCACACAGAGAGTGGTGAATCTGTGGAATTCTCTGCCACAGAAGGTAGTTGAGGCCAGTTCATTGGCTATATTTAAGAGGGAGTTAGATGTGGCCCTTGTGGCTAAAGGGATCAGGGGGTATGGAGAGAAGGCAGGTACAGGATACTGAGTTGAATGATCAGCCATGATCATATTGAATGGCGGTGCAGGCTCGATGGGCCGAATGGCCTACTCCTGCACCTATTTTCTATGTTTCTATGTTTCTAACTTGCCCACACCGGCCAACATGTCCCAGCTACACTGGTCTCACCTGCCTGCATTTGGTCCATATCCCTCCAAACCTGTCCTATCCATGTGCCTGTCCAACTACCTCCTCTAGCAACTTGGTCCAAACACCCACCACCCTTTGTGTGAAAATGTTATCCCTCAGATTCATATAATCTTTTCCCCTTCATCTTGGACCTATGTCCTCTGGTCCTCGATTCCCACACTCTGGGCAAGAGACTCTGTGCATCTATCCTCTCATGATTTTGTATACCTGTATAAGATCTCCCCTCATCCTCCAAGGAATAGAGACCCAGCCTACTCAACCTCTCCCTATAGCTCACACCCTATAGTACTGGCAACATCATGGTAAATCTTCTCTGAAGTTGACCCTTTCAAGCTTGACAATATCTTTCCTATAACATGGTGCCCAGAACTGAACACAATACTCTAAATGCAGTCTCACCAATGTCTTATACAACTGCAACATGACCTCCCAACTTCTATACCTCTACCCTTCTTCAGACTGATGGTCTGTCATCGTTGTAAACTAGTATCTGCGGTTGGTTCCTACACATTTTGTCTTCTCCTAGTCACCTCTTTGAACCTGCTCTCTAACATCTTGTAGTTTGGATCCTTGTCCCACCAGAGTCACTTGTCTCTGTTTGAAAGCTGGTGATGGTGATGAGCGGCAGGATCCATTGTGAAAATGATGCGATCTCTGTCCTGTTGTTTGTCTTCAAGATTAGTCATGGCCTGTGAACAATTCCCGTGGCAGCGTGACTTAATTGACTGAACATTTATCTTCTGCGTTTTTTGTGTAAATTAGTAACAGACCAGTCTGTCTGAATGAAAATCCTCCAGCTTTGAGTGGCAGGGAATGACAGAGCATGCTGCTTTCTCATTAGATGAATACTGCACTGCACACTGGTTCTTTGTTTCAGTATTATACTAGCAATGATAGCCCAGAGATTTTGGGAAGGCAACTCGTGTGACAGGTGAACAGATCACGATAGGGGTTGATCAGCAAAGCCTGAGGTTGTTGAATTGAATTGAATTGAATACCTTTATTGTCATTCAGACCTTACGGTCTGAACGAAATTTCGTGCCTGCAGTCATACATACAATCATACAATAATAAACAACACTAAACACAAATTAACACCACCACAGTGTATCCTCCAAGCACCTCCTCACTGTGGTGGAGGCAAAAATCTTAGGGTTACTGTCTCTTCCCTCCTCTTCTCCCTCTGCGCTGAGGCGATTCCCCACCGGGCGATGGCACAACAGTCCCGCGGCTCACCGAACCCCGCAAATGGGCCGGTTCAAACACCGCGGCCTGGGGGTGGTCGAAGCTGCCGCCCTCCAGTCCAGCACACGCAGCCGCTGGCCCGCGGCTCAACCCCGGACTCAGGTCACCGCCGCCAGAACGCCGTCCCAGCCACCGGAGCACCGTTTCACGTGAGTACCGTTCTCCCTCGGGCTGGGCCACTCCGACGGGAGTACCGTTCCACCCTCGGGCTGGGCCACTCCGACGGGAGTGCCGTTCTCCCTCGGGCTGGGCCACTCCGACGGGAGTGCCGCTCCACCCTCGGGCTGGGCCACTCCGACGTGAGTACCGTTCTCCCTCGGGCTGGGCCACTCCGACGGGAGTGCCGCTCCACCCTCGGGCTGGGCCACTCCGACGTGAGTACCGTTCTCCCTCGGGCTGGGCCACTCCGACGGGAGTGCCGTTCCTCCCTCGGGCTGGGCCACTCCGACGGGCCACAGCCCCTCACGGGAAAGTCTCTCAGCCCCTCGCCAGGCCGCTCTCACGAGAGCGCAGTTCCAGCCCCGGGCTGGGCCACCCTCACGGGAGCTCAGGGCGAGTCCTGACAGGCTGCCTCCAGAGTCCCGAGGTCGCCAGCTCCGCCATTAGGCCTCAGCGTAGACGGAGGCCTAATGGCGGTGGTGGCCTAATGGCGGTTGTGATGTGATGTCGGTGGTACTGAGAAAGCTAAATTTGCATGCGTTCAGAAACTTCACCTGAACGTACTTGATATCACACACGTCATTATATCATATTATGATAAACACATCGTAAAATCATAAATCTTCCCCCAGGCAGGTGGAAGCAGCTCAGCAAATCGGACAGTATCTCTGGAGAACATGGATAGGTGGCATTTCAGACCGGGATCCTTCTTCAGAATGATTATGCTGGTGGGGTGATGGAGGGGAAGGGGGGAGCGGGGGGGAGGGGGGGGAGGGGCGGTAAGGGTGGGGGGGAGGTGCCAAAGTTCGTTCATCAATGATAGGTGTGAAATTAGGCCATTTGGCCCATCAAGTCTACTCCGTCATTCATTCATAGCTGATCTATCTTTCCCTCTCAACCCCATTCTACTGCCTTCTCCCCATAACCCAACACCCATGCTAATCAAGAATCTATCTATCTCTACCTCAAAAATATCCATTGACTTGGCCTCCACAGCCTTCTGTGGCAAAGAATTCCACAGATTCACCACCCTCTGACTAAAGAAATTCCTCCTCATCTCCTTCCTAAAGGCACGTCCTTTAATGTACTTGGTTCCTAGACTCTCCCACTCATGAAAACATCCTCTCCACCCACTCTATCCAGGCCTTTCACCATTCGGTAAGTTTCAATGAAGTACCCACTCATCCTTCTAAACCCCAGGTGCATTCTGACAAATGCCTTATAAAGCCTTAGCATTATATCCCTGTTTCTATATTCTAATCCTCTCGAAATAAATGATTGGATAAAGGCAAGACATGAATTGACACAAAGTGTGACAGAAGATGTATGAACAGTGAAGCCAGAGGACATAATGCAGGTGGAAGGAGACATGGGGAGGGGGGAGGGGAGAATTTTTTTATTTTTTTTGTAAACCAGCATCTGCTGTGTCTCCATAAATTCATAAATTATTGCTGTAATTCCCGAGAGTCTAGATTTTATTAATGGCACGATGAGTAGAATATTGTACAATTTTTGATAAGCAAAACTCACCCATCGGAAGAAGGGTCCCCACCTCATATGTCAGGTATCCATGCCCTGCAGAGATGCTACCCCCGCACACTAACGCTATCCTGCACGCCAGGGACAATTTACAATTTTCTTTCCCGATGCCAATTAACCTACAAACCTGTGCGTCTTTGGAGTGTTGGAGGAAACTGGAGCACCCGGAGAAAACCCACGCAGGTCACGGGGAGAACGTACAAACTCCGCACAGACAGCACTGGTAGTCAGGATCGCACCCGGGTCTCTGGCGCTGTAAGGCAGCAACTGCGCCACTGTGCCGCTCAGTCACACGCTGAGTTACTCCAGCTCTTTTTTTTGGTAAGCCTGCACCAGCAGTTCCTTGTGTCTTCACCTACTGTGTCCGTTGGTTTCTTTAGATAGCTGGAATAAATGAGTAAAGGGCCTGTCCAACGAGCATGCGACTGCATGCGGCAAGCGCGACCAAACCGGAAGCGGGGGCCGCGCGGAGGTCGAGTGATCCCGTACGAGTTGACGTGAAGTTCGAGCGAAGTCCGCGGGAAGTTTGCGCTAGGCGTACGCGGTCAAGACGCTGCGTACGGCGTCAAGACGCTGCACGCGCCCGTCGAGGCAGTGCTTACGGCCTCAATGCGGCTGCGGGCCGGCAGGCCGTTGCCGCGCGGAATTTTTGTACCAGTGTCAGTTTTTCGGAGCCCCGCGCGATGTCGGGACCAGCTCCGCACAACTCCATACGGCTCCAGCGATCGAAGTGGGACCGGCCCCGCGAGGCCGTACGGCTCAAGCGACCACGTTAGGTCGCGCTTGCCGCATGCGGTCGCATGCACGTGGGACAGGCCCTTAAGATTTTGCGTGACGAATTACAATGGAATAAATATTTTCACTGCCATCATTTTGAGATGCACAAGTGTACTGCACTGTTTGTGCTCTAATTAAGCATTACTAATGCTGCTCTAGCAACAGGAGATCTGTTTATTCACTATAATGATGGTTATCTATCAAACTCCAATGTGCTGGTTTGAATGTTGCAGGAGTTTTATTATAAAGCTTTACATCATACATAAAGACATTGTTGGTCTTGCTGTATATCTTGCCTTTATTGCTTTGATTTTACGACAAACATGTCCTTGCAATTGCCCATGCTTCATCCCGATCCGAATCTTCAGGTTAAATATTGCTCCAGGAATCAGTTTCAAATTGTGTGTATGTGCAACTTTTTAAGGAGCTTCTTTCAAACTTAACCCCCTCTTTCCCACACCAGTTCCCTTCCACTTATATGTGTAGGAAGGAACTGCAGATGCTGGTTCACACCGAAGATGAACACAAAATGCTGGAGTAACTCAGCGGGTCAGGCAACACCGCTTGAGGAAAGGAATAGTTGATGTTTCGTGGTTGAGACCCTTCGACCTACATTGTATATCCTCTCCTCTGGCTTCACATTTCACCCTTCTTCTCTCCTTGTCTGATACCTTCTTGTCTTCTTTTCATCTCAAGCCTTTGTCTACCCATCTGCCATACAATACCTGCTCCCCCCCCCCCCACCCCCTCTTCCCTCACCTGTATCTACTTGTCTTTTACCAAGCTTTGAAGGTAGACAATACTGCTGGAGAAACTCAGCGGGTGCGGCAGCATCTATGGAGCGAAGGAAATAGGCAACGTTTCGGGCCGAAATCCTTCTTCAGACAGATTTTGTCCTGCCCCCACTTGTATTCTAGTTTTCCTCCCCTAACTCCCATCTGCAATCTGTCTGAAGAAGGGTCCAGACTGGAAACATCACCAATGTATGACATTCAGAGATGCTGCCTGACCCATTGGGTTACTCCAGCACTCATGTGGTTTTTTTTCACTGTAAACCAGCATCTGCAGTTCTTTTTTGTGTCTCCGTCTTCCTTCTAATCAGCATTGTTACATTGCTTATCAGAAAATAAAGAGCCTTATTTTCATTTGTCGCACGCCATCTTCCATTGCTTGTATACTATGCGTTTTATTTCCCTTGGGATATGAACAGCATTGACCCCCCGGTATCTAGTTGCGTCGAAGATATTGAGGATTCAATATTAAACTGGAACGACACATAACTTGGATAAACTTTTACGATTATCAAACAGTGTGATTTAGTTTAGTTTAATTTAGAGGCACAGCTTGGAAATAGGCCCTTCGGCCCATCCGAGTCCAGGCCGACCAGCGATCCCCGCACACTAACATTATCCTACACACACACGAGGGAGAATTTACAATTTTACCAAGCCAATTGGCCTACAAGCCAGTAAGTCTTTGGAGTGTGGGAGGAAACGGAGCAGCTGGAGAAAACCTACACGGGTCACGGGGAGAGCGCACAAACTCCATACAGGCAGCATCCTTAGTCAGGATCGAACCCATATCTCTGGCGCTGTAAGGCAGCAACTCATATGCCACTGTGTCAGAATTCATCATTATTATATTGACTTCATTCTGTAATTTCCTAGAGCTACTGATTGCAAAGTCACAGCTTGCTAGAAAATATTTGCAATAGGCTCCCAATCATTTGATTATTGATTTCACATTATATCCATTAATGTGATGTATCTGATGTATCTGAATTGTACCTCAGTACTTTCCTTATCTACCAAGACACTGGAAATATTCAGTGATGAAACTAACATCCAAAGGTAGTTAATTCCACTTGATCAGAAACCTAGTTTTAATTATATTAATTGGGGTTAACATTATTTTTTTCTTCCCACAACTCTGTGGAATTCTCTGGTGGAGGCCGGTTCTCTGGATACTTTCAAGAGAGAGCTAGATACGGCTCTTAAAGTTAGAGGAGTCAGGGGATATGGGGAGAAGGCAGGAACGGGGTATTGATTGGGGACGATCAGCCATGATCACATTGAATGGCGGTGCTGGCTCGAAGGGCCGAATGGCCTCCTCCTGCACCTATTGTCTATTGTCTATTGTACAGTGTTTGTACATTCTCCCTGTGACCCATGTGGTTTTTCTCCAGGATTTTCGATTTCCTCCCACACTCCTAAGACGTACAGGTTTGTAGGTTAATGTGTTTAAGAAGGAACTACAGATGCTGGAAATCAAAGGTACACAAAAATGCTGGAGAAACTCAGCGGGTGCAGCAGCATCTATGGAGCGAAGGAAATAGGCAACGTTTCGGGCCGAAACCCAAAGGAAATAGGCAACGTTTCGGGTCGAAACCCTTCAAGGGTTTCGGCCCGAAACGTTGCCTATTTCCTTCGCTCCATAGATGCTGCTGCACCCGCTGAGTTTCTCCAGCATTTTTGTGTACCTTTGTAGGTTAATTTGCTTGGTATAAATGTAAATTGTCCCTAGTGTGTGCAGGATAGTGTGCGTGTGCAGGGGTCACTGGTCGGTGCGGACTTAGTGGGCCGAAGGACCTGTTTCCATGCTGTATCTAAACTAAAACTAAACTAAAGACCTTTGAGGACTGGTGGCAATGGTATGTCATTGTGTCTCTCTATGAACATGGCCATGGTAAGTTATATCAGCGTAATATCAGCATAAATCTGTCAGAAAATCTTCAACATATTAAGTCAATGCCAGGAATAATTTGCTGGAAGGCTTTGACTTGTTATTATAAGGTTGTTGTAAGTCAATGAACAACAGGTCAGATGAACCACCACAATACATTTCAAACTTGTGAGATAACAAATAGTTTTGTGAGCTGCAGAATATCCACATGTTAAAGATACAAAGAACTGCAGATGCTGGTAGACAAAAATGCTGGAAAAACTCAGCGGGTGAGGCAGCATCCATGGAGCGAAGGAAATAGGCGACGTTTCGGGTCTCGACCTTTCTTCAGATTGATGTGGGGGTGGGGGGGGGGGGCAGAAAGAAGAAAGGAAGAGGCGGAGAGTGGGCTGTAGGAGAGCTGGGAAGGGGAGGGGATGGAGAAAGCAAGGACTACCTGAAATTGGAGAATTCAATGTTCATACCACTGGGGTGCAAACTGCCCAAGCGAAATATGAGGTGCTGCTCCTCCAATTTACGGTGGGCCTCACTCTGGCCGTGGAGGAGGCCCAGGACAGAAAGGTCGGATTCGGAATTGGAGGGGGAGTTGAAGTGCTGAGCCACCGGGAGATCAGGTTGGTTGTTGCGAACCGAGCGGAGGTATTGAGCGAAGCGATCGCCAAGCCTACACTTGGTCTCACCGATGTAGAGCAGCTGACACCTAGAGCAGCGGATGCAATAAATGAGGTTTGAGGAGGTGCAGGTGAACCTCTGCCTCACCTGAAAAAATCTAGGTGTCAGCTGCTCTACATTGGTGAGCAAGCATAGGCCATTTAGAACGGAGGTGAGGAAAAGCCTATTTACCCAGAGTTGTGAGTCTATGGAATTCTCTGCCTCAGAAGGCGGTGGTGGCCAATTCTCTGGATGCTTTCAAGAGAGAGTTAGATAGAGCTCTTAAAGATAGTGGAGTCAAGGGATATGGGGAGAAGGCAGGAACGGGGCACTGATTGTGGATGTGTTCAAGAAGGAACTGCAGATGCTGGAAGATCGAAGGTACACAAAATTGCTGGAGAAACTCAGCGGGTGCGGCAGCATCTATGGAGCGAAGGAAATAGGCGACGTTTCGGGCCGAAACCCTTCTTCAGATTGTGGATGATCAGCCATGATCACAGTGAATGGTGGTGCTGGCTCGAAGGGCCAAATGGCCTACTCCTGCACCTATTGTGTATTGTCTATTGTATCATATCGTACCCATGGTCAGGATTGAACCCGGGTCTCTGGCACTGTAAGGCAGCAACTCTTATGAGATCTGAGGAGATCTTTCACCCTTGCATTCAGCTTCATCTCCCTTCATGACGTGTCCCACTGAACAGAAGACTCTTAATGCCTCACCTTAATCTACCTTAAAGAGTAAAATATTCATACAGGCATTGAGCATTCATCAAAATGATGTGCTGCCCATAAACCATGCAGTGAAACAACTGTGTGTACAGACATCGGAATCACACCTGCATAAGCGTGCGTAATACCAGACAAATGACATAACTCAAAATAAACTTAGCTGCCCAATATTTTCACCAAGTGATCTCGAGCTATCAACAAACCACAGCCACTTAAACAACACATGTTTGAGAGTCACACTAGAAAAGATATTACTTTTCTAGCTGAAAGGTTTTTGATGACACTATCCACTGAGGTCTTGCACATTTAAGGATAGGAATAAATCACTCAGCATCTTAAGTCTATTGATAGACACATAAAACTGGAATGACTCAGCGAGTCAGGCAGCATCTCTGAAGGAAAGGAATAGGAGACGTTTCGGGTGTATAAACCTCTTCAGACTGAGAGGCAGGAGAAAGGGAAACGAGAGAATATAGATGGTGATGTAGATTAATGAATGAAAGATATGGAAAAAAGTAACTGATAAAGGAAAGAGCTGTGGGCTAGGTGCAAATGAGTTACAGACAACGAGACTTGACAAGATGACTTCCGCAGAGTTACTCCAGCTTTTTGTGTCTATCTTCGGTTTAAACCAGCATCTGCAGTTCCTTCCGACATCTTAAGCCTGTTGTTCTTCCATACCATCATGGCTGTTTTGTATCCTAACTCCATCCATCTGCCTTGGCTCAATGTCCCTTCCTGTACGCTTGGATAACGAAAATCCATTCCTCAGGTTTGTGGTTATTGATTAAACTATCATACACTGCTTTTTGTGGGGGAGGAAGGAATTGACACTTCAACACGTCTTTATGTGAAGGTTCCTAGTTTCTTTACAAAGTGACACGACTATGATGTTAACGCCTTGCTTCTTTATTCTAGACTCCCTCATCACCCAAACATGTTTCTCAGTATCTGGTTTAACAATCTACTCTAAATTGCTAAAAATCATAATTACATCATCATAAGCCTGGTCTGTCTAATATTTTTTAGTTTCTCAATAGTTTCTCTTGCACCATTCTGCTGTTCTGCATCCATCATTGTGTTTATTGTTGTATTTGTCATTGATGTATGGATACTAATTGGAGTCATAGAGCCATACAGCATGGACACAGGCCCTTTGGCCCAGCCTGCCCTCGCTGACCAACATGCCGCATCTACACTGGTCTCACCTGCCTGCGTTTGGCCCCATACTACTTAAAACCAATCCTATCCATGTACCCGTCCAAATGTCTGTTAAATGTTATGATCATACCTGCCTCAACCAACTCCTCCGGCAGCTCGTTCCATACACCCACCACACATTGTGTAAAAAAATAAAGTGATCCCTCAGGTCCCTGTTAAATATTTCCCCCCTCACTTTAAACATGCTGCCGCTTCACTCAGTTCTTAGGACCTGGATTTCCGAACCAGACCGTGATGTATCCAGCCAATATGTTGTCCACCTTGTAGGTGCATCAAACTTCTTGTAGAGGTTTGATGCCGTTTCAGAGGCATGCCATATCTCCTCAAGCTTCTGAGGACATAGAAGCATGGGTGATCTTTCTCTGGGATTGTACCAATGTACCAGGTCCAGGGCAGATCATCAGAGATGTGTACACCCAGGAAATTTTGAAGACTCTCCACTGCCGCCCCATCAGTGAAGTCAGGCGCATGATCCTTCAGCTTTCCCTTCCTGAAGCCAACAGTCAGCTCTTTGGACTTGCTAACATTAACAGCAAGATTGTTGTTCTGGTACCACTCAACCAGATTATCAATCTTCGTCCTGTGTTCCGAATTAGTTTAGATAGTTTAGAAATACAGCGCGGAAACAGGCCCTTCGGCCCATCCAGTCTGCACCGACCGGTGATCCCCGCACATTAACACTGTCCTACACACCCTAGGGACAATTTTACATTTTACACTTATACCAAGCCAATTAACCTATACGTCTTTGGAGTGTGGGAGGATCTCGGAGAAAACCCGTGGAGAACGTGCAAACTCCGTACAGACAGCACCCATAGTCAGGATCGAACCAGTGTCTCTGGGGCTGTTAGGCAGCAACTCTACCGCTGCACCACCGTGCCGCTCTTACCATTGTCATTGCATATTATTCGTCCAATGATGGTGGTATCGCCAGTGAATTTATAGGTTGTTATGGCAGTGACTGCATCCCTCCATTGATGCTTTTATTGTTACATATGCCAAACGTACAGTGAAATTATTTTCTTACAAACGGGCCAGGAGAATATTGCCATACCCAAGATCATCGCCCATCAACAAAGTCATAAGGCCATAAGCTCATGTGATAGGAGTAGAATCAGGCCATTTGGCCTATCAAGTCTCCTCCGCCATTCAATCATAAGGTCATAAGGTCAGAAGTGGAAAAGCTTTTCCCACTGAGAGTAGGGAAGTTTCAAACAAGGGGACATGACTTGAGAATTAAGGGACTGAAGTTTAGGGGTAACATGAGGGGGAACTTCTTTACTCAGAGAGTGGTAGCTGTGTGGAATGAGCTTCCAGGGAAGGTGGTGGAGGCAGGTTCGTTTTTATCATTTAAAAATAAATTGGATAGTTATATGGATGGGAAAGGAATGGAGGGTTATGGTCTGAGCGCAGGTATATGGGACTAGGGGAGATTATGTGTTCGGCACGGACTAGAGGGGTCGAGATGGCCTGTTTCCGTGCTGTAATTGTTATATGGTTATATGGTTATAAGTGATGGGAGTAGAATTAGGCCATTCGGCCCGTCAAGTCTACTCCGCCATTAAATCATGGCTGATCTATCTCTCCCTCCTAACCCCATTCTCCTCATAAATTCTGATCTGAATCTATCTATCTCTGCCTTAAAAATATCCACTGACCTGGCCTCCACAGCCTTCTGTGGCAAAGAATTCCACAGATTCGCCACCCTCTTACTAAAGAAATGTCCCCTCATCTCCTTCCTAACAGAACGTCCTTCAATTCTGAACGAGTGTACGGGTGGTTGGTGGTTGACGTGGATTCGGCGGGCTGAAGGGCCTGTTCCCACGCTGTTTTCTCTAATCTAAACTAAACTAAAGAAACTTTTCTCCTTCACTCCCTTCCCACCTCCTGGAGATTTACCAGAGCACAAGGAATCACAGATGCGGCATCTTGAGTTGTCATGGGTTTAATGAACACTTATTGATTGTTTCCCACTGTGTAACTCCACATGTATCACCTGCTGTTCAGAGTATCTTCCAAACCCTGATTAATGCTCCAACAGTTAACTGATCTAATTAAAATTGGCAAAAAGGAAAATAATGTAATTCACGTCTATTGTCCTGTTGGCAGAGTATTCACTGTAATTAACTGCATAATAATGGTGGGAGTTTCAGGCTGGGTGCAGTTTAGAAATTTAAGCAGTAAGCTAATGGGATTTCTGTCATCTCTGCAAATGCATTCATAAATAGCTCATGGAAATAGTCTAGTTCAGCTTTTCATTATTAAAGACTGTCACTACTAATGCTGCACAGTATATGAAGGGGCATTGAGTTTGTTTACTTAGTGTAGCATCCTGAATAAACTCCTAATAATTTTATACTGTTAAGTTATGCTTCCTTACTAGAGTAACAGAATCTTCATCCAAAAAAATATGCTGGAGTAACTCAGCGGGTCAGGCAGCAGTAGCAGATAAGAAGGAACTTCTTCAGTCAGAGGTTGGTGAATCTGTGGAATTCATTGCCACAGACGGCTGTGGAGGCCAAGTCAATTTAAGGTGGAGATCGGCAGATTCTTGATTAGTACGGGTGTCGGGGGTTACGGGGAGAAGGCAGGGGAATTGTGTTGAAAGGGAAAGATAAATCGGCCACAATTGAATGACGGAGTAGACTTGATGGTCGAATGATCTAATTCTGCTCCTAGAACATATAAACATGGATTTATGGAGAACATGGATCGGTGAAGCTTTGGGTGTTGACCCTTCTTCAGACTGGAGAAGTTTGAATCAGAAAAAGGCTCCCAACTCTCCATGTCTGAAGAAGTGTCCTGACCTGAAATGTCTGCGTCGGATAAAGGGACCTGACCTGAAAAGTCACCTATCTATCCATATTCTCTAGAGATGCTGCCTGACCCACTGAGTTACTCCAGCACTTGGTGCCTTTTCTTGTTAACCAGCACCTGTGGGCGGCACGACCGACGTCGCAGCGGCCTCTGCAGTCTGTCTGTCTGTCTGTCTTTTTTTTTTTTTTTTTTTGTCCCGTTGAGGGTATAGTTTGTAGTGGTTTTTTTAATGTTTATGTGTGGGGGTCGGGGGGGGGGGGGGGGGGGGGGGGGAAACTTTTAAGTCTCTTCCATGTACGGGGACCCGACCTTTTCCCTGTCGAGTCTCCGTTGTCGTTGGGGCCTAGCACCGTGGGGCGGCATCCAACCGGAACGACCTGGGGGCTCAAGTCACGGAGCTGGCGGAGCTGCGGACCAACCATCGTGGAGCTGGCCAGCTTCGGAGCGTGGAGAGCTGCGGTGGCGCGCGGCTGCGACCCGACTCCGGTGGATGGAGCTCGCGGGTCCCCGGTGTGAGACTGCTTCACGGAGCACCGGCAACGGCAACTTCTCCCGCCCGAATTGCAGGGTTGAAAGTGACCTGGAGCGGGGCCTTACATCGCCCGGCGCGGCTTAAACGGCCGCGGGACTTGCTGACGCCCGCCGGGGGCTCCAACATCAAGACCCGGAGCAGGGCCTTACATCGCCCAGCGCGGCTTTAAATGGCCGCAGGACTTGCTAGCGCCCGCCGGGGGCTTTGACTTTGACTTTGACATGGGGAGAAGAATGGAGAGCAGTGGAGAGACAAGACTTTGCCTTCTATCACAGTGAGGAGGAGATTCACTGTGATGGATGTTTGTGTAAATTGTGTTGATGTGTGTCTTGGTTCTTTTCTTGTATGACTGCAGAAACCAAATTTAGTTTGAACCTCGTGTCAGGTTCAAATGACAAATAAACGGTATTGTATTGTATTGTAGTTCCTTGTGTGACGTGTCTCCAGAATCTTCATCCACTTTAGACTTTAGAGATACAGTGTGGAAACAGGCCCTATGGCCCTCCAGGTCCGATCAGCGATCACCGTTTGCATTAACACCAGGAGCAATTTGCAATTTTGCCAAAGCCAATTAACCTACAAACTTGTACGTCTTTGGAATGTGGGAGGAAACCGGAGCACCCGGAGTAAATCCATGTGGTCACCGGGAGAACGTGCAAACTCTGTACAGTCACCACCCGTAGTCTGGATCAAACCTGTGTCACTGGTGCCGTAAGGCAGCAACTCAACCACTGCGCCAGCATGCCACCACTTTTGTTACTTACAAGACAAGGTTGAGCAGGATAAATGAATTGGAGTTAGTAACATGTTGTGCATCAGATTTACTCCCAATGGACACCCACATTCTACCTTAAACTAGTCGCCTTTGTTTTATTGCGTTAGTAACTTCTTTGAAAGTTGATGCAGTGCGCTCATTCAGTACTAGTATAAACAATCCATATAAAAACACAACACCAATTGTGCTTCAGCATATGGTAGATGTATACTTTGGAAATTGCAAAGGCATTTAGAAACAGCAAAATGGGAAGACGGAAGTGGAATATCAGCATCAATATAACCGAGATCACCAGGAACCAGCTTTAGGAATTGTGTAGGAAGGAACTACAGATGCTGGTTTAAACCAAAGATAGACACAAAAAACTCAGCAGGTCTGACAGCATCTCTGGAGAAAAGGAATAGGTGAAGTTTCAGGTCGGGACTCTTCTTCTGACTGAGAGTCAGGGTAAAGGGAAAGGAGAGATATAGACGGTGATACAGAGAGATATGGAACAGGAGGCAGTGGAGGCCAATTCACTGGGTGTTTTCAAGAGAGAGTTAGATTTAGCTCTTAGGGATAACGGAATCAAAGTATACGGAGGAAAAGCAGGAACGGGGTACTGATTTTGGATGATAATAATAATAATAATAAATTTTATTTATGGGTGCCTTTCAAGAGTCTCAAGAACACCTTACAAAAATTTAACAGGTAGAGGAAAAACATGTAAGGGGAATGAAATAAATAGTAGAGACATGACTAGTACACAAAGTAAAGACAGAATTCAATTCAAAACACAATATGAGGCAATTAATGCACAGATGAAAAAGGGAGGGGGACGTGGGGCTAAGGATAGGCAGAGGCGAAGAGATCAGCAATGATCATATTGAATGGCGGTGCAGGCTCGAAGGGCAGAATGGCCAACTCCTGCACCTATTTTCTATGTTTCTAAAGGAATGAAAGATATGTAAAAAAGTTACAAAGATAAAGGAAACAGGCCTTTGTTAGCAGTGATCTAGGTGAAAATGAGTCACAGACAATGAGACTCAACAGGACGACTTTGAAACTAGCATAATGACTTGGGTGTGGGAAGGACAAGTTTCCTATAGGAATTGATTCATTAACAGTAGCAGTAAGCTGTGCACAGGCCTTGAACCTGATGAGACGCAGGAGGAGCCCGGCCAGGACTCACCCCACAGAGCCCAGTCCCTCCACGCACCAGAGTCTCCCAACCCCTGCAGAGTAGTTACTAAGATGGCTGATCCGTGCTGCTGGGACGCAAGTCGGGGTCACCTGGGCGAGGGGGTCTGACGTTGTGAGACCCAGAACACCCGATGACCCCAGGTCACATCACTAAGTATGCGTCCCAGCGCCTCTAGAAGATAATACACAATAGACAATAGGTGCAGGAGTAGGCCATTTGGCCTTTCGAGCCAGCACCGCCATTCAATGTGATCATGGCTGATCATCCCCAATCAGTACCCCGTTCCTGACGTCTCCCCATATCCCCTGACTCCGCTATTTTTAAGAGCCCTATCCAGCTCTCTCTTGGAAGCATCCAGAGAACCTGCCTCCACCGCCCTCTGAGGCAAAGAATTCCACAGACTCATCACTCTCTGTGAGAAAAAGTGTTTCCTCATCTCCGTTCTGAATGGCTTACTCCTTATTCTTAAACTGTGGCCCCTGGTTCTGGAGTCCCCCAACATCGGGAACATGTTTCCTGCCTCTAGTGTGTCCAAGCCCTTAACAATCTTATATGTTTCAATGAGATACCCTCTCATCCTTCTAAACTCCAGAGTGTACAAGCCCAGCTGCTCCATTCTCTCAGCATATGACAGTCCTGCCATCCCGGGAATTAAAGATGTATATGTTTCACACATAAGATATTTGTTGGTCTGTTGCATCCTCTGTCTCCGGGATCATTTTCAAATTGCATCGGTTTCTACGATGAATTTTCTGCATATAGTACGAGACATGTTCTGCAATGTTTGTTAGGCTCGAACTTGTAAACGGCAAAGACAGCACATTTTCCACTTCTGTGGCGAGTGCTGTCTATTAGATCTGCTGGCAGGATGCTGTTTGTGTGTTTTAGCGCTAAGTAATCGAATCAAGCCTTCTATTTTGACCGCCTAGCATTATTTATGGCACCAGCGTGGGGCCAGTTTGGAAGCAGGCAATCTGAGTCAGGCTTGGATTCCACTCCAGGGACTTAAGCAGAAAATCTAGGCCAACGCTGCAACGTAGGAATGGAATAATGTCGGAAGAGACATTTCTGAAGGAAAGTTGCACTTGTCTGCTGAAATCTCTCCGCTATAATTATGAAAAAGATCAAAATTTTCCTTTCTTTTCACTTTGAACAAATAAAACAGATGTGAATTAAATGGCCATACATTTTAAATTTGTACTTTGCAAATTAATTGATCAAATTAAATTAGGCCGTGGTTTTAATTTAGTTTAGTTTAGTTTAGAGATACAGCCTGGAAACAGGCCCTTCGGCCCACGAGTCCGTGCCAGCCACCTATTTAAGTTTAAGTTAAGTTTAACCCTAGCTATGGCTTCCAAGCAAGGTCGAAGTGACAGTCATGAAGTCAAGCATAAGCACATTTAATTTACATGTAATAGCTGTTTTATTTAAGTTTCTAGCACGTAGTGCTTTAGAGACACGGGAGAGGGATAATGAATGGGTCAGAGGTGTACTCTTACATCATTATTACGTGAGCTTTCATTTCACTGTACATCTTGTATGTGTATGTGACAAATAAAGTTGACTTGACTCTGGCAAAAATGGATAATCTGGCAAAGCTCTGGAAATAAGGGTGCCAGAAAATCAGTGGTGGGCCTGTAGATTTGTTTAAATCAAGACATCATTTAAAGATTCAATTCCACGTGACATTATGGGAAGATTGCTACTTTTTTCTTACGCCCGCATAACTAAGAAATCATTAATCTTTGACCTGACTATATCATTTCTTCACCTCTCCATCTATCTCAAATAACATTGATGTACTTCATATTGGACTGGCAGACATAATCCTCAAAGCACAACTTGCTTGCAATACAGAGAGTCATACATCGTGGAAACGGGCCCTTCAGTCCAACATGTCCCATCTTCACCAGTCCCACCTGCCTGTTTTTGGCCCATATCCCCCTAAACCTGTCCTATCCAAGTACAGTACATGTCTAAATTGTACTTTTCTGTACAAATGCCTCCCTTTTCATCTGTGCATTAATTGCCTCATATTGTGTTTTGAATTTAATTCTGTCTTTACTTTGTGTACTAGTCATGTCTCTACTATTTATTTCATTCCCCTTACATGTTTTTCCTCTACCTGCTAAATTTTTGTAAGGTGTCCTTGAGACTCTTGAAAGGCGCCCATAAATAAAATGTATTATTATTATTATTAAATGTTTATTAAATGTCACAATACTACTTGCCTCAACTACCTCCTCTGGCAGCTCAATCCATATACCCAACACCCTTTGTGTAAAAAAGTTACCCCTCAGGTTCCTATCAAATCTTTCACCCCTCATCTTAAACCTATGTCCTGTGTCTTTATTATCATCCAGTTTACCCAAATGCACAAGATCAAATTGACCCCCTAGGAAGGAGACTGTAAACATTGAACGCAGCAGTAGAGTTGCTGCCTTACAGTACCAGAGACCCGGGCTCGATCCTGACTACAGGAGCTTGTCTGTTCGGAGTTTGTACGTTTTCCCCGTGACCTGTGTGGGCTTATCTCTGGGTGCTCTGGTTTCCTCCCACACTCCAAAGACATACAGATTTGTAGGTTAATTGGCTTGATATGAATGTAAAATTGTCCCAAGTGTGTGTAGGATAGTATTAGTGTGCAGGGACCGCTGGTCGCCGTTGACTCGGTGGGCCGAATGGCCTGTTTCTGCGCTCTATCTCTTAACTAAACTAAACTAAACTAATATATAGGTAGACAAAAATGCTGGAGAAACTCAGCGGGTGAGGCAGCATCTATGGAGCGAAGGAAATAGGCAACGTTTCGGGCTGAAACCCTTTGGGTTTCAGCCCGAAACGTTGCCTATTTCCTTCGCTCCATAGATGCTGCCTCACCCGCTGAGTTTCTCCAGCATTTTGTCTACCTTCGATTTTCTAGCATCTGCAGTTCCTTCTTAAACTAATATAGATTAGGATTCCCACATTTCCAAAATAAAAGCATAATTTAAATGCTTAAAGCCCTGTCCCACGGTACTAGTTCATTCCAAGAGCTCTCCCGAGTTTGCCTTGATTCGAACTCGGAGATTTACGTTAATGGCCGCTCGTCGGTACTCGGGGCTCTCGAGGACGTTTTTCAACATGTTGAAAAATTTTAACGAGGCTTCCCGTGCTTACCTGCCGTTAGCGAGTCTTCCCGAGTACCTGCCGTTAGCGTTACGAGCCGCTAAGAGACGTCCCCGAGCTCCGACGTACCCGCTAAGTTCATTTTCCGTGCTTACCACGAGTTTGAGTTTTTAAAATCTCGGGAGAGCTCTTGGAATGAACTCGTACCGTGGGACAGGGCTATTAGATTAGCCCTGGCAGTGTGGTGTGGCGTTGATAACTGAACATTGTGATAAGTCTTTCAATTTTCCCCCAGGAAGTCTCTTTCTACACAGTTTAAAAAAAAAAATGTTGATGCATCCTCGGACCTGTGTGTGATCTTTCAACTCTATCAGAGCTCCAATTTATACTGAAGCTGTGGCATGACATTATTTACACTGTAAATGCAAATGAGCGGCACTGCATTTGATCTCCTGGCTGTAAACGTTGACATTATTGGCACCATTAGATCGGTGCACTGGTGAAGCAATTTGCTACGGGGCTGAACCTCTCGCAAGGCTGTTTTTTCCTGATTCAAGATGAGAAGGATTTCAATTGGAACAGCCCGAAGGCTTTGCTTGGCATTTATTTTAATTTTTTGTGTTGAATTCGAATGCGGAATTTGTTTATCAAACTGACAGCAAATGTGCGTTTTTACAAAATTAAAACCTCGTGCAGGCATCGTTGAAGATCGCAGTGAGCTGTGAGAATGCACAATTGCACCCCCTAACCTTTGGGGACGTTGAGCAGAATCTCTCAGATATCACTTGTGGTTTGCAGCCACAGATGTTACAGATGTAGGGGCCATGTGCCAACCACGGATGTGTGCAATGGAGGACAAATAGCTTCAGGAAAACTGCAACAGGAATATTAACAGCCAGCACGACACTTGGACTTTCACAGTTCTGAAAGGCCACGTCTGAAGTATCCATTTCAGGTGACCTCAACCTGTACTGGAAACTCTAGGTGCAAACATTGCAAAGCCAGCAGGGATGGAAGGCTGACCTTCCACTGGCCTCCTCCACTGGCAGAGTGAGACCAAGTACAAATTGGAGGAACAGCATCTCATATTTCCCTTGGGCAACTTACAACCCAGCGGCATGAATGCTGATTTCTCTAATTCCAAGTAACCCCTGCATTCCCTCTCTATCCGCGCCTCCCCCACCCCAGGTCGCCCAGCCAGTTCCACTGTTCACATCCCTCATCATCACCTCTTCCACAGCCAACAATGGACCATTGTGGGCTCCACCTTTCCTTGGTCGTCATTGCCGGCTCTGATATGTCCTGTACCTTTTCATACCTCTAGTTTCCCTCTCCCACCTGACTCTCAGTCTGAAGGAGGTTGAAATTAGTTAATTTAAAATCTCCGTAAATTAGACCTCGGGTGTAGGATAGAGCTGGTATATGGCCGATCATTGGTTGACACGGACTCGGTGGGCCGAAGGGCCTGTTTCCCCGTCGTATCTCTAAAGTCCTTAATGTCTAATCTGCTAAGTGGTTGGCGCAGACTCAGTGAGGCAGAAGGGCCTGTTTCCACGCTGGATCTCTGAACTAAACTGAAGCCAATTACTCTGCTTATGAAGATGGAACACATAGTTGCATTGAGAGTGTAGATGCTTGCGGTTCCCCAACGTGCAGCTGAACAAGAACATGCAGCAGTTATGGTTAATGAAGAAACATCTTTCCAGCCAGGGCAGGTTTAGAAATTATAGAATCTTTTCACTAGACACCTTCACTTGGTTGGGAGGAGGTTAAGGGGAAAATTTAGTTTAGTTTAGTTTTCTTTAGTATTAGTTTAAGTTTAGTTTAAGTTTAGATATATTTAGTTTAGTTTAGTTAGTTTTAGTTTAATTTAGTTTAGTTTAGTTTAGAGATACAGCTAGGAAACAGGCCCTTCGGCCCACCGAGTCCGCACCGACCAGCGATCCCCGCACACTAACATTACCCGACCCACACAAGACACAATTTTATATTTTACATTTATACCAAGCCAATTAACCTTCAAACCCGTGCGTCTTTGGAGGGTGAAAGGAATCCAAAGATCCTGGAGAAAACCCACGTGGTCACGGGGAGAACTCCGTACAGACAAGCACCCGTAGTCTTGATCGAACCCGGGTCTCTAGCGCTGTGAGGCAGCAACTCTAACGCTGCGCCACCATGCCGTTTACTTTGTCAATAGCAAGACTGCATCATAATTGATTAGCCGGAAATGGCCGGCTACCAGTTCCCAGCTCCTCGGCATCCTAGTTATATTGCTGTCACTCAGGCCCCATAACCTTTCGTGTGTCCGATGCAATCAGCCATTCTTCAATTGATTTTAGTCACAGGATATTGATACTGCATATGTGACATTAAGGTAAGCGACAGTGGCGCAGCGGTAGAGTTGCTGACTTACGGCGTCAGAGACCCGGGTTCAATCCTAACTACCTGTGCTGTCTGCCCGGAGTTAGTACGTTCTCCCCGTGGCCACGTGGGTTTTCTCCGGGTGCTCCAGTTTCCTCCCACACTCCAAAGACATGTGGGTTTGTAGGTTAATTGGCTTCAGTGGAATGTAAATTATCCCTAATGTGTGGGATAGGGTTATGGAGACCATGCTAGTCGGTTAATACTTCTAGGTTAATTGGCTTCTGTAAATTGTCCCTAGGGTGTAGGATAGAACTGATGTACGGGTGATTGTAGGCCAGCATGGACTGTGGGTCTGTTTCCACGCTGTTTCTCTCTAACTCTTTCTCTAACTCGGATTAATAAGAATGGAAAGAGAGGTGCAACAATCACAAAGAAAATCAGACCATGTTTGGAAGAGAACTGAATATTGGCAGCCATGTCAAATTAATCTCTATCATTGAAACTTGACCTTGGGACTTGCAATGTCTGATATGATAATCTGAAAAGTGTGTTTCTTTTTAATGCGCTCAGCTGAATAAACCACAAGGTCAGAAGTTGATGTGATATCATTAAAACTGGGTTGTCAACTACTTAAAAGAAATGTTTGTACTCCTCCATTGCCAGAGTGAGGCCCAGCGCAAATTGGAGGAACAGCACCTCATATTTTGCTTAGGTAGTTTACATCCCAGTGGTATGAACATAGACTTCTTTAACTTTAGATAGCCCTTGCTTTCTCCCTCCTTCCCCTCCCCCTTCCCAGCTCTCCCACAAAGCCTACTGTCTCCGCCTCTTCCTTTCTTTCCCACCCCCACCCCCCCCCCCGACATCAGTCTGAAGAAGGCTCAACCCGAAACGTTGCCTATTCCTTCTCTCTATAGATACTGCCTCACCCGCTGAGTTTCTTCAGCATTTTTTGTCTACCTCTGGATTTCTTTCAGCTTTTTTGCTTCTCTTTCGGTTTTGTTTGATTTTGCCACATAAAGCGGAGAAATGTAAGCATGCAGGGTAATTGTCAATCTAATTGTCAATCTGATTGTCAATCACTTGCCTATACATGTCATTCTTTCTATTGAATGTGACACAGATAATAGCTCCTACAAAAATCTGCCAGACATCCGAGTCGTACAGTAGATTCCTACAGGATGGAAACAGGCCTTCCTGTCCAATGTGCCCACGCTGACCAATATGCCCCAACTAGGAGATGACGTTTCTATAGTCAGAGGGTGGTGAATCTGTGGAATTCATCACCACAGCAAGGCTGTGTAGGCCAAGTCAATGGATATTTTTAATGCGGAGAGTGTCAGATTTTTGATTAAGTGTCTCGACCCGAAACGTCACCTATTCCTTCACTCCATAGATGCTGCCTCACCCGCTGAGTTTCTCCACCATTTTTGTCCACCTTTGATTTTTCCAGCATCTGCAGTTCTTTCTTAAACAGATTCTTGATTAGTAAAGGTGTCAGTGGTTATAGGGCGAAGGCAGGAGAATGGGGTTGTGGGGGAAAGATAGATCAGCCATGATTGGATGATCAGCCATGATCATATTGAATGGCAGTGCAGGCTCGAAGGGCCGAATGGTCTACTCCTGCACCTATTTTCTATGTTTCTATGATTCTATGATTGAATGCCGGGGTAGATTTGATGGGCTGAACGGCCTAATTCGGCTCCTAGAACATTATGAACATGAACTACACTGGTCCCACCTGCCTGAGTTTGACCCATTTCACTTAGTACACATGCTAATGCTAATCCAATACCAATACCAGTGGGTTGATTTTGAAATGTTCTCTGAATTTACTAGTTAGAATCATAGAATCATACCACATGGAAACAGGCCCTTCAGCCCAACATGTCCCATCTACACTAGTCCCACCTGCATGTGTTTGGCCAATGTCTTTCTAAACCTACCCTATCCATGTACCTGTCCAAATGCTTTTTAACATTATGACAGTGCCTGCCACAACTACCTCCTCTGGCAGTTCGCTCCATATTAGATTAGATTAGATTTTATTTGTTGTCATTTGAACCCAGAAGTTCAAACGAAATGTGGTTTCTGCAGTCATACACACAAGTAGAAGAACCAAGACACAACACAATTTACACAAACACCCATCACAGCGAACCTCCTCCTCACTGTGATGGAAGGCAAAGTCTTATCTCTCCCCTGCTCTCCCCATTCTCCTCCCGATGTCAGAGTCAAAGCCCCCGGCGGGCGTTACCCATCACCCTTTGTTTAAAAACAAATGAACTCATAAATCTCACCTTAAACCTATGTCCTCTGGTTCTTGATTTCCCTACTCTAAATACTCCTCACATTTACCCTATCTCTTGCTCTCATGATCGTATACAAATCTATAAGATAACCCCTCATCCTCCTGCGTTCCAAGGAATTTACAATCTTTACTGAAGCCAATTAGCCTACAAGCCTGTATGTCTTTGGAGTGTGGGAGCAAAGCGGAGCACCCGGGGAAAACCCACTTGGGTCACGGGGAGAACGTACAAACTCCGTACAGCCAGCACCCGTAGTCAGAATCGAACCCGGGGTCCCTGGCGCTGTAAGGCAGCAACTCTACCGCTGCGCCACCGTGCCGCAAGGGTAATCTTGTACCATTGTAGCCCTCTCCCTGTTACAATATAACATTGAATCTGCATTGAAGCAGAGAGTGAAGGGATCACATGCAGACGCCGCTTCTGGTCAAGTCCACCGGCTTGTAAATCCCTCTCGCATTGCTGTGCATCCTTGCCGGATTTTTCCTTTCTGTACTCCGCTCAGGTAAAACGCTTGATATTCAGATGAGGCTGAAGTCTAATCCACGGTCTAATGAGACCCACATTGTGCACTGTGTATCACTGACTAGTTGCGTTATTATTAATCATCTTTTCATAAACATACTGTATCAGCGTCGGCTGCAACTCATCTCCTGGCACTCTCGCATCTAAATCAGTAGGTTGCGACTTAGCACCACAGAGTTCAACATGAATAATGCAGGCTGGCACTTTGGTGTAACTGCGGAAAGAGCTGCCTTTCCGATGCCATGTTCATAAGTGACAGGAGCAGAATTAGGCCATTCAGCCCATCGTCCACTCCGCCGTTCAATCATGGCTGATCTATCTTTTCCTCTCAACCCAATTCTCCTGCCTACTCCCCATAACCCCTGACACCCGTACTGATCAAGAATCGATCTATCTCTGTCTTAACAATATCCATTGACTTGGCCTCCACAGCCTTCTGTGGCAAAGAATTCCACAGATTCACCACCGTCTGACTGGAGAAATTCCTCCTCATCTCCTTCCTAAATGAACGTCCTTTAATTCTGAGGCTCTGACCTCTAGTCCTAGACTCTCCCACTTGTTGAAACATTCATTCCATATCCACTCTATCCGGGCCTTTCACTATTCTGTTTGTTTCAATGAGGTCTCCCCTCATCCTTCTAAACTCCAGCAAGTTGAGGCCCAGTGTCAACAAATACTCATCTCTCACAGGCAAACAGAACAGTATCGAATTACACCATCTCAATCCTTAGAAGTGAGCTTTCCTAATGTCCTGGCCAATATTTCCCCTCCTCAACCAAGGCTGATTATTATCACCTTTCTGTTTTTTGTGAACTTACTGTGCACAAATGGGCAGCTCCATTCCCCACATGACAAGTTTAGTTTAGTTTTAGAGATACAGCGTGGAAACAAACACTTTGACCCACCGCACCCACGCTGACCAGCGATCCCCGCACGCTAGCATCATCCTACACACTAGGGGCAATTTACAATTTTACCAAAGCCAATTAGCCCACAAATCTGTACGTCATTGGAGTGTGGGAGGAAACCGGAGCACCTGGGGAAAACCCACGTGGTCACGGGGAGAACGTACAAATTCCGTACAGACAAGCACCCATAGTCTTGATCGAACCCGGGTCTCTGGCGCTGTAAGGCAGCAACTCTACCGCTGCGCCACCGTGCCGCCGTAGTTAAGTACAAAAGTACCAACATAATAAGCTAAGCCTGGAAACTGCAGGCCCATCAATCTCACGGTATTATGGGCAAATGCTTACACAAACTAACATGGGACAACTTTATCGGCAGCTGGTTAAAATATGAGCTAATAAATAAAAGCCAGCGTGCATTTGTAAAACAAAATTGAATTTGAGTTTCCCCGATGGATTGGATTTATAAAGGTAGTGCAGTGCGATAAATATACATCTTCTAGAGGCGCTGGGACGCATCCTCAGCGATGTGACCTGGGGTCATCGGGTTTTCCGGGTCTCACAACATCAGACCCACTCGGCCAGACGACCCAACCGTGGTTGATCAGGCCCCGACTTGCGCCCCAGCAGCAACCGCCCACGGATCAGCCATCTTAGTAACCACTCTGCAGGGGTTGGGAGCCTCTAGTGCGTGGAGGAACTCTACCGCTGCGCCACCGTAACGCAGTACTTAAGTACAAAAGTACCAAAATAATAAGCTAAGCCTGGAAACTGCAGGCCCATCAATCTCACAGTATTATGGGAAAATGCTTACACAAACTAACATGGGACAACTTTATCGGCAGCTGGTTAAAATAAAAGCCAGCGTGCATTTGTAAAACAAAATTGAATTTGAGTTTCTCCGATGGAGTTGATTTATAAAGGTAGTGCAATTAGATTCGGGGACATAAAAGCCATATTTGATAAAAATATCACGTAACATTTGTTAGCAAAATTGCAGCCTATAGAATTACAAAGGAAATAGATAAGAAACTGAGTCAGTTCAGGGGAATGAGGTATTGATGTTATTTGACCACAAGGAACTGTACATTGGCCAGGCCCTTCGGCCTACATTGTCTGGGTCAGATATAAACCCAAGATAAGCTAATGTCCTCCGCCTGCACATGATTCATATTCATGTGCCTATCCCGCTGAGTTACTCCAGCACTTTGTGTCTATCTTTGGTACAAACCATCACCTGCAGTTACACATTTCTACATTCTGCACTGTTCTATGTTCCACCATTCAATAAGATTATACCTGCTCCATTCTTGACCTCAACACCATTGCTTTGCGCTCTCCGCGTCCACCTTGACCCCTTTTGTATTGTCTATCAGTCTCCATCTTAAATATATATTCAATGACTGCCTCCGCACATCTGTGACATAGAGAAATCCAGAGATGAACCCACAGCCCTCCTCATCCCTGTTTAAACTGGGTGGCCCATTGTTCTGACATGATACCTCTGTCCTCTCAGCATCCGCCAGACTGATCCCCCTCAGAATCTCCAATGATTTAGTAAGATCACCCTTCATCTTTGTCTACACCAATGATCATAGGCCATATCTGCTTAAACTTTGTTTATCATCTTTATCCCAGGAAACAACCCAACCTAGCGATATGAATATCAATTTCTCTAACTTCAAATAACTCTTGCAACCCTCTCTTTCCATCCCTCACCCACCCATGTCCTTGTAGTAGCTTCAAAGTCATCTTGTTGAGTCTCGTTGTCTGTGACTCGTTTTCACCTATGCCACGGCTAACAATGTCCTGTCTCCTTTACCATCATTACTTTATTGAATATATTTAATTCATGTGTTCTATATCTCTCTACATCACCATCTATATGTGTTAGTTCTGTGGAATTATCTGCCTTAGAAGGCAGTGGAGGCCAATTCTCTGGATGCTTTCAAAAGAGAGTTAGATAGGGCTCTTAAAGATAGCAGAGTCAAGGGAAATGGGGAGAAGGCACGAACGGGGTACTGATTGTGGATGATCCAGCCATGATCACAGTGAACGGCGGTGCTGGCTCGAAGGGCCGAATGGCCTACTCCTGCATCTATTGTCTATTGTCTATTGTTTTCCACTTCCCTGACTCTCAGTCTGAAGAAGGGTCTCGACCCGAAATGTCACCTATTCCTTTTCTCCAGAGATGCTCCAGCTTTTTGTATCTATCTTCTGTTTAAAGCAGCATCTGCAGTTCCTTCCTATACAAACCTTGTCTGCAGATGGACATAAAATGCAATGTCTTTACTTTTTCTCAATGACTGTATTAATTTTAATTAAATTTTAATTAGGAAAGCCAGCTAGTCTTTAAATTCTAAATATTCCACAGAACCCATAAAACCTGCAGTGTCAAGGCCTCTACTTGTCAATTAACTTCTAGGGGGGAAAATCTGCATAAATGTGTTGTGAGCCCAAGAAAAATGTTCCCGATGTTGGGGGAGTCCAGAACCAGGGGTCACAGTTTAAGAATAAGGGCTAGGCCATTTAGGACTGAGATGAGGAAAAACCTCTTCACCCACAGAGTTGTGAATCTGTGGAATTCTCTGCCAGAGAAGGCAGTGGAGGCCGATTCACTGAATGTTTTCAAGAGAGAGTTAGATTTAGCTCTTAAGGCTAAAGGAATCAAGGGATATGGGGGAGAAGGCAGGAATGGTTTTTGATGATCAGCCACGATCATATTGAATGGTGGTGTTGGCTCGAAGGACCGAATGGCCTACTCCTGTTTCTATGTAAGTAAATAGGTGCAGGAGTAGGCCATTCGGTGAACCTAGTTTCTATGTAAGTAAATATGAGAGAGTTGAGAATGTTTGTCCGTTTACAATTCACGCCTAGCTGCCAGTCCACTTTTGACGTCTTTTGCTGCAGTCCCTGGAGTGGTTGCCAAATTTTCCTCTGGCCAGTGGAAAAATAAATAATCCTTCACTCGACAAAATTATGAAACATACTGACTTCATAATTGATGCGTTTTCTACGGCTACGTGCAGTAGACAGCACATTAAAGAGAAAATCTTGCGTTTGGTTTTCACCTCACAATATCTTTCAAATGCCTTGAAGTGCTAAAGAAGTTAATCTCGAGTTGGAGCATTGCAGTACAAAGCGATGTTAATGCGATCAGCAAAGCAGCACCAAATGGATCTCCATGTCGGGGGATGTAACATCCTTCACTTTGGAATTAAAATAAGCTGTCCGTACGTTCTCCCTGTGCCCCCGTGGGTTTTTTTTCTCCGAGATCTTTGGTTTCCTCCCACACTCCAAAGACGTACAGGTTTGTAGGTTAATTGGCTTGGTATAAATGTAAATTGTCTCTAGTGTGTGTCGGATAGTGTTATGCCCCTGTCCCACTTAGGAAACCTGAACGGAAACCTCTGGAGACTTTGCGCCCCACCCAAGGTTTCCGTGCGGTTCCCGGAGGTCTTTGTCAGTCTCCCTACCTGCTTCCACTACCTGCAACCTCCGGCAACCACCTGCAACCTCCGGGAACCGCATGGAAACCTTGAGTGGGTCGCAAAGTCTCCAGAGGTTTCCGTTCAGGTTTCCTAAGTGGGACAGGGGCATTAATGTGCAGGGATCGCTGGTCGGTGTGGACTCAGTGGGCCGAGGGGCCTGTTTCCGCGCTGTAATAAAATAAACTACATAAACAGAAGATACAGAAAGGTGAAGAGGAAAATTGCCTTCTTCCTCTTGGCATATCAATCAATAACCAACCATGACTAATCTTTTATAGCCACAACATTTTCCTGCAGTAACTCCATGTCCACTCATTCACTTGATATACAAAAATCTAACGATTGGAATACTAAGTCCCCACAGCCCTATTGAGGAGGGAATTTCAACGATAAGTTGGCATGGTGGCACCGCCATAGAGTTGCTGCCTGACAGCGGCAGAGACCCGGGTTCGATCCTGACTACGGGCGCTGTCTGTACGGAGTTTGTACATCTATCCCTTGACCTGCGTGGGTTTCCTCTGAGGACACCAGTTTCTCCCACACTCCAAGGACGTACAGGTTTGTACGCAGGGAATTGAAGGGCCGAAGGGCCTGTTTCCGCGCTGTATTAAACTAAACTAAATTTGCTGCATTCCTGGTGAAGAATTTTCTCTCTCATATCAATCCTGCGAGGATGTCCTCTTATTTTGAATCTGACCTCTCATTCTGGATGCACCATCCAAGGGAAATATGATTCCAAATCTACCTTCGCACGCCCTGTAAAAATTCTAGATGTTTCAGCGCAAACATCTCCCATGGTTTTAAACTCAGCACAGGCCCAGTGTGCTTAATCTCATTGGGCAAACATGGTGTCATTGGTGACCATCAAGGAACTGCAGATGCTGGAACCTTGCAGAATGGTACAGTTGTGCGACACGGTGGCACAGCAGTTGAGTTGCTGCCTTACAGCACCAGAGACCCGGGTGTGATCCTGACTACGGGTGTTGTCTGTATGGAGTTTGTACTTTCGTGTGGAGTTTCCCCAGCTGCTCCGATTTCTTTCCACGTTCCAAAGATGCACAGGTTTGTGGGTTAAAAGGCTCTGTAAATTGTCCCTAGTGTGTAGGGTAATACTACTGTATAGGGTGATCAATGGTTGGTGCTGACTCTGGACTAATGCTGAGTAATCCGGTATACTTTTAGTTTAGTTTAGTTTAGTTTATTGTCACGTGTACCGAGGTACAGAGAAAAGCTTTCTTAGCATGCATGAGTTCATTTACGATCTAGGAGCAGAATTAGGCCATTCGGGCCAACAAGACTACTACACCATTCAATCAAAGTTAACATCATTTAAAAAAACTCAATGTCAGAACAACTTTTCAAAGTATATGCATCGCAATCTGTGGGGTGAATTTGTGGAATGGTCTGGAACAGGAGATAAAACTTAGCACAAACATAATTCCGTTTAAAAAGAAGTACAAAAACACTTTTTTTAAAGGATATTGGGATGAGGATAGGTGATTGTGAGTGGGATATTTGTTATACTGATTGTATTGGAAGGTGATTATAGGGTGATGGGTTGTATATATGACTAAGATACTATAGTATATGAGGGTTTTTTCTTTTCTTTTTTCTTTTTTTCTCTCTTTTTTGTATGGCTTTGTACATATATGATTAGTGTATAAATGTAAATAATTTGGTGTACATATAGCTGCTGGTGTACATATGGTGTACATATAGCTGCTACATTTGTATAAGATAATTATAAGCAGTTGAATAAGGGGTGGGAATTAATAAGCTTTGGCTTCTTCCTGCTCCTTTTCGGACACATACGATTTCATTCATTTATAGATATTGTTTATGACACTTTATAAATATTCTTGTTTTGTTCTTTGTCTGCTGTTTCACACTTGCTTTTTATTATTTTATTCTGTTTGAAATAAATAATTAAATAAATAAATAAAGTATGCAGGTACAGCAGGCAGTGAAGAAAGCGAATGGCTTGTTGGCCTTCATACAAGACTTGAGTATAGGAGCAAAGAGGTCCTTCTGCAGTTGTACAGGGCCCTAGTGAGACCACACCTGGAGTATTGTGTGCAGTTTCTCCAAATCCCCTAATTTGAGGAAGGACATTCTTGCTATTGAGGGAGTGCAGCATAGGTTTACAAGGTTAATTCCCGGGATGGCAGGACTGTCATATGCTGAGAGAATAGAGCGGCTGGGCTTGTACACTCTGGAGTTTAGAAGGATGAGAGGGAATCTTATTGAAACAAATAAGATTATTAAGGGTTTGGAGACGCTAGAGGCAGGAAACATGTTCCCGATGTTGGGGGAGTCCAGAATCAGGGGCCATAGTTTAAGAATAAGGGGTAAGCCATTTAGAACGGAGACGAGGAAACATTTTTTCACACAGAGAGTTGTGAGTCTGTGGAATTCTTTGCCTCAGAGGGCAGCGGAGGCCGGTTCTCTGGATACTTTCAAGAGAGAGCTAGATAGGGCTCTTAAAGATAAAGAAAGTCATGTGTCAGGGGATATGGGGAGAAGGCAGAAACGGGGTACTGATTGGGGATGATCAGCCATGATCACATTGAATGGCAGTGCTGGCTCGAAGGGCCGAATGGCCTACTCCTGCACCTATTGTCTATTGTCTATTGTCTATTGCTGATCTATCTCTCCATCTCAACCCCATTCTCCTGCCTTCTCTCCATAACCCCTGACACTCGTACTAATTCCTCTTTTGCAAGTATATTCTCTTGGACAAAAAAAAGTCAACATATGTTAGCACATCTGCACAAAGGAAACAGGAGGAATCGTAGACCAATTGACCCTTTGGGCAGAAACCAAAGTGCTGGAGAAGCATTGTGGACACAAGGAAGCTGGAATCTTGTGTAGAACCTTGCCTTGCAGATCATGTTGTGTCTGAAGAAGTGTCTCGACCCGAAACGTCGCCCATTCCTTCTCTCCAGAGATGCTGCCTGCCCCGCTGAGTCACTCCAGCATTTTGTGCCTATCTTCATGTTGTACTGGGGAGTTATCAGCTCTCAATCCCATCAATTTCATTAATACCTTTTTTTAAATTAATAGTAATATCTTCCAGATTCCTATTCACTTAATACCTGTGTACACTGTAATTTCCGAGAGGTTTTCAATCATCTTTTCTGAGGAAAGAGAAAAAATATTTGTTTAAGTTCTCTGCCATTTGATTATTTCCCAATATGATTTCCCCAGTCTCAGTTCAATAACGTTTGCTAATCCTTTCCTCCCATTTTCTATTTCCCCTTTCCTTATTTATCTCTTGTTGAAATCTGAAAATGTTCCCTATCTTCAGGCTGACGGAACTGGTCTGAATGTCAAACTTGATATTTGCTTTGATAAACCACTTTTTTTTTGGTATTTATGGCTTAAAAAGAAATAATTTTGCCAAAAAGTGAGAATTAGTTATTTAATTATAGCCGTTGGTTATTTAGTGTGATTCATTGTAACGTGGCCAACTCATACAGTTTATCTTTGTAATTTCCTTTCTTTAGATTTAAGACTGGGTTTAGATTTAACTAAAGCACCTTAAATCTTGATATAAAATTCCAATATATTGTAGTAATTCTTCCCTAAATGTGGCTTAACTTCCAGATTCTAATTTAATCCTTTCTAATTGCATAATATATAAAATAGCCTCATTCCTCGTTGGTTTAGAACATAGAATTCAGAACAATGCAGCACAGGAACAGGCCCTTCGGCCCATAATGTCTGTACTGGACATGATGCCAAGTTTAATTAATCTCCTCAACTATGCGCAACAATAGACAATAGACAATAGGTGCAGGAGTAGGCCATTCAGTCCTTCGAGCCAGCACCGCCATTCAATGTGATCATGGCTGATCATCCACAATCAGTACCCCGTTCCTCCCCTCTCCCCATATCCCCTGACTCCGCTCTCTGTAAGAGCTCTACCTAACTCTCTCTTGAAAGCATCCAGAGAACCAGCCACCACCGCACTCTGTGGCAGAGAATTCCACACACTCACAACTCTCTATGTGAAAAAGTATTTCCTCAACTCTGTTCTAAATGGCTTACCACTTATTCTTAAACTATGCCCCTGGTTCTGGACTCCCCCAACATTAGGAACGTGTTTTCTGCCTCTAGTGTGTCCAAACCCTTAATAATCTAATATGTTTCAATAAGATCCCTTCTTATCCTAAATTCCAGAGTATACAAGCCCAGCCGCTCCAATCTATCAACATATGACAATCCTGCCATCCTGGGGATTAACCTCGTGAACCCACACTGCACTCCCTCAATAGCAAAAATGTCCTTCCTCAAGTTTGGAGACCAAAACTGCACACAATACTCCAGGTGTGGTCTCACTAGGGCCCTGTACAACTGCAGGAGGACGGACCTCTTTGCTGCTATACTCAACATCCATACCTTTATATTCCCTGCGTATCCATGTGCCTCTCTACAAGCCTTTTAAATGCCTGTATCATATCTGCCTCCACCTGTATCACACATGCTGCCCCGGCAGCACGTTTAAGGCTTCCACCAATCTTTGTGTAAAATTACTTGCCCCCCATATCTCCTTTAAACTTTGCCTTAAAGCGATGCCTACCAGACTTTGACATTTCTAACCTGGGGAAAAAGGTTCTGGATGTCTCCCCATCTATATTTCTTAACATGCATATTTATACTCCATTAATTTATGGTAGTTACTGCTATTCGATCTGATCTACATGCTTAAAATCCCAGAATTATTATATTATCCATTTTAATGCACCACTAATTTCCTGTAATGTCTGAGAGGTTATCTATCATCTTCTCCGAATCGAGAAAGAAAATATATTTTTTAAATTTCTCTGCCATTGGATTATTTCCCAAAAGAAAGCTTTCCGGAGGAATGGTGATTGTTTGCTGGCTGTGTTGTTTTTCTCTCGCGCTTGCTGCGATTCTACAAATGTTTGATGATCTTTACTCTAGTGTCAAGTTGTAGAGGTCTGTAGGGATGTGGCAGCTGCTGTATGAATCTGATTGACTTTTGGCTTCCGCGCTACCAGTTGTTTGCAGAAGCAGATGCATTCATCGTGTTTCCCTTGGAAATGCAACGCAAACGTACCTACGTATTTCCTTGACTGTGGGAACAGGCAAAACCCTGCAATGCAGAACTAGCTAAGTCACAAAGTACTGAAAGTACTAGTACACAAAGTACTGGCAGTCTGAAGAAGGGTCGCGACCCGAAACGTCGCCCATTCCTCAACCTCTCCAGAGATGCTGCCTGTCCCGCTGAGTTACTCCAGCATTTTTTGTCTACCTTCGATTTAAACCAGCATCTTAGACTTAGACTTAGATCCTTTATTTGTCATTCAGACCTTTCGGTCTGAACGAAATGCCGTTGCCTGCAGCCATACATATAATAATAATAAACAACAAAACACACAATAAACACAAATTAACATCCACCACAGTGAGTTCACCAGGCACCTCCTCACTGTGATGGAGGCAAAAATCTTAGGGTTACTGTTTCTTCCCTCCTCATTCTTCCTCTGCGCTGTTTCTTTCTGCAGTTCTTTCCTACCCATTCCTTCTCTCCAGAGATGCTGCCTGTCCCGCTGAGTTACTCCAGCATTTTGTGTCTACCTTCGATTTAAACCAGCATCTGCAGTTCTTTCCTACCCATTCCTTCTCTCCAGAGATGCTGCCTGTCCCGCTGAGTTACTCTAGCATTTTGTGTCTACCTTCGATGTAAACCACTGCAGTTCTTTCGCACACTGGAGTAAAGATGCTTGAGTCTGTCACCTCAGGTCAGGTTCAGGTCCGCAAAGTCAACGACAATTATGTTACTCCAGCACTTTGCCTTTTTTTTTAAATTGGCATCTGCAGGTACAATAGAAACAAGGACCTGCAGATGCCTGTATACCAAAGAAAAGGCACAAAGGTGCAGGAATAACTCAGGCGTTCAGGCGACATCCGTGGAGAACGTGGATGGGTGACATTTCGGGTCGGGACCCTTACTCAGGTCCCGTCTGAATGAAGGTCCGACCCGAAACGTCACCTATCCATGTTCTCCATGGATGCTCCCTGTCTTGTTAGTTACTCCAGCGCTTTGTAACATTTACAGCATCTGCAGTTCCTCGTTTCTCCAGGCTGCCTGTAAACCACTGCTTGACTATTGTTTAATAGTGTATCATAATTCCAGTATTTGTATATTAGGGGCTTTTAATTTGTTTTTTCCCAGCAGTGCACCACTCTGCACCACCCCACCCCCGATTCTGCCTTGAAAACAGAAGGCTTGAGCAAGGAAGATCAGATTGGGCTGGGAAATTGGCAAATGCCATGAGATGTTTTCTTTTTGCTGGTTTCCTCCTTCTTAGTTTATTTTTAGTTTAGAGATACAGCGCGAAAAACAGGCCCTTTGGCCCACGGGGTCCGCACCAACCAGTGATTCCCACACACGCTAACACTATCCTACACACACTAGGGACAATTTACATTTATACCAAGCCAATTAACCTACAAACCTGAAGGAAATATTTCCTTCGCTCCATAGATGCTGCCTCACCCATTGAGTTTCTCCGGCATTTTTGGCTACCTTCAATTTTTTAGCATCTGCAGTTCCTTCTTAAACCTACAAACCTGTGCATCTTTGGAGTGTGGGAGGCATCCGGTTGCACCCGGGGAAAACCCACGCTGGTCACGGGGAGAACGTATAAACTCCGTACAGACAGCGCCCGTAGTCAGGATCGTACCCGGGTCCCTGGCGCTGTGTAGCGGCAACCCTTCTGCTGTGCCACCGTGCTGCTTCTTGTCCGCAGTAACTCCACCATCAGACGCACACATTTCCCTGGGGCTAACATGGCTTTTCCATCAAAGCTATGGAGTCAGGCAGGCAAAATCCCTCAGGAAGCCAGTTCTGTGTTTCGGAAGTTAAAAATATGTACATACAGGGAAAGAATTGGGCTGCACGCGGTGTTACGAAACGAGATGAATATTACATCCTTGAAAGATTAGCTTACAAAAGGGGAAAAACGTGCACTCATGCATTCGCACATTGTGTCTTCAATTATTGATGAAGGTAACTTAGATGTTTTGGAATTGCAGATGACGGCTTCATGTTCACTCCAGCAATTATGGGCCATTTACTTCTGCATGAACTAAAGTCCATCTGCCGCTGAGCAGTAATAGAGTTAATGGCACGGCACTCAGCGGGCCTCATCTCTGCCTGGCGTTCCTCTATTTTATCTGAAGTTCATGATTTTAAATTTGCGTCTCAATTCATCTCCAGCTGGAGAAGCGGCCGCTGTCTGGTCACACACACTCGCTGTGACCCCCTCATCCCAGTGGATTTTTCAGCGAGGCAATCATGCCTGGCTAGAGGCAGATTAAAAAAAATAAAGGAAGACAATTCTGAGGATGCTCAGTAGATCAAGCGGCATCTGTTAAGCGGGAAACACTGCAATGCTGAACAAGCTAAGACACAAAGCACTGAATGTCGAAGGTAGACAAAAATGCTGGAGAAACTCAGCAGGGTGAGGCAGCATCTATGGAGCGAAGGAAATAGGCGACGTTTCGGGTCGAGACCCTTCTTCAGACTGAAAGTACTCGCACACAAAGTACTGCCAGTCTGAAGAAGGGTCACCGACCCGAAACGTCGCCCATTTCTTCGATCCAGAGATGCTGCCTGTCCCGCTGAGTTACTCCATCTTTTTGTGTCTATCTTCGCTGTAAACCACTGCAGTTCTTTCCTACACTGGAGTAATAAAGCTTGAATCTGTCACCTCAGGATCAGGAGTGCAAAGTCAACGATAATGATGTTACTCCAGCACTTTGCCTTTTTTTTTAAAATTGGCATCTGCATGTGCAATGTTGAAACAAGGAACTGCAGGTGCTGGTATACCAAAAAATAAACACAAAGTGCAGGAGTAACTCAGCCATTCAGGCGACATCCGTGGAGAACATGGATGGGTGACGTTTCGGGTCGGGATCCTTACTCGGGTCCTGTCTGAAGATTAATATTTCAGAAAAGTTGGAGGTAGATGAACATAACCGGACCCGGGTATCTGGTGCTGTGAGGCAGCAGCTCTACCTCTGCTCCACTGTGATGCCCACACTGTGTGGTCTGTCCAATATGCATTTAATGCCTCTGCATAATAGAGTCGTCTACAAGAGTCATCTACACTTGTCTACAAGTCAAAGGAAAGACAATATTGTGAGCATTAATTACAATCATATACTAAATAGGAACAAATCTGAGTAAATATACTGAGTTGAAGGAGTGCACGACGAAATTGAGGTAACCTGAACTTAGTTGGTATTTACGATGAAGCTGCCAGTACTCGAGGGCCTGTGATATAGGGAGAGGTTGGACAGGCTGGGACTCTATTCCTTTGAGCGCTGGAGGATGAGGGGTGATCTTACAGAGGTGTACAAAATCGCGAAAGGAATAGATCGGGTACACGCACAGTCTCTTGCCCAGAGTAGGAGACTCGAGAACCAGAGGACATAGGTTTAAGGTGAGGGGGGGAAGATTTACTGTGAATCTGAGCAGTAGCTCTTTCCACACAAAGGGGGGTGGGTGTATGGAATGAGCTGCCAGAGGAGGTGGTTGAGGCAGGGACTATCGCAACCTTTAACAAATATTCGGACAGGTACCTGGATAGGACAGGTTTTGAGGGATATGGGCCAAAGGCAGGCAGGTGGGACTAATGCAGATGGGGCATGTTGGTCAACGTGGACAAGCTGGGCCACAGTGCCTGTTTCCACACTGTAGGAATCTCTACACAAACATCAGTCAGTTTTATGTGTCAATATCTTTGCAAAATTCAATAGCAAGAAATGCAGCTGTATATGTAAATGATTCATGATCAGGTAGACATTGATAAATGCCCAATGAAGTATTAGCAAGCTAATTTGGACAAGTACCAAAATATACATCTACAATGATATTTTACTGTAAATTTCAACTATTAATTGGAAAAAAACACTGCAGACACACTCCCCACTTACAGCACCAATCCAGTTTGTTACTCAGCTGAGGGTTGGACTGATAAAGGGAATGACTTGAGTTATATTTTAAAGATAGGCACAAAATGCGGGAGTTACTCAGCGGGACCGGCAGCATCTCTGGAGAGAAGGAATGCGTGACGTTTTGGGTCGAGACCCTTCTTCAGAGTTTCCTGTCTATTTTCAGTGTAAAGCAGCATCTGCAGTTCCTTCCTACACCTTGAGTTGCACGTTACCAGTCGCTTTGAATTGGTGATAAAGATGAGTGTGGTTCTTTGAACTCTGAATGCCTTTACTGAAAGTCCCAAAGAGACTCGTGTGAAGTATTCTTTGTGTCTCAGTTGTTCATTGGCATTTATGAATTGGAATTGTCAGTCAGAGAGTTGTGAATCTGTGGAATTCTCTGCCACAGAAGGCAGTAGAGGCCAATTCACTGGATGTTTTCAAGAGAGAGTTCGATTAAGTTCTTAGGGCTAAAGGGATCGAGGGATATGGGGAAAAAGCAGGAATGGGGTACTAATTTTAAATGATGTACCATGATCATATTGAATGGCGGTGCTGGCTCGAAGGGCCGAATGGCCTATTCCTGCACCTATGGTTCCATGAGTGCATCACACTAATGTGAGGAGAACAGTTTATTTTTTCCGAATGATTAACTTCAAGTAAAAGTTGATGCAATGCAGGAATGAGATGGGAGTATGTG
The DNA here is from genome assembly GCF_010909765.2 of Amblyraja radiata. Taxonomy (NCBI): domain Eukaryota; kingdom Metazoa; phylum Chordata; class Chondrichthyes; order Rajiformes; family Rajidae; genus Amblyraja; species Amblyraja radiata. Next base: position 9,806,014 of record NC_045966.1, on the reverse strand, counting down.
GATGCTCTCAATGTGATGAGTTGAGGAGAGGAGGCATCTGTACATCACGTTAAGTGAGTCCAGATTGTTGTATCACATGAGGGCTCCCATTGAGACTAAACAGTGGCCTCTCAGTATTGGAGAGCCAGAGCCAGAGACCCGGGTTCGATCCTGACTACGGCTGCTGTCTGAACAGAGTTTGTACGTTCTCCCCTGCGTGGGTTTTCCCTGGGTGCTCCGGTTTCCTCCCACACTCCAAAGACGTACAGGTTTGTAGGTTAATTAGCTTAGGCAAAAATTGTATGTTGTCCCTACTGTGTAGGATAGTGATAGTGTGCGTGGATCGCTGGTTGGTGCGGACTCGGTGGGCCGAAGGGCCTGTTTCTGCGATGTCCCTCTCAACTGAGCTAAACTAAATGAACAATACAGAGATGGAATGCACATCTTCCATTCATTGTCCTTTATCTCTCCACGTCTTCGTCTCTTTCTCTCGTTTCCCTTACCCCTAGCCAGTCTGAAGAAGGGTCTTCTTTTCCTTAGATACATAGATACATAGAAAATAGGTGCAGGAGTAGGCCATTCGGCCCTTCGAGCCTGCACCGCCATTCAATATGATCATGGCTGATCATCCAACTCAGTATCCCCATCCCTGCCTTCTCTCCATACGCCCTGATCCCTTTAGCCACAAGGGCCACATCTAACTCCCTCTTAAATATAGCCAATGAACTGGCCTCAACTACCCTCTGTGGCAGAGAGTTCCAGAGATTCACCACTCTCTGTGTGAAAAAGTTTCTTCTCATCTCGGTCCTAAAGGATTTCCCCCTTATCCTTAAGCTGTGACCCCTTGTCCTGGACTTCCCCAACATCGGGAACAATCTTCCTGCATCTAGCCTGTCCAACCCCATAATAATTTTGTACGTTTCTATAAGATCCCCTCTCAATCTCCTAAATTCTAGCGAGTATAAGCCAAGTCTATCCAGTCTTTCTTCATATGAAAGTCCTGACATCCCAGGAATCAGTCTGGTGAACCTTCTCTGCACTCCCTCTATGGCTATAATGTCCTTCCTCAGATTTGGAGACCAAAACTAACCAGTCTGAAGAAGGCCCGAAATGTCACCCGTTCCTTCTCTCCAGAGATGCTACCTGTCCCGCTGAGCTACTCCAGCTTTTTGTGGCTAATACAGAGATGGAGCTGGGTCAATGCCTTTTGAGGAGCAGAATAAGTGTTAATAATGAAGGTTCTTTACACTGGCACTAGGCATGCAGAATGTAACGACAAATATGGCAGTAAGACTAAAAATGAAGCATTAAAATGTGTTCTGTTTACCAGAATAGTTTTCTCTATCTGAATGAAGTTAAAAACATTCTCACCAGGAGATAAATCATATTAAGGAACACTGGAAGGGGAACTGTTACAGATTCCAGTCACATCCTCACATCTTCATCTCGTAGTTTATCGTTTAATTCAACCCTGTCTTGTTGGTCAGACTGCTTAGAAATTCGCTCCAAATATCCCTTCCATGAATCAATTTGATTGATTGTAAAATAACAAAACTTAGGGGCTGCATCTCCAGGAGTTTTATTTTTTAAAGATTTGCAAAGCCGTAACTGTGTGTTCTGCAGCAGAGCCATGCTGAAATATTACAGGCTAATAATATTTATATGGTGCATATTTATATGCAGGCGTGCAGAGTTTATATTGATTTAGTTCCGTTTGTTTTGGTTAAAACCTGAAATTCAAACCAAACCCCCCCCCCCCGGCGGGAGAAATTCATTAAATCGATTTGCTTCCATTTGGTACTTGGAATATTAACGTAGAACAGAACTGCACAGGAACAGGCCCTTCGGCCCACAATGTCTGTGCTAAACATGAACTAATATCTTCTGCTTGCACACGATCCATATCTCTCCATACCCTGCATACTCATGTGCCTTACGAAAAGTATTTTAAATACCACGATCACATCTGTCTTCACCACCACCTTCTGCAGCCAGTTCCAGGCACACATCACCTGTGTATAAAAATATATAAGATGTTTAAGAAGGAACTAAATAGGGGATGGGGACCAGAGGAATGACGTTCAACCAAACACATGAAATGATTTGTTTAAGAAGGAACTGCAGATGCTGGAAAATCGAAGGTAGACAAAAGTGCTGGAGAAACTCAGCGGGTGCAGCAGCATCTATGGAGCGAAGGAAATAGGCGACGTTTCGGGCCGAAACCCTTCTTCAGACTGAATGATTTGTTCGCAAGTAGTTCTGTTGGTTACTTGCTCCGTAGGTGCTGCCGTAGGCTGTCGTTTGTGAATTCCATTAAAACTAGTCCCTGGCAGTTGCCTAAGTGGGACAGGCCCTTAACTGATGTTTGTTGGGATAATAGACAATGAATGAGGAACATGTTTCTTCTGTTTGAACAAGTATTAGCTGAAAGTAAAGAGGGTATTGTCAGGCCACAGTTTAATCAACTGATATTTTGAGTGTGATGGTTGCAAGCTCTGAACAGGTACGTGTTTACAAGAAAATTAAGTGGAGACCATGTACTAGTTTGAACATTTAATTAAGCTTCTACCCTCATGAGAATTGTGCAAAGGTTACTTTAAAGATGGTTTTGAATAAGGCTTTGCATCTGAAGGCAGATAAATGAGCTCAATGCTCTCAAGTAGTAGGCTGCCTGCAATTCAATGATCTGAAATTGACATCATTTTTTTTTTTAAACATTGATACCGATTACAGAAAACCTCCCCAATGTGAATGCAGCCTCTTTGATATTTCATGTTCATAAGTGATGGGAGTAGTATTAGGCCATTTGGCCCATCAAGTCTACTCCGCCATTCAATCATGGCTGTTCCATCTTTCTCTCTTAACCCCATTCTCCTAAAGATAGTGGAGTCAGGGGATGTGGGGAGAAGGCAGGAATGGGGTACTGATTGTGGATGATCAGCCATGATCACATTGAATGGCAGCGCAGGCTCAAAGGGCCGAATGGCCTACTCCTGCAACTATTGTCTATTGTCTCCTGCCTTCCCCCCATTACCTCTGACACCCGTACTAATCAAGAATCTATCTCTGCCTTAAAACTATCCATTGACTTGGCCTCAACAGCCTTCTTTGGCAATGAATTCCACAGATTCGTCACCCTCTGACTAAAGATATTCCTCCCTATCTCCTTCCTAAAGGAATGTCATTTTATTCTGAGGCTATGACCTCTGGTTCTAGACTCTCCCACTAATGGAAACATCTTCTCCACATCCACTTCATCCAGGCCTTTCACTATTCAGCAATTTTCAATGAGGTGCCCCCTCATCCTTCTAAACTCCAGTGAGCACAGGCCCAGTGCCGTCAAATGCTCCTTTCCAACTCCTGTTTAATGAATTATTTGATGTGACCAACACAGGTGATGTCAATATTTATTACCAACCTTCTTTCGTGTGGGTCGTGCACAGCCTAAAGTTGTTGGACAACGTGTTCTATTTGATCTTCCGTTTGTTCACGTCGAGTTGATTGCATTAGTCGAAACAGGGCGGACCACGTGAAGGTTGCAACCTTCCACCCCTACCAATCCTTAATGTATTAAGATGCAAGACAACATAGTTTTGGAACATCGGGGAGACTAACCGGAGGTTGGGCGATCGTTTCGCTGAACACCTCCGCTCAGTCCGCAATAACCTACCTGAACTCCCGGTGGCTTAGCACTTCAACTCCCCCTCCCATTCCCAATCCGACCTCTCTGTCCTGGGTCTCCTCCATTGCCAGAGTGAGCAACAGTGGAAATTGGAGGAACAGCACCTCATATTCCGTCTGGGGACCTTGCATCCGGATGGCATTAACATTGAATTCTCCCAATTTTGCTAGCCCTTGCTGTCTCCTCCCCTTCCTTAACCCTCTAGCTGTCTCCTCCCACCCTCCCATCCGCCCGCCCTCGGGCTCCTCCTCCTCCTCCCCTTTTCCTTCCTTCTCCCCCCCCCACCCCCCATCAGTCTGAAGAAGGGTTTCGGCCCGAAACGTTGCCTATTTCCTTCGCTCCATAGATGCTGCTGCACCCGCTGAGTTTCCCCAGCAATTTTGTGTACCTTCGATATTCCAGCATCTGCAGTTCCTTTTTGAACACGAATAGTTTTGGAACAGCTCTGCCCAAGACCACAAGAAATTGCAGAGACTTGTAGATGTAGCCCAGTCCATCACACAGACCAGACTCCCCACCATCGACTCCATCTACACTTCACACTACCTTGGAAAAGCAGCAAAAATAATCAAAGACTTGTCCCACCCCAGTCAATCCATCTTCCCCTTGCTCCCATCTGATAGAAGGTACAGAAGCTTGAAAGCACACACCACCAGATGCACACCACTGCTATGCTGAGAACTATATTCTACACTTGGGGTATCTTCCCCTTTACCCTGTCCATTGAACTTAAGTTCGACATGATTGGGTTTATGTATGATATACCTGACTTGTTTGCATAGCATGCAAAACTAAGCCTTTCACTGCACCTCAGTACATGTGACAATAATCCATAACCTAAAGAATCAGTTGCCTTTGTGTGCCCTCTCAAAAACACTTTATGTAGCCTCATCTACATACTTAAAAACACTAAGGTACACAAAAATGCTGGAGAAACTCAGCGGGTGCAGCAGCATCTATGGAGCGAAGGAAATAGGCAACGTTTCGGGACGAAACGTTGCCTATTTCCTTCGCTCCATAGATGCTGCTGCACCCGCTGAGTTTCTCCAGCATTTTTGTGTACCTTCGATTTTCCAGCATCTGCAGTTCCTTCTTAAATACTTAAAAACACTGTTTAGTTAGTAGACAGCAAGTCCAATTTAGGTAACAATTCTCAGAAGTTTTGTAAGATTTACTGCATGAATCGCCACTTTATGAAACTCGCTACGGCCAATTGCTCCCTTATGTTATTACTAATGTGTTTTATATTCTGGGCAAGGGCAGCAGATTTCCTTCCCTGAAGAGCATTAGTGAACCGGATAGATTTTTAAAATACATTCCCATCGTTTTATACTCACCAATACTGATGCTAGTTTTTTTTTAGATTCCAAATTTATTTAATTAACTGAATTTTAAACTCTCTGATGTGCCGAGGTGAGATCGGACATTGTAGTGTTAGTTCAGACCCTCAGAGTGAGGTCCGAGGCAAATTAGAGGAGCAGCACCTCATATTTCACTGGGGCAGCTTATAACCCAGCGGTATGAATATTAAAGTCACAAAATGCTGGGGTAACTCAGCGGGACAGGCAGCATCTCTGGAGAAAAAGAATAGGTGATGTTTTCGGGTCGAGACACTTCGTTTTCTTTTATTGACTCGAAATGTCACCCATCCCTTCTCTCCAGAGATGCTGCTTGATGCATGCTGAGATGCATGCTAATGGGACGACAGATGGCACAATGGGCTAAGTGTTCGGCTGGCAACCGGAAGGTAGCTGGTTCGAATCCCGCTTGGAGTGCATACTGTCGTTGTGTCCTTGAGCAAGACACTTCACCCGCCTTTGCCTGTGTGTGTCCTTGGGCAAGACACTTCACCCACCTTTGCCTGTGTGTGTGGATGTAATTATTTGAAGCACTTTGGGGTCAATGCAAGTTGACTAAAAATGTGCTATATAAATAAAGAAATGTAATAAAATTTACCCAGCATTTTGTGTCTATCTTTGATTTAAACCAGCATCTGCAGTTCTTTCCTACACTGTATGTATATTAACTTCTCTAACTTCAACTAAACCTTGCTTTCCCTCTCTCTCCATCCCTCCCCCATCCCTCTCTCTCCATCCCTCCCCCAGCCTAATTATCCGACCAGTCTGACTGTCTTCCTGATTGCATTTTATCTTTGTATGCTTCGTTGCCAACTTCCCCCCCAGCTAACAACGATCTCTTCTACATTTTCCGTGACCTTCCCCCCCTTCGACGTCCCATTTTCACACCCTTACCCTTCCATATCTCGTCGTCTCCCTCTCCTCTGACTCTCAGGTCGGAAGAAGGGTCTCGACCCGAAACGGCACCCATTCCTTCTCTCCAGAGATTCTGCCTGTCCCGTTGCGTTACTCCAGCATTTCGTGTCTCTACTGGAGAACTGCTTCATCCGTGAAGTCTACACACCACTGCACCCATTGTGCTAATTCAGGGATTGTACCTGCCGTTGGTGCCCACCCTCTCAGCTGTAAGCCGTTCCCTTTACACAGGGAATTAGCGGAAAAACAAAAGAATGGTAATGAATTTATTTTTCAGCTGCACAAATGCGACTTAAATTAACGTAGAGCTATATTTTGGCGAGTGCCCTTGTCTGCCGAACAAAGCTCCATCTAATCGGCTAATCTTCCTTCAGAACCCATGATGACAGAGTGAAGCTTCATGTTAAAAATGAGTGATGTGAAATCCATCTTGTTGCCTCCGTCAGTTTTTGGAAGGACGAGACATAAGCAAGAAAAATGTACTTGATTCACTCCGTCTAATCTCTCGAGTGCTAGCTCGATTCCCCAGCGCCAGCATCTCACTGTATCATCTCCCCACTTGTACAAGTGGTCGGCTGCAACAATTTGTCTATTTAATGATATCATTATGGTGCTTTACTGGCTGGTAACGCTGGTGATCTATCTGCCTCCCCACTAAAACGAACAGGTTGACTTCAATAATCAGTTCTGGCGAGTCCTGGCCAAACGCTCATTATTTTCTGTCGTAGAACTGACTCGGAAAGAAATGAGATTTACATAAATACGAGCGGCAGGCAGATTACTATCTAAATGGCGTCAAGTTGGGAAAAGGGGAAGTACAATGGGATCCTTGTTCTTGTTCATCAGTCTATGAAAGTAAGCATGCTGGTACAGCAGGCAGTGAAGAAAGCGAATGGCATGTTGACCTTTACAACAAGAGAAATCGAATATAGTAGCAAAGAGGTCCTTCTGCAGTTGTACAGAGCCCTAGTGAGACCACACCTGGAGTATTGTGCGCAGTTTTGGTCCCCTGATTTGAGGGAGGACATTCTTGCTATTGAGGGAGTGCAGCGTAGGTTTACAAGGTTAATTCCCGGGATGGCGGGACTGTCATATGCTGAG